>NC_134138.1:180532368-180842606 GCF_033958435.1 Carettochelys insculpta
TATGAAGTTATGCCTACTTCTTTTCTGGCCTACTTTTTGAGGTTATGTAGAGGGATTGCTTTGCTCTAGATTTATGGCACACCTCTAGTTAAGATGAAAGAGAAACACCAGTATAAGGAGTTGTGCAAAGCAAGGAGCCAGTCAGCACATACAAACTCCCCAGCCCATATTCATGCCCATAACTGGAACTTTATTTTCTTTGGGCCTTGAACCACTGATAAAGCAGTCCATTACTTAGGCAATGCATTTAACTTTCCATGCTTTGAGCTCACAGAAAGACATTATCTTTTTCATTTTCACTGGGTTGCTTAACTGCAAATCCAGAGGCGTCCATCTTCAGCTCCAGCAGAACTGATGCCTTTTAGCTGGCAAGGCTTAAAGACCACACACACAGTTCTTGCTTGTCTCCACACATTCCTGTACCTTGTCATGTAGATACTCCTGCCGTTTTGTGGACTATGTGCTCGATTTACCCATCAGCTAGTAACAGTGAAACTGATACATAAAATAAGCACATCTTGTTAGTATTTTCATCTGAAGTGGCTTGTAAATGCCTTAACCTAGAGACACTGCTTAGCAGAAATTGGGGATAATCTTGGAGTTCATGCTATAGAGCAAGCAGAAATTGGTACAGGATTTACTGATCTTAAAATACACACAGATCTCCATTACATTTGTATAAGAAAAAAGCTGCCTCTCTCCCTGGAAGTGAACTGCTTCCAGTAAAAGGTAACCCAGAACAAAAATGGCCAGTAGCTTTTACCCTTTTATCAGTCTATGCATGGAATAAGTTTGCTTCCTGAACACCCACCGCCCCCGTCTACAAGAGAAATTACTTAGAATAATGGTTCCCCTTCTTTGGAATGTGGGGTCTTGCTAATGTATTTCAGGTTCTCATGAAAATAAAGCAGCAGCAATGTAGCACTTTAAAGACTAGCAAAATGATTTGTTGGGTGATGAGCTTTCGTGGGACAGATCCACTGCATCAGATGATCATAAGATGAAGTGGGTCTGTCCCATGAAAGCTCATCACCCAACAAATCATTTTGTTAGTCTTTAAAGTGCTATATTGCTGCTGCTTTGTTTTGTTGGAGTGCAGACTAACGTGACTACCTCTCTGTTACTATTCACATTGAAATAGTTATTCTAATATAAACAACTCAATGACTACAGAGATGATGTATACTACACACAGACAGTGGATAGCAGCATCTTTCTTGCAAGATGATCTGTGCTAAAAGTGTAAGTACACCCCAACCTCTACATTGGTGGAAAGAAGGTGATAGTTATACTGACCTTAAAGATCCCCTATTTTGGCCAAATTCCAGCTTGAGTAATTATAATTCTACCTGCCTAAAATTCCTCTTGCAAGAATTTCAGTTGGCTGTGTTCAGTTCCCTTCCTATTGCTGTGTGTTGTTAAACAGCTGTTTTCATCTATCCCTTACTTTTCTTCATTCCAAAAGCAAATGTCTATATTTTATTAGTCACTCTGAGCCAAACGAGTATTTGATCCATGTAAGTTGTTTCCTTCAACTCCCTTTCAAAATTACCTGTATTTTTAAAATTGTGACTTGATAACCAGGTTTGAACTAAAGCTTAATTCTGAACTTGACCTACAGAGCAAAATTAAGGATGCTCTCTCTCATGTTCAGTTAGTTTATGCAGAAAGATAAACCTGAAACACACAAATGCTACTGTCTATTTCTGGCCTTTAAGACTGACAAAGTAAATTGAAATCAATCTGTACTACAGATTACAGACTTAGCTTTTAAATTTATACAATTTATACCTGAGATGGCAGATATTACTTCAAAAATGGTTTGGATATAAAGTTAAGTAACAAAAGTATGTATATGGAGTCTTAAAGTATACTGCCCTCAACTTCAGTCAACACGAAATTGAAGCCATCTTAGAGAGGAAATAAAAGTATTTGGTTATTTGTTTTTAAATGCTACTGTAAAGAATTTTCCTGCCACTTAAACTATTTTTATGTTTTACAGCTAACCATGTGCTGAAGTTTGGAACGCTTGTTAGCACTTCAAACACATACGATGAATCTGGAGTTGTGACCATAGAAACGGATAAACCTTTACTGTGGACAATGGGTATCAAAAATAAGCAAAATGCTTGAGATTACAACTGTTTTTTTTTTCTTTCCAGCTAATCAAAGACTGTAAACATTTTGGAAATGTTCATTTGTTTACAAAAACACAATTATTAGGACAGATTTTTTTTTTCCTGGAGCACAGGGAGGAGAAAGAGAGTGAAGTTCAATAAATCAAGCAAAAGATTTTTAGGAAGATAGTGAGAAAACTGAATACCTCATTCAAGGTCCATGCATAGGATGGATACGCTTCCTAAACAGTCACTGAAAGGGACTAAGGAGGATAGACTGACACATTCTTACTCCTTGCAGGAGTACATCTATATGGAAGTAATACCAGTGATTGAAGAATCTTTTCACAAGTCAAATTTTAATTGATGTAGTGCATTATGTTTGTATGTATATTTGACTACTGTACCACGCCACTTGCTTTAGGTAAACCTTTTACTGTTTAACAAGGATTAGAAGTAGTTCATGTTCTGCCCCACTGTTTAGTAACATAACTCAAATGAAGTTGAGTTAAAAGTGAATTGCAAATTTTAAAGGAAAATAGCATTAATTAATATGGCTACAGTGACTTTTAAAATAGCAGGCTTTAGTGCTCCTGTCTGTGCTGCCATTTTACTACTACTTCCCAGCATTAAGTACTACTTACAAACGTCTAATTAAGAGAAAGTAAGCAGCATTAAACTAACAAAATGCTAAGTAAAATGTTAGTGTGAAAGCTTTTATAGATTAAAAGTTTATATGTGTCACAACAGTATGTACTTTGCAGAAGTCCATGCAAGTTTTGTACAACTGGCTGAAGTTGCATTTTTATTTATAAAAGAAAATTTGAAGAGACTGCTATGACAAGCACACTGATATGTTTTGTTTTAGAGCTTTTGTTCATGTGAGGTGTTATAAAACGTATAGCAAGTCATTCAGTTGACTGAATAGATGCTAAATATGCTGGTTTATACCAGATTTTCAAAAGCTTCGATATAGAAAGCTAGTGCTAATGTTGCTTACAAGTTGCACCATCTTCAAAAAGCACTGTAAAGACACACTAATGGATTCCAAAAACATTCGGTAAGGAAAGATAAGAACCCTTAACTGTGATCTGCAAGTGTATTTCAGTTGTTGCCTTTTAAAGAGATGGTTTTAGAACAAGATCTGAAAAACTAACCTTTTTTTGTAAGTAAAGCCAAAGATGACTTCAGTTCAAAGACTTTTCAACTTGGCTTTGTGCTTCTGACAGTTGTGTTATATAACCAAATTCCTTTTTGTATGGGTTCTTTCCCCACTTACATAACATATGAAAATGTCAGTAAATTAGTATTTTAATATGAATTGATTTAGAGTTGGGGGTTTTTTAGTGTCACCTAATGCTGAGCCAAAAGTAGTACTATATAAAGAATACTGCTGCGGAAAGCAATGAACCAAAATAGGCAGTTTAGTCATTTTACCTCATTTTGTACAACTAGCAGCATACAGTAATAACATAGGATACATCTATATTACCTGATAACTTGACCCGCTGAGGGTCAATCTTCTAGGGTTTGCTTTCACATGCCTAGTCGGAATGCACAAAATCCAACCACCGGGGTCAACAGTTGACCCCCGTACTCCTCCATCTCTTCAGTAAGGGAGGTCGACATGAGTTTCTCCCCTCGACCTCCCTCAGCAAGAATGGCCAGGTAAATCAATCGTAGATAAGTCAATTCTACTTATGCAGTTGCCATAGCTGGAGTTGCGTTATCTATGATCGACTTTAGGGTCTAGCATAGACCTGGCCTTATTTACTGCATCTAGAGAGTTCAGAATCAGTAACACAAAATGAGACCAGCTCAGATATCAGGCTTGTTTTAATCTTAACTGGGTTTAAAGCAGTACATAAACAAGATACAGAGTTATGGAATATTAGTAAGCAAAAAGTCCCACTTCCCACTGTCCATCATTCCAAACTTCAGGTAAACAATCTTCTTGATGAGTGTTCAACCACCACTGTAGAACAAGAGAGAGTGTGATCAATTTCAAGTAGATGATGCTATCTTAAGTTACACCATCCCATTTTAACTGGAACTATGTCCCTACTATGCCTTAAAAACAGCACCAGCACTACGCAGTTAGTCTCATCTTTGCTCTGAAACAGTTTTCTTAATTTGATGATCATGCCATTCCTTGCTCCAAAAGGAGTGGTAAACCAATCTCAAATGATTACAGCCACCCTCTTTTATAGGGTGGGAGAAAGATCCTGAAACTTCAGAGTCTCTATGAGGAAAATGGTTGTGGGAAAAACTTTGCCAAAACACTTGCTATTTTAACCAATTAAGAAGTCTTAACTGAAGTGTCTGACATCTTCAATATTAGTAACTTTTGTTGTGCTAGTTACTACATTGATTTAAGGTTCAGTGTTCATTTGCAAGAACTTAATATACAAATGATGTGATATATTGTACAAGTCAGAATTATGTAGAGTTTGAAACACTGCTTTACTTTTTAATAAAGATTTTTAATAATAATAGTAGTTAGCTTTGCTGTGTATCTTCTTCCAACAGAACCTCAAGACACTAACCATTCAAAACTGTAAGTCTCATTTATCCTACAACAGTCTCTGCAATATCATCATCTACAAGTGTGAAATTTCTAATTAAAAATTAAATGCAAAATCCAAAAAGTGATTTACTGTACTGCCTAAGAATGTAGCTAGTATTATTCACTCCTGGGGAAATTTTACACCAAAATTTTCATATACAATGTTTTAAAATTATGCATGTTTTATTTGCCAAATACCACAATCACTCCAGTTTCAATTATTTTAGTAATTTATTTCAAAATGCCTGTCGATGTCAACAAGACATCCAAAGAAATTCCCCCACAGGAATTAAAGAAACCCCTCTGACAACCCAGTTCCAATGGGAAATGGTACAGAAGAGCCGTGTGGGGTCCTCAAAGCCCAGCTGCGGCCCCACCAGAGAATGTGATGTGCCCCTGCTCTTCCTCACCCTCTGCAGAGCTGGGTACCCCAGACCTTGTCCTATCCCCACGAGAATGAGGCTCAGCCTGGGCAGCGACAGTGTGCATCCTCTATCCCTGATGGGTTAGGCACTCAGCTCACTGACCTCTGCTCTTCTGAATCCAGCAGCTCCTAGTGGCAGGCAGCAGCCCAATTCTGCATTGCACCATGGTACAAAAATTACCCCAGGAGTAAGTTAAGAGTTCACCATTTAGCTTCCAATCACCTTGGGCCTCCTCCTCTCAGCTACAGGTGCCATGAATGGTAATAATTGTTTGTAGTATATCATTCAGTAAACAAAAGATGTAATAGTATCTGCAAGCAAGAACTCCTCAATGTTCATGCGGGGGGTGGGGAACCTGTGGCCCATGGCTTGCACTGATTGAACCCTGAGGTTCTGCGTTTGCCTCCATCCTTTCCTACTGCCCCCCACCCCCAAGTGGGGTGACTCAGCCCTGGTATAACCACCTGAGGCTCTGCCTACCAAGGGGGAGAAAGCAGCTTTGCACTCTGCAGGGACTGCCCCCATCACTCCCATTGGCCATATAATTACCATTTAAAACTCTGAGCAAACTGTGCTATTTACGTGCTTGCACTAGCATTGCCATTTTATGAGATTTACTTACACAATGATGTTGTTGATAGGGATATGGATCAATTTCACAAAGAAACCAATAAATCCCATTATTGCAAAACCTATTGCTGTTGCCATGGCAATCTTCTGGAATTCTGCAATTTAAGAAGTCATAAATTTTAATCTGTATATTTAAACCTACCACTTAAAATGCAGTAGATAACTACTAAAAACATGAGATTTGTGCCTTTGAAAGCTTCTTCCATGCTAAGATAAAAGTATTTTAAAAGTGCCTTATAAGATGGCATTTCATTTCTACAAATAACCCAAGATTTAGAAGTACTAGATTCCTAGGGATTAATACTTACAGGATTGCAAAATATAGATCCACATTACTTAAAGCCAGATAAGCTAACATGAACTTTTAAGTCACTGTCAATACACTAAACCCCCAATTTAACAGACTAATGGGGGGAGTGGTGTCCGTTACACCCAAAAGTCTGTTAAATCCGAGGGTTTACTTTTGCTCTAGTGCCCACCCACCTCCACCAAGCTCCCCCCCAAAAAACATGCCAGCAATTCGCCAGAGCCACTGAAGCTAAAGCTGCCATCGCTTGAAGACTCCAGTGCAGCTGGAGGCACACCACCTCTGTGGTAGCTGGAGACTCCTTTGCAGCCTCCAGGAGCCCCCGCCACTGCTGGAGCTGCCACACGCTCCTCCCACCAGGGGTGGGGCACATACACGAGTGCCAATGCAGCCCAACTCTGGTGGAAAGACGCAGTGGAGAGTTCAGGCACAGCAAACTGCGGCGGTGGGAGGCGAGGACCCCTCCAGCTAGAGCAGAGGCAGCCCTGGTAAGTAGCCTTACTACTTTGAGTTGGGGTGGGAGCCATAATTTAGGATTTTACAGATCCCAGCAGACTTCAGAAATAACGACGGGCTGGCAGACATCCGTTGTTCCCAAAGTCTGCTAAGTCAGGGTCCGTAAAATCGAGGGTTTACCGTATTGTAAACAAAATACTAGGACATTCAGTTTCTGGAAGAAAACAAGTGAAAGCCAGTTGACACTGGAGAAGATTTATTTGAGCGGATAACATCAGAATGTGAAATGTCAATAGAAGTCATCAGAAAAGATTCTGGAAATAAGCAATATACATTTCAGAACACTTCAGCTGTGTAGATAGCAGCAGTAGGGTAGTGAGTTTTTGAAGCAATCACAAGTCTCACTTCAACAAGATGTATAACCAAAAAGAAACTCAAATTAGTTATGCACAAAACTAAGTGCATCTCTTGGTTTTCTGACAAAACTGTGCAACATAGGTTGTTTGTTATACAAATGGAAAATTGAGACTCGGTGAACATGACAATTGAGTAGCTATCCATCAGTATAAACAACTGAACTTCCTGTTTCCTCCACCCCCACAATATCATAAGATAGAAAATTAAAACAAAATGAACATTATGACCTTAGCTTTTTTTCCCCCAATCTTGTTGTATACTTTACCTTTTCTGTCGGGCTTTGTGCATCTTTTAACAAGCCTGATGGAATCTTTTACAAACTGACGGCTGGGCTCAACAAACTGCATTACTTGATCCATGATTGCCTGCAAGATTATCACATTTTAATACATAAATTTTTTCAAGAGTCATTTTGAAAAAACATTTCCCATCTTACTTATAATGGCAAATCCTCACTTCGTCCCCCTGCCTTTTTCTGCTGGTCTTGTTAAATGCATACTTGTACTGAATGTGAAAGTGTTAATTCTTTAAGCATACATGTCAGGTTTCTAAGGGATTTTTAATCTACAAGGCTGTTAATCTGTATTTTACTACAATGTGTTTTCATGCAGGAGATGGAGCCACAGACGCATTAGAACAGGCAATTCATCAATCCAAAGAACCATGAGCTTTGACTTCCATTTGTTACACCCTTTTATAGTCTACTTGATGTTCCCTTTCTCCTGCATTTTCCTCTATTTTTGTCTCCATTATTTCTTCTGTGCTTACCAGTTTATATGCTGAGGCCGTGACTACACTAGCAAGTTCTTTTGACAGGAGCTTCGAAAGAAGAGCCCCTTTTGAAATACTGCCTGGACTGTCTACACACAATCTGCGCTCTTTTGAAATTATCTTCGAAAGCATGGGGCTGGTCCTTCAAAATTGGCTCTCCATTCCATTTTAGGAAGAGCGCCCTCTTTCAAAAGGCCCCTTTGAAAGCGAGCATATGGAAACACTCCACAGACCGCTATTTCAAAAGACGGTGCCCTCCAGGGTGCTGATCAACTGGAGGGTAGAGATGCCACTGACAGCAAAAGTGGAGCTATATGGCTCCAGTATCCAGCTGCGTTTAAGGACGCTGGCTCCCAGAAAGCCCTAGGCAGGAAGCTGAGAGTGTGCTGGTAGCAGGGAGCACACACTGCCCAGCTGCACGCTCCCTCAGCAACGCCTGAGCCACAAGAGCCCACCCCTCAGACCCACAGCCAGCACCCAGGACCACCCCCCCCCGCACCGGGGCCCCACTGAGACACCGGCCACATCTCCCAGGAGCCAAGCCAGGCACCAAAAAAGTCCTGGACAGACGCCAAACTCAGGACCTCCTCGCCTTCTGGGAGGATGAGGAGCTCCTGCACCAGACCGGAGTCCAGCACCAGAACACGGCTGCATTTGAGTGTCTGTCAAAGGCCCTCATCAGCCAGAACCACCCGAACTGAACCGCAGACCAGGTACACTCAAATATGGAGCTCTGGCAAGGCTACTGTAAGGCCAAGGATGCAGCCACACGGTCGGGGCAGCACTCACCAGCTGCCCCTACTTTAAAGAACTGCATTAGCTGAGCCAGAGCCGGAGACAGGGACTGACTCAGAGGACCACCCAGGACTGCCAGCCACCACCAGGCCCCACAAGAACATCCTGCAGCCTGTGACCACCAGTGACAATGAGGGCTCCAGTGAGGGGGCCACTGTCACTGCCATCCCCTCCATTCCATCCAGCTGGGCCCCCCTCCACCTAGGCCTCACCAGAGTTCCTGGAGGGACCCTCAGGTAGATGTCATGCATCCCGTTAGCTCTGAGACCCGGGAGGGGGTGTCCATTCCTGCCCAACATGGCTGATGACCCCAGTCCAGATGCATCCTGGATGACTGCGCTCCTTGGTCACCAGAGGGAGTACGTGTGGCACTCAGCACCAACAATCCTGGACAGCAGCATTGGCCACACAGCCATGGGGAGATGGGGAGGGTGTCAGACAGAAGGCTGCGCTCACTCCATCCATGCGGGTACCACCTGCAATCCAGATACCACAGGGACCCCAGGACAGTGGATAGAGGGGGTGAGAACACAGGGGTCAACTCATGAGACTAATGGCCCCTTCCTCTGTCCCCTTCTGTCTCCATAGCTCTACCAATCAGGAGACAACTGAGCCCCAGCCACGGGCCAGGGAGCCCTGCTGAGGAGGACAACGGGGTGCAGCCCATACCCCAACTTGGTACGTCCCAGGGCTGCCATTGGGCCGTATGCCAGCACCACCAGGGCAGGGAGAAGAACACAGGGGACCCCGCACACACCACTGCCCTGAGGGACCTCAAGGCATGCTGCAGGAGTAGCTATCCATGGAGTGGCAAGCCTGGGACAGGGTGGTGGCCAACCTCGATGCACTCAGCCAGGCTGTGACTGCCCACCTGGCCCACCCTGCTGCCCCCCCGTGAGTCCCCTCAGGCACCTGCCCCTCCCACATCAGCCCCTCCTCACCCTGATCCTGACCTCGCTGCCCTGATACCAACTGACCAACCTCCTAATGGCAAGAGCAAGCTGTGCGGTGGCAACTCCCCCCTGCCCCTCCATTCCCCTTCAAGGCCATAGGTGCTGCACCCCAACAACACTTCTACCTTCCCATGCTCCCAGCCCCAGTGAGGACCCCGGATGTGGGGGGTAGGGGCTCCCACGGCCAACAGGGATCACATCCCTCAACCCTAGTTGAAAGGCCCTGCACCCTTACCTCCCCACCCCTACAAGCTTCGGTGCCTGCACCTCCTGCCCCAGGCCCATTTTGTACTTAGTTCCCCACACCCCCTGTAAACAGTTTATAACATTTTAAAGATGCAGACTTTTCTGTTTCACTATCAGTAAACTGTTTATTGGTGGGCACCCCTGTGTATGTGTGGGGATAGTGTGTAACGGGGTGCATGGGGATGATGGTAAAAGTAGGTGTGGAAGGGTAGAGAGTCACTGGGGCTCCTGGGCAAAGGCTTCACGCAGGGCCTCCCTTACCCGCACCCCATCTAGCTGTGCCTGGTGGCACGGGGTGGCAGCCAGCTGCTCATAGCTGTGTCTGGCCTTGGTGACCCACCCCTGCACGAAAGGCTTGTGCTTGGCCTCCACAAGGTTGTACAGGGTGCAGCATGCCCTGACCACTGCTGGAACACTGAGGAGGCCCACCTCCAGCCTTGCTAGGAGGCACTGGAAGCACCCCTTGAGATGGCCAAATGCCCTCTCAACTGCATTACAGGCCTCATTGAGGCACTCACTAAAAACATCCTGGCTAGGCTGAGTGTGTCCTGTGTAGGGCTCCATGAGCCATGGATGCAGGGGGTTGGTGGTGTGAGCCACAGTGCAGGGCAGCATCATGGTGTCCCCAGTGGGGGAGCTCCTGTGGGGGAATGTAAGTTCCATCCAGCAGCCTGAACCCAAACATGAGTTCCGGAAGACCTGGGCTTTGTGGGCATGGCCAGACCACCCCATGCACATGTCCATGAACCTGTCCTTCGCATCCACAAGTGCCTGCAGCAACACAGTGGTAGCCCTTGTGGTTTATATAGGCTCCGCCACTGTGCTCCGGGTCTCTGATGGTAATGCGGGTGCCATCCAATGCCCTACAGCAGCTGGAGAAGCCCAGCTCCTCCAATCCCACGAGGGCAACGTCAAGGTTCCCCCCCACGGACAAGGACATTCTTAATGGCCTGGACAGCCTGCAGGACATGAAGGGGAAAACATGCTCGTGAGTGTGAGTTGGGGAACTCCATGCCCACCCGTCTTTGTCCCCACCACACTGGCCTTGCCCACCCCAAACTGGTGGCCAACTGATCAGTGGCCAGCTTCCACAGAGCACTGACTACCTTTTTCTGCAGGGGGCCAGGGACCTCATGCGGGTGGCGTGGTGCTGGAGGGAGCCAGTGGCACAGCTTCAGGAATGTCCCCTTGGTCATTCTGAAGTTCTGCAGCCACCGGCCATTGCCCCGGTCCTCCAGCACCAGCTAGTCACACCTGTCCATGCTTGTGAGGTAGCCCCACAAGCGGCAGATGGCCCATGGGATGAGCTGTGGGTGTCATGCCCAGAGGACAACCTCCAGGATGGTGGCAATCAAGGTGGCCACCCGAAGCCACTGTAGGATGTTAGCCAGCACTGCAGCCAGCAAACTGGCCACAGCTAGATGGGGGAGGGAGCTGCTGGAGGTCCATGTTCTGCCCTGTGGTGTCTCCTCTGCACAGTCTCCCTGTGTGTGTCTCAGGACAGCTAGCCTGCCCTCAGTGTGTGCAGAGCAAGGGTGTTGGGGAGAGGCCCTTTGAAGAAATGGATGGCAACTGCCCTGAAAGGGCTTGTCCGACATGCAACCTTGCCCGTGGTGTTTCCAGGCCATTTACTTTCAAAAGGCTGCGCGGGGATGTGTAGACGGTCATTTTCGAAAGGGTATATTGTACGTTCAGTCCACATTTGGCTGTGTGGACACTCAATTTCAAAAGGTCATCTTTTGAAATTACATTTTGAAAGACTGCCTTTTGAAAATGGGTTTACGTAGATGTAGGCTCTGAATCTAATTAGTTTACTGACATACTATCAAAGTTTTCGTCTACCAATTGTCTGAATAGTCTTCTATGAAGCCTTTGTTGATCTGTTTGTTAAGACCAACTAACAGTAAAAACATAAGAAATTACTATCAGTATGATGAGTTAGCATGTCATAATCAAAATCCTAGATAGTCAAGATTTTTGTACCTACAAATGATTAAGATCTAAATGTCAAGTGATGCCTTTCAAGTATCTTCAAGTTCTCCATTAAAATCTAATTCTTTTCCTTTTTTTCCTCTTCCTACTGTGATGCAATAAGTTACAAATCTACTGTAAGTTTTACAGTATTCTTTGCACATCATCTTAAATGAACTACACAATAGACGTTTCTTTAGTAAAGCACCCAATCCTACAACAGGAGATGGGCTGCTAGCGACAGCAGTTGACAGCAGCGCATTGCCTAAGCATGAAGGGACACGAAACTAGCACTCTTTCTTGGGGAACTGAATGCCTCAACATTCGGTATATTCACACTCGCTTTTACTGTTTGTACTACCACACCACCTAGGAGGCACAGGCCCCTGCTGTGATTCACGACTAGATTCTTTCACACACCGGCAAAACGAAACAAAGAAAAACTTTAAAAACGCCCTAACTGGCCAGGGGAAGGAACAGGCGCTGCCCGTGGAAACGGGGAAGGGCAGGAGGGAAAGCCACAGACGCTGCCCAGAGCTAATCTGGTTTAGGGCCGGATGGTGCGAACCAGCCACGATCGAAGTTGTCGCCGGACTCGCGTTCAGTTTTCCCTTGACACCCGCCCCCGCCTACGGACCGGACCCGGGGGCAGGAGAGAAAAAGCTCGTTCCAAGCAGGCTCCAGCCTCGGACACGAGCTCAGGGAACGCCGGCCCCCTGCAGCTCCAGAAGCGGACCCAACGCTGGGGCGCGGGGGAGATGACCCCCTCAGCGCTCCTAACTCCCGGCCACCGCTCAGCACTACCCGTGGCAGAGGGCGAAGAGAGCCTCGGAGGCCGGCCAGGACCCCACACGGAAAGCGGCAGCGCTCGGACGCCTTCCCTCCCCTAGGGCCCGGCGCCCTCCTCCACCAACAACCCCATCCGCGCTGCCAGCACCGCGCTCTCACCTGAGGGGTTGGCAGCCCCACTAGTCACACAAGGGACACGTAGCAGCTTTGGCAGTCACGGCGAAGAACCGGAAGGAGAACTACCGCGCAACTTCCGCCTCCGGAACTACGCCACCGTCGCATAGTCCGAGAGAGAGTGAGCAGGCCGCGGCTCCCTTTTCCTACTACGCATGCGCTCAGACGCAAGAATGCCACTAGTGCAATCTGCGCGTGCGCCGTGGAGAACGCGAAGAAACGTCACGCGAGGGCGGCGTGCCGCTGCTGGCGCAGACCTGTCCCACCTGTCTTGTGCCCCGCGCCACGGTTGGTGGGGCCTGGAGCGCGAGCGGGTTGCCGGTTACCCGGGCCCGCCGTGCGCGTTCTCGTGTACTGTTACGCAGTGTGCCGGAGCGGTGGCGAGCCCCTGTGTGAGCTGTAGCCTTGTGAGCCAAATGTGCCCGGCGCTGTACAAACAAGGCACAAAGACGTCAGTTGCTTCCTGATGCGCACAGTCCCCCGTCCCGCTTGTGGCGGGCACTGCTCTCTGGGCAGGTGGCTCGGTGGTGCTCCTAGGCAGACAGGTCCGTGCAGGGGGCCGTACAGGCAGGCCAGCGTTATGTAGAAGCGAATGGAAAGGCAGGGAGTGGAGCAACCCGGCCCCAACTCACCTCCCTTCCTGCCTCATCCAAGCTACATGTCTGGGGAGGGGGACAGCAGAGTGGAGCCCAGTTGCTCCCACTGCAGTTGTAAGTGACAGACACACCCCATACACTGAGAGAGAGCTAATCCCCCCAGGCCAGGTAGGTCAGGGTAAGGGGTTTGGAGGAAGGAGAGCAGAGGGATGGTGCAGAGGAAAGTTGGGGTGGAGCAGGGCTGGGCTTGGGGTGCAGGGTTTGATGGGACAAAAGAAAGACAGAAGAAATTTAGAGGGAAACAAAATCAATATCTTGCGCGTGACTCTAGTAATGTAAGCAGTTTCAGAAATAAACAGGAGGAATTAGAAATACTAGTGAATAAACAACTATGACATAATTGGCAATACAGAGACATGGTAGGATAATACACATGACTGAACTATTGGTATAGAAGGGTACAGCTTGCTGAAGGATAAGCAGGGAAAAAAGAGAAGAGCTCATGTCTTGTATATCCAAGATGTACACCAGGGATAAGGAATCTATAGCCGGGCAGGCCACATTCAGCCTGTGATTTCCCTTGATCAGGTTTTGGGGTCAGCTCCACTACCCTCAGCCCCAGCAACAGGGTGAGCTGGTGCTGGCATTCCAGCCATGCAGGGTGGGGAGCCCTGAGCCTCAGGGGCCCAGTTAAGGCTGGCTGCAGGCCAGATCTGGTCCATGGGTTCTGCCAGTTAGGGAGAAGAAAGGAGCTCTGTGCGCTGGTGGGAAACACTCCCTGTAGGCAATGCCCACTGATCTACTGCTCTCAATGGCCAGGAATCATCCATGTAGGGGAGCACTTCCTTGCAGTGTGCAGAACCACATAGAAATACCTATGTCCTTCCCCCAGGAACCCATCAGGTCAGTGTCCCCATCCTTTGCCCACTCCCTGCCATACCCTCACCCTACTTCTGCACCCCCACCCATCCGATCCTGCATTGCCACCCCTCACTGCACTCCTGCACCCTTCTTCCCTTCCATACCCACACCTTCATCCCCAGCTTGTTGCACACACTCCCTCTTGCCTAGATCTCACACCCTAGCCCATTCTTGCACCATACCTTCTGCCTAGACCATGCACCCCTTTCCCCAGCAGCCCCCTCACACACCTTGAATCCCTCATTTTTTGGCCCTGTCAAAAAAAGTTTTTGGAGGGGGGGAACAACAAAATCTATTAGGCCTGGGCCTCCAGAAGAGTTAATCTGACCCAGCTGTAAGCCCTGAGCCTTGGCACTTCTCCCTTCCCCTGCAGCTTTAGGGGAGTTAGGTGAGTGGTTTTTTTTCTCTTTCTCAGTTGGGGGCCACATCTATGATTTTTAGGTGGGGGGGCAGGTTGCTTCTTGCTTGTGGAAACTAGGTCAAGTTACAAATGATGAATGTAAACATCTTGGAATATAAACAAGCACATGGGGACAAAATTAGAAAAACTGAGGCACAAAACAAAATCAAACTAGCTAGGGGTTTAAAGGGGAACAAGAAAACATCTTACAAAAAGTAAGAGGAAGACCAGGGACAGGGTAGTCCTATTATTTGATGATGGGAGAAACACAACAGAAAATATGTAAATGGAGAACATGCTAAATTATGTTTTTTGTTTCAGTTTTAACCAAAAAGGTTAATAGTAATTCAACCTCTAACATACAGAATACCAGTGAAAAAGTTTAGGATCTGAAGATAAATAAGGAAAGAACAAATTAAAAATTATGTGGACGAATTAGATGTCTTTCAGTTGGCTGTGTCTGATAAAGTACATCCTAGTCTAGCAGGGAGATATGAACCATTAGTGAGAATCATCAAAAATTCCTGGAAGATGGGAGAGCTTCCAGAGGACTGAAAGGGGGAAAATATAGTGCCAGTCTATAAGAAAATGGGAATAAAAGTAAACTGAGGAATTACAGACCAGTCAGTTTAATTTCAGTGCCCAGGAAGATAATGGAACAAATTATCAGGCAGTCAGTTTGCAAACACCTACAAGATAACAAGGTTATAACTAACAGTTGACGTGGATTTATCAAGAACAAATCACATCAGCGCAAGCTAAAAGCATTCTTTGCTAGTAACAAGCCTTATGGATGGAGGGAAGAGGTAGATGTATAATTTGATTTTGGTAAGACATTTGTCCTCTGAGGATTGCACAAGAAGTAATGGGCTTAAATTGCAGCAAGGAAGTATGGGTATGTGGCTCTTTAAGGACTTCTTTGTGGATCCCAATGCTATAATTGCAAAACAAAAAAAAAACCCCTCCTGATAATTTTTGATATTTCGGAGAGTATTTAAAAGCCAAACAATGAATAACTCATATCCAAATAGCAAACGATATGTGATCTCAAAACATTGGATAACTGCCCCCTTTTAATGTGTGCAATGCATTGTGGGATATGTGCATGCCATTCTTAAAATAGGGTTTACAAAAAGCATGGTTTAGTGTTATTTATTAAGGACCGTCTTGTAGTCAAATGCATTGCGGCTCTTGAATGCAGAGGTTTTTTTACTGGTTTAAAAAAATGGCTCTTGCTCTTTTGGTTGCTGACCCTGGGGTTAGACAATAGGAAAAACACAGTAATGTCCAGGGTAGGCCTGGAATAAGTTTCCTATTGTGGTCATGGAATCTGTTTCACTGAAGGTTAAGACCAAGTTAGACAAGCACCTCTCAGGAATGGTCTAGGTATTATTTACTCCCATCTTGAGTCCAGGGTACTGGACTAGGTGACCAGTGTCCTACACTTCTATTATTCACCAGTATTGCCAACCCCAAGCAATTCAAAATTCTGTAAATGGAATTACCAAAATCATCAGACTAGCTAAAATCTCATGAGGTTTTTAAGAAAACACGAGTCTTCTACTTTCCATCCTTTTCCTTCCTTCCCCTTCAAGCCACAAAAACCTCATTCCCCTCTCTTCCTAACAGACTGTACTTTCCTCTGGTTTTGTTTTCCACTGCATTAATGCAGGGGAGATGGAAGTAGTACAGAGGCCAGCAGACAGGTGCATGTGATGATGATGTGGCTGAGTTGTCTGTAAGCTTGCCCCGCAAAACACTGCCCAGAGTCAGAGTGGGTCTAGTCACAGACTCTCTGTGGGAGAAGAGGGGCGACTCAAAGTTCTGGGGGAGGAATTGTCCTTGAGGAGCATGTTCCTTTAGTATTTATGCTGGAAATTTGCACTGAGAAAGCTGTCCAGCCTTGAGGAGAGGCATTTTTAAACTTAGCTAAAAGATACTGTTTTTGTAAAATCAGGCATGGGTCATTCTGAAAAATGGGTCACTCTTGATTTTAAGTGATCTACCTCCACACTGCTCAAGGAGCTGTTTGGTTTCACAGTAGGAATATAAAGGTATGCTTGTAGCATAGGAACAGAGTGGCACCACAAGTGTGCTTGCAGTCTGTGTTCCGGCCATGAACATATCTGTTTTCCAAGGCTTTGATTTTACTCTTGAAATCTGAAACAATGATTACACCATGTCACTTTCTAAAACCAAGATCCTAAAGTCATTCAGGGCAGGGCAGATGAATAGTGATTTCAGGGGCAAGTCATTTTCTGCAAGTCCCTTTAATTTCTGTAAAATGGAAACAATAAAACCTATGATTGTGGTGTAGGGTTGGAAAGTACTATAAAGCTTGTAACGGTTCTGAATAGTTATTACCTTTGTTTCTGCACTTGCAGCTTTGTGTAATACCCTTTCTTTGGTGGTGGGAAGTGCCATAAATTCAGACCTAGAGCCTGCAACTGGCTCCATGAATTCTCTTTGAAGTGCATGCAACTCCCATTGATCCAGTGTTGCAGGAGATCTCAAGTTTGTATTGCAAAGATTATTCTGACTTGGAATCATTTTTGGCTTGGCACAATAATTTAGTTTCATTCTAAGTGGGTGTGGTTTTGGAGATTTTATCTGCTTTTCTCATGAATTCACTCTATTACAGTTCTGATTGTGTTGTTTCACCAAGTGGAATACTATGGCTGTACTATATTATACAATTAAATGTATTATTAGCCATCTGTATTTCTTTTTCTTTATTCTGATTACCTGTAAATGGAAACAAATATATTAAATACCTCACCACCATTATACCCATTATCTAGGTCTTTATCACCTCCAGGATGAATTTCTGTACCATACCTTACTCAAGCTGTTGAGTAGCCTCCAGTCAGCTGAGTCCTGACTTAGGAAAGCATCTGTCTTTAGGAAGGGCCATAAGTACCTGTTTAATGCCCTTTAAACTAATGAGGCTTATGTGTTTACATAACTTTAAGCACATGCTTAAATGCTCTTCATGAATAAAGTTTACCTGAACCAGGACACTTGTGTTTAATGCAGCAATCTCTCTAGGACGGGGCGGGGGCGGGGGCAGTATCATCCAGTGGACTGAGCACTCAATTTGGAGTCAGAAAGCCTGGATTCTCTTTGTGTTCACCAAATGCTCCATTTCTTTCATCCGTCCACTTCAGTGAATATTTCTAGTGGCAGTCTCTTCCTTTCTTATCATTGGCCAGTTAGTTATTCCATGAATTAGGCTTTAAAGTTTTCAGGGCAGGGATCTTATCTGATTATGTGTTTATAGAGAGCCATCTACAAACCTTACATCAGGTTTGAAAAATTCTACCTGCACAGGAGAAGCACTTTTTTTGTGACTAAAATATGACTACTGCACCCCCACCTCTCTTCATTCTCCATGTCATGATGGGGATGGGCAAGTAAGTTTTGTGTCTGCACTTATAAATTTTGCTGAGTTTTACAAGGCTGAATTTCTTGCAGTAGATAAGTAAAAAATAACTCTCAGCAGAAATATTTATTATCCTATAGTGTAATATGTTAATGTGGATTTGGTTCTGGATATTCATTATTTATAAGCAGCAGACCTAGCTTGTATTTTGTGTCTCTTCATGCATTCTTAGGGTGAGAAAATTCTTCATGGAGTTATTTTTATTTTAGCTTTCTTTTGTCGGTGTCTATTTCCCACTGGGTCTTTGAACTCCTGCCTTAAATAAATTAATTGTATGTTAGGCTTTTAAGCAGAGCCCAGCTGTATGGTGCTGGGTGTGATGTTACAAACAAAGTCAAGAAAATAAACGTTAACTTCTTAACCTCCTGTCTCCCAGCCCCTTCACTTCAGCATCCCCACTCCCCGCATTTGTCTTTCTGTTTAGTTAATTCCCTCCTGAATAAACCGCTCCAGAAACAAATCATGGAACTAAAATTTGCCACTGTCATGTTGTTCTCTAACCTTGTATGCTATACCCTTTTCTCTGTCCATTATCCATTGGGTCTGTGGAGTCACCATCACGTCTGTAAGCTCTTTGTGACATGGACTGTTTGCTATTATGTGTTTGCGCGGTACCTAGCACAAGAGGCCCCCATTTTTGGTTGCTCCCCAGGTGCTGAAGAAATAAACTATTGTTTATTTATTTTTATTTCATGAATACAAAAGGTATGATTTTGCTATCTCATATACTCTCGGGAATGCTTTTAAGAAGCAAGACTACAACTGAAAGCAAGTTGTCTGAACACCTCAACACCATGACTGATATATTTGACTACGTACAGAGATTTGATGGGTCTAAAATAGGTCTTGCAACGAGACTATAAACTGTAGGGAGTTAGTTCTGTGGACACAGGAACTGTAATACTTAGCAGTATCTTTTGAAAGAGAGTTGAGAGATTTTTTGAGACGGAAGAGGTGAGAATGAGTACAGTTGAAAGGTACAGTGTCAAAACTGAAAATTCAAGCTGTCAAATTATTCATGGTATGAGTCACAGTACAAACTTTCCCTTGCTTTCCACTGATCTGCCTCATCAGTGATTGGGGATCAAAGAGTTACCAGTTTTTGCTGCCATCCAGTCTTGGTGCTCTATGCTGAGACTTCTAGCAGGGATGACAATGTCAGCTGAAATAGGTTTTAGGTGTGGGCATATATCCTCTAGAATTATATACTAAGACCACAAAACTGATTAAACACAGGCTACTGGATGGATGTCAGATTCTTAGTGTTCCTCCTTACTTTACATGTGCTGCCTCGTGATATTAGCTGCATAACTGTTTACGGTTTTATTTTTTTTTATTGATTACACATTTTAATATCTACGCCTCTGCTGTCTTCAGAGACAGGTAGCTATTTTGTGTTCAGTGAGTTCAGAAGACTGGAAAAGGGTAATTGTAATGCCTATCTATAATAAGGCAAATAAGAATAACTCAGGGAATTACAGACTAGTCAACTTAACGTCTGTACCAGGAAAGATAATGGACCAAATAATTAAGGAATCCATTTGCAAGCATGTAAAAGACAATAAGGTTATAAGTAACAGCATGGATTTGTAAAGAACAAATTATCTCAAGCCAACCTGATAGTTGTTTTTTGCAGGGTAGCAAGCTTTGTGGATAAGGGGGAAGAGGTAGATGTGTGGTATATATTGAAATTAGTAAAGCATTTGAGATAGCCTCACATGACCTCATCGATAAACTATAGAAATACAACCTAGATGAAGCTACTATAAGTTGAGTGCACAACTAGTTAGCTAATTGTTAGCTAATAGTTCCCAGAGAGTAGTTATCAGTACTTCAGAATCATGCTGGAAGGGTGTAAGCACTGGGATTCCATAGGGATCAGTTTCAAAACCAGTTTTGTTCAGTATCTTCACCAATGATTTCGATAATGGCATAAGAGTTCACTTATAAAGTATGCAGATGATACCAACAGGGAGGGGGTGCAAATGCTTTGGAGGATAGGTTTGTAATTCAAAATTATCTGGACAAACTGGAGAAATGGCCTGAGGTAAATAGGATGAAATTCCAAAAGGACAAATGCAAAGTAGTCCACTTAGGAAGAAACAATTAGCTTCACACATACAAAATGGGAAATGCCTGTCTAGGAAGGAGTACTGTGGAAAGAGATGTAGGGGTCATAATAGACCACAAGCTACATATGAGTCAACAGTGTGATGCTGTTGCAAAAAAAGCAAACATGATTCTGGGATGCATTAACAGGAGTGTTGAGAGCAAGATACATGGAGTCATTCTTCTGCTCTACTCAGTGTTCATTGGGCCTTAATCGGAGTATTGTGTCAGTTATGGGCACCACATTTCAAGATAGATGTGGAGAAATTGGAGAAGGTCCAGAAAAGGTCCAAGTATGATTAAAGGTCTAGAAAACATGAACTCTGAGGGAAGACTGAAAAAATTGCACTTGTTTAGTTTAGAAAAAAGAAGTAAAGTTTTCAAGTACCTAAAAGAGGATTACAAGGAGGAGGGAGAAAAATTGTTCTCCTTGGCATCTGAGGATAGAACAGGAAGCAGTGGGCTTAAACTGCAGCAAGAGAGGTTTAGGTTGGACATTAGGAAAATCTTCTTAACAGTCAAGGTGGTTGAGCCTTGGAATAAATTGCATAGGGAGGTTGTGGATTCTCCATCATTGGAGATTTTTAAGAGCAACTTAGACAAGCAGCTGTTAGGGATGATTTAAATAGTGCTTAGTCCTGCCATGACTGTAGGGCCCTGGACTTGATGACTTCTTAAGGTTCCTTCCAGCTTTTTTACTATGTTATATTCTATGACTCCAGCTGTCACAAAGAAGACAAAAAGCTGGTAGCAAGGGACAAGCAATAGAGGATACCTCCCCATCTCTTCCTTGGTGTTTTCCCTGCTGACCCGTGAGTATTTAGCAGACAACCTCCTGCCCCAGTCTGGTGAAAATGAGTGGGGGAGGGGGAAGTAATGCAGTGAGCAGGGCTGGGGCCTTGGAGAAGGAGCAGGATGAGGAAATTCAGGTTTCTGCAGTCAGAAAGTTGGCAACTCTAGGCTGACAGTGGGGGAGAAGGTAGATTGTTTGGAGAGGATCTGAGAGAGATGCCCAAAATACACGGCAAAAGAGAAAAAGAAATCTAAGGGAAAGAGCACAATATGGTGATAGGCGAGAGCAGGAAGATAGAATACAGAGGACAGGAAAGGATGGACAATAGGACTTAATTCTCCGTGCCTTGCACCTTGTACAGTCCTGTTACCATCAATGTAAGAAAATAAGAATGGCCATACTGTGTCAGACCAGTGGTCCATCCAGCCCCATATCCTGTCTCTGACAGTGGCCCGTGTCGGATGCTTCAGATTGTGTGAACAGAATGGGGCAATTTTTACTGATCAGTCTCTTGTAATACAGTCGCAGCTTTTAGTAGCTGGCAGCTTACGGACACCAAGGACATGGGTGCAGTATCTCTGATTATGTTGGCTGTTGTCACTCGGGGACATATCCTCCCTGAACTTACATAATTATTTTTTATCCCAATTACCCTTTTGAATTTCACAGCATCCCCTGGCAACAGGTTCCACAGGTTAACTATCCATTGTGTGAAGAAATACTTTTGTTTATATTAAACCTGCTGCCTATTACAGGTTGAACTTCTCTAGTCCAGCATCCTTGGGAACTGAACAGTGCCACACCAGAGAATTTGCCAAACCATGGGAGGTCATTATTGTCTATCAGCATTACCAACACTTCCACTGCTTACTGGGCTCTTACAAGACATTTAGGTGTAAATTTGAGCTAAATAACAGCACAGAACACTGAAAGCCATGGCTAGTGGCTATAAACAAACTTTATGAGACTATGGGAACAATGGAGTGCAAGAACTACAGAACGATTGCCCTAACGAGCCATCTAGGTAAGGTGCTGATGATGATACTGACTGAGAAATTAAAATCACAGATAGAAGAACATAGAGCAGATGAGCAAGCAGGGTTCAGAAAAGACAGAAGTATCCTACAGCAGATATTGGCACTAAGACTGACAGTGGAGAAAGCTCGGCGAAAGAACAAAAATATATACACTTGCTTCGTCGATTTTTCAAAAGGCATTTGACAGTATAGATGAGAAAGTGACTTGGGCGGTGTTGGAATCAGACGGAGTGGATAGCAGACTGATACGGTTGTTGAAAGATATCAATGATAATGCGGAGGCAACGGCGAGAACATGCAGGGAGTTGGGAGGTTCGTTTAAAACAAGTAGAGGTACGAGACAAGGAGATCCAATATCACCAAGTGTCTTCATCGCACATCTGGAAAGAGCAATGGACAAGATCAAGGAAGAGGTAGAAGGGATATCTGTGCACAGGAAAAGATTTAATAACTTGAGGTTCGTGGATGATATAGTTATCATTGAGGAAGATGAGGAGAAGCTAGCGAATATGGTGCAGGTGTTAAACGAAGAAGGGAAAAGGTACGGACTGATTATGAACATCGATAAAACAAAAACAGTGGTATTTGGAGATAAGGAGATAGGAAGGAAGATCAGTGTCGATGGTATTAAACTAGAAAATGTAGAGAAGTTCACATATCTGGGGAGCAATATAACATATGATCTAATTGTAAGAAGGAAATAGCAACTAGAATAGCGAAAGCAAGAGTGAGTTTGAAGGCGATGGATAAGATCTGGAAAAGCAAAGCAATTAGCTTAAGAATGAAGCTGGGCGTCTTGAAAATGTGTGTATTCAGCAGCATGTTGTACAGATGTGAGACATGGGTGATAACGAAAGATTTGAAAAGAGGAATATTGGCGTTCAAAAGGAGTTGTTACAGAAATATTCTGAGAATAGGATGGATGCAGAAGGTCACCAATGAGGAATTATATAGGAAGATACAGCCAAAAAAGAACCTGCTGCAGAAGGTTATAAAATGGAAGCTACAATTATTTGGACATATTTGCAGAATGAACAATGAACAAAAAATCAAGACCCTGGTATTCGGCATAATGGATGATTCGAAGAGGAGAGGCAGACCCCACAGACAATGGATAGATGATGTAGTAGATTGGTGCGGACCTCGTCTACACAAACTAAGCCACTCTGCACTGGATAGGGAAAGATGGGAAGATATAGTGAGAGAGGCATCAGACACCAACAGGTGCTGAGCCCGCAGTTATTGATGATGATGATGGTAAGTGGACATCTGGCCAGCTAAAAAAATCATGCCAATCAGAGGGTGCCAGATTACAGAGGTTCAACCTGTGGTTTCATGTGGTGACTCCAATACTTCTGCTTTGCAGAGGAGCAGTAATGCATCTCTATTTACCATCTCTACGATATTCATGATGTCATAAATCTCTGTTATATTTCCCTCCATCCCTTATTGGTTTCCTTTCTAAGGTGAATGGCCCCAACTCTCCTCCAATGGAAGCTGTTCTATTCCTCTAATACTTTTTGTTGGCCTTTTCTGTTCCTTTTCCAGTTTTACCATATCCTTTGTACGATGGTGCAACCAGAACTGCACATAGTATTCAGGGTATTAAGGGAATGGAATGCTGTCTTGTGGTAGCATTTCAACCTACATGGCACTAACTTTACACAGGTCTGGGTGACCAGACAGTAGGGGATCAGGCTTGTAGAGTAAACAGAACAGGTGAGTGTAAACAAGGAAAGAATGAGGCTATTAAGAAGGGGAAATCAAGACTATAACATGGAACTGGGAGTAAGAGAGCTGGGGGCCGTGCCTGCACAGAACAGCTTCCAGGGTGGCTGCCTGATTCCCATCAAGAATCTGGACCTTAGAGCCTATGGTGATGATTGCTGTAGTCTAGGTAATCCTAAAATAGCTAGGGCCTTTATTTCTTAATTTTGAAATGTCATAAATATCTGTGATTAATTCTGGCCTGGGGAATGTGTGCTATATATTTGCTTCTGAGGGTTTAAAATTCTTTTTAGCTTTTCATTCCACTAAGGATCATAATGTGATTGTAAGTCTTTGTTTGTTTGCTGAGCATCGCTACATGATTTATAGTGAGAAGAATGATGATTTCCCTACCATAGTGGCTGTGGAAGTGTGCATGTGAAGGAAGGGCATACTGGGGATTAATGATAGCTAAGGTCCTTTGTTCTGAAAGAAGTGATTAAGTGTCTGTGCTCTGTTTCCCTGCATCAGCTTCATTAATTTAAGAAGTGCCTCTAGATTAGCCTTCAGCACTGTGAGCATGAAAGAAATTTTTTAGTCTTAGCAGTCAACAAGTTCCATTTTTTGATTTGCACTGCTTAAAATTCAGTGAGGATGACATGAATAATGTAATGCGTGGCAGTGGAGAAAGTGTAGGATGCTGTTAGAATAGATTTTTATCAGTAAATTTATTGTGTGCATTTTTAAAGTTGACCTTTAATCCAAAATTTTATTCCATTTCATCCAGAATAACTGAGGAACACAGTCATTTTGAATATTTGTGTCTCTGTTGGCATTCAAAATATGATTTTGTCAGAAACATGGGTTGTATTAAAAATGGCAACTGAACTCAAAGTTGTGAAGAATTCAGAATAAAGTTCTGAAAGGGCAAATAGAAGATAAAGAAGTTAAATGAGAAGCAGACTCATCTCACTCAGACAGAGGACACATTTATGTATAAGAGGTGATTAAACTATTTCATTGAAATTTTTTCCTGATAATATGCTTGCTATGTATTATTTCAGCACGATGCTAGTACTGCTGAAGGCTGATTGTACTTCCAATTTAGACTGTCTTTATTTTCAGCTACTTATAAATGAATAGTTTGTAGGATGACTTTTTTAATATTACACTTAATTTTATTTGTGGATTCAGTAATTTATATAACATTTAAAAGTTCAACAAAGATTAAGAATAATTCTGGGCAACCGTTGGCCACAAAACTAATGTGTTCCACTTTTTGCTGATGCTAGACAAAAGTAACTATGTTTTTTATGTGATCCTTTTCAGCATCTGCATGCAGACACTAGGACTGTGTCTACACTAGCAAGTTCTTTTGGAAAATCAGGCCCTTTTCAAAAGACCACATGGAGCATCCACACACAAAATATGCTCTTTCAATCCAAAATTGAAAGAATGTGGCTCTTCTTCCGAAAGCTCTCTTCCACTCCCAGATCAGGAAGAGTACCTCCTTTCACAAGCTTCTTTTAAAAAAAAAAAAGCATGTATAGATGCTCCTTGGACCTTTTTTTCAAAAAAGGAGTTCTCGTGGTACCAGATTTTTTGATCCCTGGCCTGTTCTTTCGAAAGAGTGGGAACAGTGTGGACATTATCAAAAGATCATATAGATTTTTTTATCTGCATTTTTGTGTGTGGACATGCTCGTTCATCTTTTCAAATATTGCTGTAGTGTAGACATGGCCTAGGAGAACTGGTCAGATGACATGGGCTGAGATGCCAGCTTTTTGTAGGTGACACACAGCTCTAACTACCCTCCACAGGGCTGTCCTCTAGTCTCGATGAACAGGATGAAAGCTGAGAGTGTGGTTATAACCACGGCACCTCTGGAGCAGGAGTGCCCTTCCCAACTGCTGCTCCTGTCCTCTCCTTTGGAGCAAACACAGCTAGATGCTTTCAGAGGTTTCTTATCCACTGTGCAGAGCAGGGGAGGCACTGGTGTCAGTGTGTCTTCTTTATCCCCACCTGTGTGCCCCATCGCCTCAGAGTGCGGGAAAGGGGAGATATGGCTCAGGAGTGGGAAGAGCTAGGAGTGCTGCTGTCTGAACAAGCATGCAGACTGGTGAGTACCACTCCAGTTAAAAGGATGTACACTCTCTCTCACACACTCCCCCCCAACACACACACAGTCTCTCACACACATTTGCATGGACACTGCCTCTCACACACACACTTTCTCACATGCGTGCTCCATCTCTTACATACACACACATGCATCTTTTTCACACATATTCTCTCTCAAACAAACTTTTCCTCTGTATCTTTCACACTAAACACTCAATTGTATTAGTATTGTTTTTGTTACTTTTTGGAGCTTCCTGCAATGCACATAGAATTATGGAATACCAGAACTGAAAGGAACCTTGAGAGGTCATCAAGTCCAGTTCTCTGCATTTGTGGCAGGACCAAGCACATAAATTCTCTGTAATTTTATTCTTTAAGGCTATGTCTACACTAGAAGCATATAGCGACAGAAGTTACTGTGGACAGGGAAATCTCGACAGAACCTCTGTTGACAGGTCGCATCTATACACAACTTGCTCTGTTGACAGAGAACTGCCGGACTGCCTTGCCCACTGGTGCCAGAAAGTGGAATGGCAGCTCTGCAAAGAGGGCTGCCCTTCAACCAGAAGTCCTCTCTGTCGAAAGAAGTGTCTACACTGCACTAACACCAGATAGGAAGAAGGGCTTTCGAAAACTGGGGGGTCCTTTCAAAAGGTCCCTGTCTCCACGGGCGGCGCGCAATTTGAAAGCCGGACTTTCAATCGCCATGGCTACCAATATGCTAATGAGGCACTGCATATTCATGAAAGTGCCTCATTAGCATCTTTCGAACCAGCTCATTAACATGCCCCTTGTAGACACAGGGTTGATGATTATGTGTTCTGTTCATTCTCTCTGGGGCACCTGGCATTGGCCACTGTTGGAAGACAGGATACTGGGCTTGAAGGACCTATGGTCTGACCCAGTATGGCTGTTCTTATTTTCTTAGTTACACGATACACTAATGTCTCAGAGTCTGTGAATCCAGAGTACACGACCCCACTCTTACATGGTTGACCCCGATTCATACAGTAATCCTGCACTTTACATGGCTTCACATAGTGCAAAACTCGCTTTAACATGAGTTTTGCACAATTTGAAGCTACTGGGCTCTCAGCCTATCTAGTTTCCCACAGCTGCAGGCAGGTAGGTGGGCTAAGAGCCCCTTCCTCCTGCCTTCCTAGACTGCTCTGGGAAGGTAGGGAGGAAGCTTTTAGCCTGCCTAGCTGCCTGCCTCTGTGGGCAGCCAGGGGGGCTAAAACTCCCTTCCCCCTACTTCGCAGAGTGGTGCCCCTTGACAGCCTCACCGGTTCACCCCCATTACTCTCCCAGCCGGCTCAACCCCCACCCAATTCCCCCACCCCCGTGGCCCCAGTTTATCCCCCCCCATCGCATGCCCTGCCTCAGCTCTCCCAGTGGGGGACTCCAGCCACATGCCCGGGGCTCCCCTCTGACTCCCGTGAACCCAGCTCCAACCCTGGTGCCCTAACTGCCCTCCCCCTTCATGCCCTGGCCCCAACCCTGCAGATCCTGACCCAACCCCGCACAGCTGGCTCAGCATGCACGGGGCTCCAAGCCCTCCCCCACTCAAAAACCCCGTCCCAGTGCACCCTCATTCAACCCCTCTCCTTCCTGGCTCAACCTCCCCACCCCCACCGTGGCCCCAGCTCACCCCTATGCGCATGAGGCTCTGGCTTCAACCCACATGTGCAGCTCCAGCTCCCAGCACCTCCACACGCAGGCTGGAGGCTCCCAGTCCCTGGTGCACTGCATGGGGCTCCAAACACCCCACAGCACCCCCCAACCAGCTCAAACCTTCCCCCTGTGCATGGGGCTCCAGCTGTCAGCCTCCAGCAGCGTGTGCGGGGGCTCTAACCTTTTCAATCCCCACTCCACCTGACTTAAACCCTGCCCCTGTCCCCAGCTCTTCCCCCCGGCACGCACTGGGCTCCCAGCCCCCACAAGCTCTGAGCTGTCAGCTGCCAGCACGCATGGGGGCTCCAGCTGTTAGCCACTGTGGGCGCATGAGGCTCTACCAGTCCCCATCTAACCCTCCCTGCCCCTGCTCAACCCTCCCACCAACCTCCCAAGACCCCAGCTGACATCCCCCAGCACACGGGGCTCTGGCTTCAACCTGCACCCAACGCTCTTTGCACGCATGCATGCAAGGCTCCAGCTACAACCCCCTACCCACCAGCCCTGCGGCCCTGACTCCATGTCCCTGGCTGGGCTCCAACCCCCGCACACCCGGCTCAAATACACACTTCCCTGCTCCCCACAGGCCTAGCCCACCCCAGGCTTAACCCTTCTGCCTCCCCCCCACCAGGGCCCCAGCCCATCCCACAAATGCTCCTGGATTTAAGCAGTTTTTCAACTTACATGGTGACCTTCAGAATGAATTACCAGTGCAAGCTGAGGACTTACTGTAGCTTGCTTTTGGGCCTTAAATAATGTCCCTTTTAAAAAACTGCCGACTCTCTTCAGTTGTTTTTCCTCTAAGTATTGCTTACCATGGACCTCACCTACCAGCTGTCTGAGTTTACCAGAATTTGCCTTCCTGAAATCCATTGTCTCTATTTTGCTGTTCTCCCTTTCCCCATTTCTTAGAATCATGAACTCTGTGACTTCATGGTCACTGTCTCCCAAGCTGCCTTCCACTTTCAAATTCTCAGCCAGTTCCTCCCATAGTTAAAATCAAATCTAGAACTGCTTCTCCACAGTAGCTTTTTCCACCTTCTGAAATAAAAAATTGTAATCAATGCAGTCCAAGAACTTTCTGGATAGTTAAAAAAAAAATCAGTCATTTAGCACTTTAAAGACTAATAAAATAATTTATTAGGTAATGAGCTTTTGTGGGACAGACCCACTTCTTCAGATCATAGCCATACCAGAACAGACTCAATAGATAAAGTACAGAGGTCCAAAAATTGTTATCAAGGTTGGCAAATCAGAAAAATTGGTATCAAGGCTGGCAAATCAGAAGAATGGGGGTAGGGTGGGGAAGTTAAGTGTCAGGTCAAACTTCAAAGGATGTAAAAGAGTCCTTACAATGGGTCAGGTAACTGCTGTCCCTGTTCAAACCACATGTTAATGTGTTGAATTTGAATATGAATGTTAGTTCCGAGCATTCTCTCTGTAGGCAGTTATTAAAGTCCCTTTTCAGTAGTACACAAACCATCAGGTCTTTAGCAGAATGATCCACTCCATTAAAGTTCTGGCCTATATTCATCCTTTGTCATTTGTCCTTGTTTCCATTTTTTATATGATTCCTTTTTTATTTTGAGATCATGCAAGATCTCCTGGTTAAGCCAAGGCGGCCTTTTGCCATATTTTCTATCTTTCCTATGCAGCGGGATAGCTTGCTTTCAGGCCCTTAATAATGTCCCTTTGAAAAATTGCCAACTCTCCTCAGTTGTTTTTCCCCTCAGTTTTGCTTCCCATGGGACCTTACCTACCAGCTCTCTGAGTTTACCAAAATCTGCCCTTCTGAAATCCATTATCTCTATTTTGCTGTTTTCCCTTCTACCCTTCCTTAGAATTGTGAACTCTATGATTTCATGATCACTTTCACCCAAGCTGCCTTCCACTTTCAAGTGCTCTACAAATTCCTCCCTATTTGTTAAAAATCTAGAACAGCTTCCCCCGGTAGCTTTTTCAACCTTTCAGAATAAAAATTGTCTGCAATGCAATCCAAGAACTTACTGGATAGTCTGTGCCCCGCTGTGTTAGTTTCCCAACATATATCTGGATAGTTGAAATCTCCCATCATCACCAAATCTTGGGCCCTGCCCGACTTTGTTATCTGTTTAAAAAAAGCCTCATCTGCCTCTTCCACCTGGGTAGGCGGCCTGCAGTAGACTCCTAGCAGGACATCACCCTTGTTTTTTACCTCTCTTAGTCTAACCCAGAGACTCTCAACACGTCCGTCTCCTACGTCCATCTCCACCTCAGTCCAAGTGTGTACATTTTTAATATACAAGGCAACACCTCCCCCTTCCTTCCCTGTCTGTCCTTCCTAAGCAGGCTGTACCCTTCAATACCAACTTTCCAATCATAGTCATCAAAAGAGTGAAGTTCTGAAACAGTCTTCCAAGGGGTGCAATGTGGGGAAAAAACTAACAGGTTTAAAGACTGTGCTTGGTAAGTTCATGGAGGGGACGATAGGGGGAGACTGGCTGCAATGGCATGTGACGTGGCCAGTCCATGACTGCTAGTTGCAAATACGGCTAATGAAAGGACACGAGATGGGAATGTAACAGCAATGAAGGGTCCTGTGGCGCCTTATAGACTAACAGAAAAGTTCTGAGCATGAGCTTTCGTGAGCACAGACTCACTTCATCAGAGACAGGAATGGTTCTGAGTTACTGCACGGAATTCTTGCCAAGGTGTCGGGCTGGTGGGTCTTGTGCCCAGTGTCTGTCTGCTTGTTTTATTTTAGGTTGGGGAGGAATTTTCCCCTGGATCACACTGGCAAAGACTCTGTGAGGCTGGATAACTAGGGGTCAGATAATTGCTTCCCAAACCCCATGGCAACTGGCAGCCAGCAGCTCATCCTGGGCAGCTGACCCAGTGGGCAGCCAGCTCTGTGAGGGGTAGGAAGCAAGTGCAGGGAGCTGGTTCCACAGCTCCTGCTGGCAACCAGCCTGGGGAGCGGGCTGTCAGCCCCCGGTAGCTGGCAGCCCACCTTGCAGAAGAAGTCTGGACAGCTGGCCACTCCACCCTCCCCACCCCAGTTATCTGACATTTTTGGTTATCCAAACATGAGTCGATCCCAATTATGTCAGATAACAAATCATAATTTATTTACAGTGGACAGATTTAAGAAGTTCTACCACTGAGAAAGATGTTTCAATTTTAAGAGCTATTCTCTCTACAAATCATGGGGAATTCTTTATGAGATGATAGACTCTTCCCAAACTATTCAGATATTTAAAGGTGCCCATCTAAGAGCTGTACCAGCTTAAGGACTGACACTTTTATTTATTAGAGAATGAACTTTTGTGGGTAAGACCCACTTCTTCAGATTATGGATCAGAAATGAGAAACCGGGGAATTCTCCCCTTTCTCCCCTCTTTCCTCCCCCGCCCTCTCCGCCCGGCTCCTTGCTTTTTATTTCTCTGGTTTGTCAATTCTGCTCCATAATCTGAAAAAGTAGATCTTACCCCCAAAAACTCATTACCTAATAAATAAAACTGTTAGTCTTTAAAGTGCTAAAGGACTACTTGGTTTGTTTTTCGCAGGTACAAACTAACACAGATACCCCTCTGAGACCATCTAAGACCTGTTTATCTTATTGCTTTAAAGTATTAAGTCATAATATTAAATTATTTTTTATTTTTCAGAGGTTTTTTCCTCTGCATTTTTTATTTAATCATTTTAAGAAAAATATATTTAGACACAGATAGTCCATGACTTACGAATGGGTTATGTTCCGAACACCCGGTTGTAACTATTTGGTTGTAAATCAGCGATACCCTTATACCGTAATACCTTTAATTTTGCATAAGTTGGGGAGAGCTTGGGTTGGGGCCCTGGCAGGGGGAAGAGAGATTAAGCCTGGGATGGGTTAGGGCGGCGGGGTGGGGGACGGGTGTAGTTGAACTGTGGCTTGCAGGTGGTTGGAACCAGGCAGCAGGGGGTTGGGGCGGGGGTTGAGCCTGGCCAGGGGGTTGAAGCTGGGGCTGTGGGGGTGCTGGGTGCAGGGGCTGGAGCCAGAGCCCCATGCCTCGAGGGCTGGGAGCCCCAGATGCAGGCTGAAGCTGGAACCCTGTGTGCTGGGGAGTGTGAGCTGGGGCCATGGGGGATTGGTGGGTTGAATGGGGTGAACAGGGGCAGGGAGGTTAGCTGTGGGGGTGGAGCCTCATGCACCTGCAGTGGCTAACAGCTGGATTCCCATGCGCACTGGCAGATGACTGGGGGCAGTCAGCAGGAGATGGGGGGTTGAGCCGGGTGGAGGGGGGATTGAACGGGGCTGAACCGGGGCAGGAGTGGGTTGAGCTGGCAGGGGGGATAGAGCCCCTGTGCACTCCGGTGGTGGCTGACAGCCAGACCCCCAAGTGCAGGGGGTCGGGGGGACAGTGAGCTGGGGCTGTGGGAGGTAAGGATTGAGCCAGGCGGGGGAGGGGTTGAACAAGGGTGCACCGGGGCAGGGTGCTTGAGCAGGGGACAGGTTGGAGCCCTGCACGTGCTGAACCAGCCATGCAGGGGGCATGATCTGGAGCCACATGGGGGTGCGGGGGGTGGGTCCAGGTCCACAGTGGTTGGGGCTGGGTGGGGGAGGTTGAGGTCCACGTGTGGCGGGGAGTTGGGGCATGGGGGTTGGAGCTGGGTCTGTGGGGGTTGTGGGGAGCCCCATGTGTGCAGCTGGAGCCTGCCTGCTGGAGAAGGTGAGCTGGGGTGCACATGGGGAGTGAGCTGGAGTTTGGATGTAAGTACGATTGGTCCTAAGCAGGTGTGTTCGTAAGTCGAGGACCGCCTGTATTGTATTTTACATATGAATGATATTGGTTTTGGTACATTTAAACTAATCACCTTCTTCCACTAGGTGGCACCATTAGACTTAATACAGTAACAGTCATATTCTAATTTATGTTAGTCTCATCTTGTGTCCATTCATTCCCCTTTTTGAGTTTAAAAAAATAGATGGATTAGTAAAATGAGGCATTTGGAATCACTAGACTTATTTGTCAGTACAAGACCAGTACAGAATTAGCATGTTTAGCATAGAATATCAGCATATTTAAAGTAATTGATTTTCTTAAGGCTCTACCATTCTGATAATAGAATAGCACATTTCTGTTGTTTTCATGGTAATTCTTGATTTGGGGCAATACTGAGCACTTCTTTTTTTTGGTTGATTTTTGTCTTGACTCACTTTGCATAGATGATCTGGCAGAAGTGAATTCTAACAAACCATTTAAGTGAAGAGAGGTTGGTGGCTTGATGAGTATGATTGAGAGGATGCTCCATGTGCAATGGCCAGCATGGAAGAAGTAATAATAGACAAGGCACTAGATATCATTGGCTGAAGGGAGAATTGGATGAATCCTGGAATAAAATAAAGTCTAAGATATACACTGGAGATGCATGTTTAATGCAAAATCAAGAGGTATGAACTTTGTACAGAGTGGAGTATGGTAGCCATGTTAGTTTCTTGATATTAGACTGGCAAGGTGTGTGAAGTAACATCTTCTGTTGGATCAGCTTGTGTTGGTGAGAGAGAGAACTTCTGAACTATACAGACCGTGTCTTCAAGTCTGTAAAAGAAAAGCTTTGTGTAGCTCAAAAGCTTCTCTCTCTCGCCAACACAAGCTGCCCTAATAAAGGATATTCCCTTATCCAGATAGTTCAGTGGGGATTGAGTGGGGTTCAAAGGTAAATCATTGATGGATAAAATTCTGAAAATCTCATTACTGAAAAACTTTGGGACAAGGAGATGAAGTTCATATCCAGAAGGTCAGAGGGGAGGAGAAGGAAGTGGTATAGACTGAACCTCTCTCATCCAGCACCGGACCAATGCCAGGCAAGAGAATTTGCTGGATAATGGGATGTTAATATTTTTTAGCAAATTACCAGCACTTCCAGCAAATTAGTAGAAACAATAGTAAAGAATAAAATTGCAAGGCATGTAGAAGAGCACGAATTGTTGGGCAAAAGTCAGCATGGTTACTGCAGAGGGAAGTCGTGTCTTACTAATCTATTAGAATTCTTTGAAGGGGTTAATAAACATGCGGACAAGGGGCACCCAGTGGACATAATATACCTAGATTTCCAGAAAGCCTTTGACATGGTCCCACACCAAAGGCTTTTATGTAAATTAGGCGGTCATGGGATAGGAGGAAAGATCCTTTCATGGATCGGGAATTGGTTAAAAGACAGAAAACAAAGGGTTGGAATAAATGGTAAATTTTCACAATGGAGGGGGGTAACTAGTGGTGTTCCCCAGGGGTCAGTCCTGGGACCGATCCTGTTCAACTTGTTCATCAATGATCTAGAAAATGAGGTAAGCAGTGAGGTGGCAAAGTTTGCAGATGACACCAAGTTGTTCAGGACAGTCAAAACCAAAAGGGATTGTGAAGAACTACAAAAAGATCTCAGCAAACTGAGTGATTGGGCAGCAAAATGGCAAATGAAATTTAATGTGGGTAAGTGTAAGGTAATGCACATTGGAAAAAATAACCCAAATTACACGTACAACATGATGGGGTCAAATTTAGCTATGACAGATCAGGAAAGGGATCTTGGAGTTATAGTGGATAGTTCTCTGAAGACATCCACGCAGTGTGCAGCGGCAGTTAGTAAGGCAAATAGGATGTTAGGAATTATTAAAAAAGGGATAGATAATAAGACAAAAGATATCATACTTCCCCTATATAAAACTATGGTACGCCCACATCTTGAGTACTGTGTGCAGATGTGGTCTCCTCACCTCAAAAAAGATATATTGGCATTAGAAAAGGTTCAGAAAAGGGCGACTAAGATGATTAGGGGTTTGGAACGGGTCCCATATGGGGAGAGGCTAGAGAGACTGGGACTTTTCAGTCTGGAAAAGAGGCGATAGAGGGGAGATATGATAGAGGTATATAAAATCATGAATGGTGTGGAGAAAGTGAATATAGAAAAATTATTTACCTTTTCCCATAATACAAGAACTAGGGGACACCAAATGAAATTGATGGGTAGTAGGTTCAAAACTAATAAAAGGAAATTTTTCTTCACACAGCGCACAGTCAACCTGTGGAACTCCTTGCCGGAGGAGGCTGTGAAGGCCAGCACTCTATTAGGGTTTAAAAAAGAGCTCGATAAATTTTTGCAGGTTAGGTCCATAAATGGCTATTAGCCAGGGGTAAAGTATGGTGCCCTAGCCCTCAGTACAAGGGCAGGAGATGGATGGCAGGAGATAAATCACTTGATCATTGTCTTCTGTTCTCCTTCTCTGGGGCACCTGGCATTGGCCACTGTCGGCAGACGGGATACTGGGCTGGATGGACCTTTGGTCTGACCCAGTATGGCCATTCTTATGTTCTTATGTTCCTTCTTCCTAGGCTCTTAGAAGACATTTAGCAGTAAATTAGAGCTACATAACAGCACAGAACACTGAGAGCCAGGACTGGTGGCTGTGAACAAACTTTATGGGACCAGGGGAAACGTGGCCACACCCATGATAAGTGGTCATCTGGCTAATTAAAATCATGCCGGATTATGGATGTTGCTGGACAAGAGAGTGCCAGATTAGAGAGGTTCAACCTGTAGTCGAGAAGTGAGATTCTTAGAACATGGACAAGAGATTAAGGTATATAGATGGATAGTAATGGACAGATTTTCTTCTAGATGTTGTGGAGGAAGAAGTGGCAGGATTTCACCTTCATCTGGCCATGGGACTAGCGGGACATCAAGAAATGATCTCACAACTGAGAACTGACTTTGCTCTAGCAACCCACCATGCCAGTTCTGACTGTTGGATCTTTGAAAGCAGAATCCAATTAAAGAAATGACACAAAGTGAATACCCAAGAAAGTCTGATATCTGATGGGCTGTACCATGAAGGGCCAGCCTGATGAAGCTGTCCTGCAGTGGCTCAAGAGTACACATAACCTCAGGGCAAAATGTTAATAGCAGGGCATGAATCCCAAACTGACTGTGAGCTCTACATTTAGGTTTTATCTACCAAGTGTAAACTCCTCTGGTACCATAACAGCCTAACAGTGGAGTCACAAACAGTCGCTCTGGGTACTCCAATGTGCTTTGTCACATAGTCAGCCTTGTCTTTGTGACAGATGGTACCTTCCATCATAAAGCACAGTAATATCCAGTCCCAAAATAGCAGTCCCTTACTCCAGGTGAGTGGCACCAAAGCATGCTTGTGAGCAATCTCATAATAAAATAACAAAGATTTATTAACTAGGAAAAGGAAATGTGAGAGTTATTGACAATTTTAAAGCACGTAAATATACACGCACATGAGTTACTGTCTAGGCTCCAAAAAGTAATGGAAACTTCAATAATGAGCAAGCCATATATATTCCTTAGAGCTGACCCAAGCTAAACACACAGGATCTCTTGCTTATGCCCAGAAAGCCTTGCCACCCAAGAGTTCATGCATCATAGAGAGGCAATTTCTTCTTGTTAGGGGTTTTTACCCTCCTTTCTTTTTTCACCCCCAACAGACAGACAAACACACACACACACCCTTGTTTGAACTGCCAGTTCAGCTGATGAGAGGAAGTCAGCAGTGTACTTCCTCTTCACTGGAGGAGCAGGTGGATGAGAAGTACAATCAACAAAATATTTTAGTCTCAGATGTTCCACAATAGTCTCAGATATTCCTCTGCTGTTGATTGGACTTCTCTGGTGGGCAGGACCTAGCATCTTTGGTTGCAAGATAGCATTTCACACTAATTCATGTCTCTTTCCAGTCTGGTGATTTACACAATCTCAATGCAAATGCTCCAGTGTTACCTTATATTCTGGAAAATGGGTGTTATAAATGATATTAATGCATGCAGCCACTTACAAATAGTCAATCAAGTCTAAACAATAAACATATTTTATAACTAATATTCGACAAAATTAAAATACAGCTAATACTGATTCCAGCTATAGCCAAGGCAAAGGAACGTTGGCACAAGCTTGCCAGTGTCACAGGTGATAGATATCCTCAAAGGGTGACTCATCAACCCAGAACTGACAGAAAAATATTTAAAGATTCTTACATAGCAGTGGCATGCAGAAAACACCTTAGGATCCCTCTGAAGAGAAACTGGGGTGTTTTGGGTGACTCTAGCAGAGTTATTGGCTTGTCTGGATGCAGCTAAATCATCCCTCCTTAAATATTTTTGTCTCATAAATATGCTTCTGAAGAGCAATTTTTAAAACTTTAGCATAGATCAGTTCTCCCAAATGTTTGGAAAGTGCCCCTTTGAAAACTCCTCACATTTGCCCTGACATTTTCATTCCCATTCCAGCTTCAGAGTATTCAAGTTGAATAGTGTGCTATGGTATCAATATATGTCGTATTATTTTCATTAATTGAATATAAACACATCAGCAAAGTACATCTTAATAAAAGATTGTTCCTATAGTTGTGAAGAAGAATTTCATTTAAGTGAGAAGATAAACTAATAAATTCACCAGTCTTGCGCCCACTTTTGTCTGCAGCTCACCAATACCCCCGGTAGCCAAATAAATTATAGTCCAAGGAGGTATATATTTTGTGGGCGTTCCTTCTTTAAATACTGGTAGCACATGACTTTAAGAACACATCTCAGGATTCTGATGATGACATGATTTATGATATCACAAAAACCAGCATAGTTTATGAAGTCAAAAGGCCCTGAGGATGACTTATAGCCTTGTAAGAAGATTCAGGACAATGGGAGAAGAAAAAACAAAGATGTTTGCCATGAAGCCTCGCAATAACTTATTAACCAAATCCTTATCTAGAGTGAGTCACTTTCCTTCTTCTTCATGCTTTCTCCTCCACTGAGGTCAAACTGTATCCTACAGACTCCCACACTCTCCTGGCATGGGCACTATGGATCCTAGGAAAGTTCACAGTGATATGCAGGACTTTCCAAAACTGAACCAGGGCTTTATGAATTCTGAAGATCGCCGCTTCCTTCGGGAATCACTGGAGAGCATGGAAAATTCCATCTCTCCCACTTCAAGCCATACATCTGCAGGGGAGATGGTCAGGGTGACAGGTAAGCTCCTAAAAGAGGCTGAGAACAAGGAGAATAATTTGAAAATTGATACAGAGGAAGTGATGGAAGCAGATCCGTATGATCACCAAGAAATGGGAGATCAAAACTTTCAGGTAACTGATGAGAGGGCAAAGCAAGCCAATGAAAGGAATAGGGAGGCCTTTGATGTCCTTTCTAAAGGTGAACTTCAGAAAGCAATTGACTTGTTCTCAGATGCCATCAAGCTGAATCCATATCTTGCACAATTGTACACTAACAGAGCCAGTGTCTTTGTGCAGCTGCAGAAACCAAATGCTGCCATTAGTGACTGTAACAGAGCCATAGAGCTCAATCCTAACCTAGTGCAGCCTTATAAGTTGCGAGGAAAAGCATTCAAGCTCCTGGGGCTGTTGGAAGAAGCAGCCTGTGACCTGGCCTTGGCTTGCAAACTTAGTTTTTATGAACATGCCAGTAATGTGGTACAGGAAGTGCAGATGAACACCCAGAAGAACTTTCATCATAAAACAAAGAATGATCAGAATGATCAAAATTGTAAGCACAAGATTACCATGAAAAGAGTAGAAACGGCACTGACAAATAAAAACATGAATAAGGTAGCCCTGTGGGATCAGGAAAAAGCTCAGACGGAGAAGGAGTCCAGTGAGGAGAGTGAACTGGAAATTGATAATGAAGGGGTGATTGAACCTGATGAGGATGAGCCCCAGGAGATGGGAGATGAGAATCTGAAGGTAACAGATGAAATGATGAAGCAGGCCACTGAAAAGAAGAGAGAGGCCTTTCAGGCAGTGGGTAAAGGAGAACTTCAGAGAGCTGTTGATTTGTTCACAGATGCCATCAAATTGAACCCACGGTGTACAATCTTATATGCCAACCGAGCCAGTGTCTATGTGAAGTTGCAGAAGCCAAATGCTGCCATTAGAGACTGTGACAGAGCATTAAATATGAACCCTGACTCTGCACAGCCCTACAAGTGGCGAGGGAGAGCACTCCAACTCCTTGGTTACTGGCAGGAGGCAGCTGAGGACCTCTCCTTGGCCTGTCAGCTGGATTATGATGAAGAGACCAATGCCATGCTGAATGAGGTGCAGCCAAGAGCCCAGAAAATCAACCAACACTGGTGGAAGTTTGAGCAAAAGCAGAAAGAAAAGAAATTTAAGGAGTACCTGGAGAGAATGAAGAAAATCACAGAGGAAAGGGTGAGAGCTCAACTTCAGGCCTCTAAGGGACAGGAAGGAGAGGAGCTTGAGACCTCGAAAGAAGAAGAGCGATCTCAGGATCTCCAAAAGCATAACAGAGTTAAGCCTCAGACCTCCTTGGAACTAGGGGGTCAACATATTAAATGCTCTATAGAACAAGAAGCAGTTCTGCCTGTGGACCATGTGGAACAGGAGATATTCCAGCTGAAGGGCTTGGGGAGAACTGAGAAAGAAGAAAATTCAATTGAGGAGCTGGACATTGATAATAAAGGAGTGATTGAACCTGATGGGGATGAGCCAAATGCTGCCATTAGAAACTGTAACAGAGCCATAAAAATCAACTATGACTCTGCACAGCCCTACAAGTGGCAAGGGAGAGGGCGCCAACTCCTGAGTTACTGGCCAGAGGCTGCCAAGGACCTCTCCTTTGGCTGTCAGCTGAATTATCATGAAGAGACCAATGCCATGCTGAAGGACGTACAACCAAGGCCCCAGAAAATCATCCAACACTGGAAGAACCATGAGCAAAAGAGCAAGGATGATGAATTCAAGGAGATAGTAGAGAGGTTGAAGAAAGTCTTGGAGGAGCAGGAGAGAGCTCAGAAAGCCCTGAAAGAACTGGGGATAAATGAGAAAGCAGCCATAGAAAAACAGGAAGAAGTTCAGGAAAAGGTGATGAAAGAACCTGAAATAGCTGATCAGATAGTATTAGAAGAAAAGGAGCGCACACAGCAGCAACTAATGAAGGAGGAAGAGTCAATTCAGCAGTTGGATCTGGAGGAACAATTGAAAGCTTTGCAGGCTGAGCTGGAAGAACAGTTTAAAACTCAGCAGATAGAGATGGAAGAAGAGGAGAGAGCGCTGCAGAAGTTGCTGGAGGAACAGGAGAGAATCCATAAGAAGGTGCTGGAAGAACAGGAGAGAACCCAGAAGAAAGCTCTGGAGGAACTGGAAAGAGCTCAACAGCTGGCTTTGGAGGAACTTGGGAAAGCTCAAAAGAAGGTATTAGAGGAACAGGAGAAAGTTCAGAAGGCAGCCCTAGAAGAACAAGAGAAAGCTCAAAAGAAATCCCAGAAGGACAAGGAGAGGGCTGAGAAGGCCCTGGAGAAACTGTCAAGAGCTCAGAAAATGGCCCTGGAGGAACTGGCAATTGCTCAGAAAAAAGGCCTGGAAGAACATGAAAGAGCACAACAGAAGGCCTTGGCAGAACAAAAGAAAGCTCAGATGGCTATGGAACAACTGGAGAAAGCTCATAAGAAGCAAGAAAGAGCACAGAAGGCTGCTCTAGAGGAGCAGGAGAGAGCTCAGAAGGCCCTAGAAATACTGGAAAGAGAACAGAGGAAGGCCATGGAGGAGCAGAAGAGAGCTCAAAAGAAAGCTATAGAGGAACAGGAAAAAGCCCAGAAAGCCCTGGAGGAATTGGCAAGGTTTCAGAAGCAGACCTTAGAGGAAAAAGAGAGAGCTCAGAAGAAGGCCATAGAAGAACAGGAAAAAGCCCAGAAAGCCCTGGAACAACTGGTGAGAGCACGGAAAGAGGCTCTAGATGAACAAGAGAGAGCTCAAAAAAAAGCCATAGAGGAACAGGAGAGGGCTAAAAGGGCCATGGAGGAACTGCAGAGAGCAGAAATAGAGGCCCTGGAGGAACTGGAGAGAGCTCAGAAAGAGGCCCTGGAGGAACAAGAGAAAGCTCAGAAGAAAGCCCTGGAGGAACAAGAAAAGACTCAAAAAGGCCTGGAGGAACTGGAGAAAGCTCAGAAAAGGGCTTTGGAGGAACTGGAGAGAGCTCAGAAAGATGCCCTGGAAGAACAAGAGAAAGCTCAGAAGAAAGCCCTGGAGGAACAGAAGAAGGCTCAGAAAGCTCTGGAGGAACTGCTGAGAGCTCAGAAAGTGGCCCTAGATGAACAAGAGAGAGTTCAGAAGCAGGCTATAGAGGAACAAAACAGTGCTAAAAAGGCTGTGGAGGAACTTGAGAAAGCTCGGAAAAAGGCATTGGAGGAACTGGAGAAAGCTCAGAAAGAGGCCCTGGAGGAAAAAGAGAAGGTTCAGAAGATGGCCTTGGAGGAACAGAAGAGAGCTCAGAAAGCTCTGGAGACACTAGAGAGAGTTCAGAAAAAGCCCCTGGAGGAGATGGAGAATGTTCAGAAAAGAGTCTTGGATGAACCAGAAAAAGTTGAGATGACGACCCTGGAGGAACATGAGAGAGCTCACGAAAAGGTCCCAGAGGAACAGAAGGAAACTCAGAAAGAGAGCCCTGCACAACACGAAAGAGCTCATAAAAAGTTTTGTGAAAACCTGGAAAGAGCTCAGAAAAAAGACTTACAGGAATGGGAGAAAGGTCATAAAAAAGTATGTATAGAACAGGAACGAGATCAGGAGAAAGATATAGAGGAACAGGAAACAGTCATGGAGGAACAACTGAAAGCTCAAAAAGGACCAGAGCATGCAACAAGTTCTTTAAGACCTCTTGCAAAATCCATTTGGGACTATTTTGAATCAGGCTAGACTCAGAATTCTGATCCATTGTGTGAATTTGTCCCAGAATCCAGCAAAGAATAACAAATACAGGAATCAATGCATGCTATCTGAAGTGTGTAAGTTTAGTAATGTAAAACCATCGTTTACATTAAAATTAAAACACAAATTGAAAAATTCTGTTCCTAATATGCTTTATTTCTCCTTTTAAACAGTATTTAAAGGATTAAAACACTTCTCACAGTCTTCTAACTCTTAACACGCACAAGTATGCATAAACTATGCATGGAATGTGCCTCTCCACTTGAACAAGAGTGCCTCAGGTACTCAGTGTTTGGGCTATAGAGTGGGTTAGAACAGGGGAGAGCAAACTTTGTACGACAGGCCCCACTTTTCATCCCTGTAATTAGCAGGGCCCCCTCAACCTGTCTAATGTAATCCAAACCGATGGAAATTTTGGTTATGTTCATATGAAGAAAAAACCTTTCAGCAGGTATAAGAAAATATGTACAGTCAACTCTTGTTCATCTGATATTTAATCAGCCAGAACTCTCAGATAAACAGCATAACACCAGCAAACCTGGAGCTGTGAGATGGATTACTCACTTTTTTTTTCCAGACAGTCCTGGGGTCCTGTGTGAGCCCCCTCAGGCTGAGTGGGTTTATTGGTAGCTGTCCACTTGGAGCTTCCATCTAAGTCCTGCTGCACTGTGGCTGCTCCTCCCACAGCTAGCTGGGGCACTCACAAGTCCCTGGTGTCCAGGCAGGGGGTTGGCTGCAGGGTGGTAGTCAGGGGCTCCCCGCGCTGCACTGTGCTATGTGGCAATCCCTGAGCCCTACCAGCCGCTCCCCACACAGTGTGGCCATGAACAAGCCCTGCAAGTGGCTCCCACTGTCCTCACCAAAAGGCAAATGGGGCAGTGGCTGGGGGAATCTGGCACTGTGGGGCAGGAGGAGCTGAACTTTCTTGTGGGGGGCACTGACCCTGCCTGTGCCTTCTCCCAGCTACTCTCGCTAAACTAAAATATTTGCATATCCGGCAACCTCCCAGTCCTGGGGTTGCTGGCTGTGAGAGAGTTTACTGTACAATGTAAAAACTTTATTGTTGGGTATATAAATACGAATAAACATACATTAAAACAGGAACATATTTCAACATTTCTAATGAGATGGATGAGCCCTAAGACCCTTCTGAAATTTCACCCCCCCCAACTTTGCTCACCTCATTTTCGAGAACCCAATGGCACTTCCTTCATCAGCCTAAATAACACCACACTAATAAATGAGCTACAAATTGACCTTGCACATCTTTGTCTTTCTGCTAATGTCTGTTTGATCCTTCTGGTACTTTCTCAAAGACAGTCAGTTGGAGATGGATTTGAAATCTTCCTCTGTGTTTATTGTTCCCAGAAAAGGGGATGAGGGAAATAAGGTATTGCACATACCCTGCCAACTGAAAATCTGTGGGAGGGATTTATGCAGCAGATGAAAGCTGATCATGACTTGCAAGGTGAGGAACCTCTAGATAAATGGGTGGTGGAGGGAGTTATTATTGAAGTGGCAGGCCAGGGTCTTGATGTGGCACTATGAAGGGAAGAGTGAATTTATGGGTGGGAGTGATTGAAAAGTGCACTGCTTATGCTATATGCTGTGGTGGAGGGCACATGATCAGGACGAACTGTGAGTTATTTGCGTTCATGTGGGTATGTATTTTTCCTGTGTGCAGTTCCCGCTCTGCACAGATAGTTGGCATAGTAGACCTCGAGCAAATCGCCCAATAACTACAGGATGCATTAAAATATGAAGGTACCAGACCAGGTTTATTGATGACAAAGCACAGTACTAGCATCTGGCAGATTCCAGTAGGATATGAAGATGTGTATGTGCAACAGTGGATGCACCTCAGTGAATCATGGGACTTTTCTGCCCGTGGCTAGACCAAGACACGCTCTCAGAGTGACCTTGTGATACCTTGGTATAAACAGGTTACATACTTCCACTAGGACATAGTTACTGCCCCCTGAAATGGCTACAAGAAGTCCTGTGGCACTTTATAGACCAACAGATACTTTGGAGCCTAAGCGTTCATGGGCAACGGCCCACAGAGCTTATGCTCCAAAATAGCTGTTAGTCTGTCAGGTGCCACAGAACTTCTTGTTGTTTTTGAAGAAGCAGACTAACTCGGCTACTTCGCTGGTAGTGAAATGGCTAGTTATCACCCCTTGCCTTGTATGTGTTCATTCCATTAAAGCATTCTTACTCAGTATGTTGTCATCTTGAGCTGTTATCCTTGGAGAAAGCTTTAATACCACCCTCAGTATTGGGATGCTCTGGTACCACCTTTCTGGAATTTGTTTGCATAAGTAGTCTGTGCCCAGCTCTTAGAAAGGTGTGCTCCTGCACTGTTGTTGCCAGATGCTGTAAACTGGTAAGCAGACAAAGTGTAATATTTGTTTCTCATTTTATGTGACTGCGCCCAACATGAAAAGGGAATCCATGGGAAAAAAATTCTGAAGTTCCTAATCACTTGTGGAGGGAGAATCCTTCAGATGATGCCCATTAAGGCTAGAGGAAGTAAAGAAGAGGCAGTCTGTTTTGCTTTCGAGGGAAAGTAGAATTAGAGGCTGTCCAGCTGGACCAAAATATCTGAAGCTTTCTGCTGGTTAGAGCAGCTGGACTGCATTGGCACTGAAGCTTTGTGATGGGCCATCCACCCCACACAAGCCCTGGAAGGGTTACAGGGCCTGTTAAATTCCTAGGCTGCACTTGGAGGAGGAGCCAGGGAGCAAGGGTTGATGAAATGAGGCTCAGCTATATGTGAACAGGAATGTCTTGCGTAAAGCTGAGAGCAGCTGCATGGAGTGCATCTGCAGTCATGCCCTAGGAAAAGGGAGGTGTGGCTGAGGCTATGGGATTCATTACTCTAGTTGCTCCCTGTGAAGGGAGAGTTTGAACTGGTACATCCAGAGGCGGGGGAGCCAGAAGTTGTAGGAAGAAGCACAAGGAAGGAGCAACATGGCCTAAGTGCAACAGTTGCCAGGCATCAGGGTCCCTGAACTGAACCTGCCGTAGTGGCCAGGCCAGTGTTTCCCTCTTGGCCTGTGGGGCAGTGGTATCATCAGGTAGTACCCAATAAGGCTGCCTAAGACCAGCCATATGAAAGGTATCCCATAAGGGTGTTATGTGGTGAGAGACCTTACTGGAGGAGCAGTTACAAAGAGGAGGCAGCAGCTCCTGAAGCAAGAGAGGGACCAGAGATGACAAAAGACAGAGTGTGGCAGAATGCAACTGCAAGAAAGGGTATTGGTCATGCAGAGTGAAATCTCCAGAACAACAAGGAGGGGGCAGCTAGAAAATGATCAGTGTGACTAGGTAAAAGAACCCCCTGGCAAGTTTACTCTGTGACTTGGCTGGAGGAATTCATACCTGAACTTTTTCCCTTTCCATGCTGGATGATGGAAAACATTTTGAGCATGTCGTAACCTTACATGTGTACTTACATCTACTTTTTTTGTAAATTCTTAAAATACTTTGCAGCTTAGCTCTTTCAGTAGAGTCCTGTGGAAGTAGAGAATAGATGTGGAGCCTGCAGTGGGAGAAAATGCACAGCCTTTTGACACTCTCCCCGCCGCCCCTTTCCAGCTGTGGCTTGAATCTTGTGAAGTGCACTTCACTCTTACTGTCTGTGGAAATGGAATATGCTTAGCAGAAAGTCCATAGCAATAAATTTTTAAAGTGCAACTGACAATAGTTTTAGAACACAAATATGTCATGACTGTTCAGTGAACATAAACACTTCCACACATCAGCAGAGTAATAAAGCAGGAGAGAGTGAGAATGGAACTGCTGATGAGCTACAGTGAACCTGACTAGAATCATAGAACGCTGGCACTGGAAGGGACCTTGAGAGGTCATCATGTCCAGCCCCCTGCCCGCATGGCAGGACCAAAGTACTGTCTAACCATCCCTGTTAGACAGATCTAACCTGTTCTTAAATGTCTCCAGAGATGGAGATTCTACAACCTCCCTAGGCAATTTATTCCAGTGTTTGACCACCCTGACAGTTAGGAACATTTTCCTAATTTTCCTAATGTCCAACCTACACCTCCTTTGCTTCAGTTTAAGCCCATTGCTTCTTGTTCTATCCTTAGAGGCCAAGAAGAACAAGTTTTCTCCCTCCTCCTTATGACACCCTTTTAGATACCTGAAAACCGCTATCATGTTCCCCCTTCATCTTCTTTTTTCCAGACTAAACAAGCCCAATTCTTTCAGCCATTCTTCATAAGTCATGTTCTCTAGACCTCTGATCATTCTTGTTGCTCTTTTCTGGACCCTTTCCAATTCTCCACAGCTTTTTTGAAATATGGCACTCAGAACTGGACACAGTACTCCAGCTGTGGCCTAACCAGCGCAGAGTAGAGCAGACGAATGACTTCTTGTGTCTTGTTCACAACACACCTGTTAATGCATCCCAGAATCATGTTTGCTTTTTTTGCAACAGCATCACACTGTAGACTCATGCTTAACTTGAGGTTCACTATAACCCCTAGATCCCTTTCTGCCATACTCCTTCCTAGACAGTCGCTTCCCATTCTGTATGTGTGAAACTGATTGTTCCTTCCTAAGTGGAGCACTTTGCATTTGTCTTTATTAAACTTCATCCTGTTTACTTTAGACCATTTCTCCAATCTGTCCAGATTATTTTGAATTTTGACCCTATCCTCCAAAGCAGTTGCAACCCCTCCTAGCTCAGTATTATCTGCAAACTTAATAAGCCTACTTTCTATGCCAATATCTAAATCGTTGATGAAGATATTGAACAGACCCCTGCAGAACCCCACTTGTTATACCTTTCCAGCAGGATTGAGAACCATTAATAACTACTCTCTGAGTATGATTATCCAGCCAGTTTTGCACCCACCTTATAGTAGCCCCATCTACATTGTATTTGCCTAGTTTGTTGATAAGAATATCATGTGAGACCGTATCAAATGCCTTACTAAAATCTAGGTATACCACATCCACTGCTTCTCCCTTATCCACAAGCCTTGTTATCCTATCAAAGAAAGCTATCAGACTGGTTTGAAATGATTTGTTCTTTGTGAATCCATGCTGGCTGTTCCTTATCAGCTTACCACCTTCTAAGTGTTTGCAGAAGATTTCTTTAATTACTTGTTCCATTATCTTTCCTGGCACAGAAGTTAAACTGACTGGTCTGTAGTTTCCTGCATTGTTCTTATTCCCCTTTTTATAGATGGGCACTATATTTGCCTTTTTCCAGTCTTCTGGAATCTCTCCTGTCTCCCATGATTTTCCAAAGATGATAGATAAAGGCTCAGATACCTCCTCCATCAGCTCTTTGAGTATTCTAGGATGCATTTCATCAGGCCCTGGTGACTTGCAGACATCTAACTTTCCTAAGTGATTTTGAACATCATCTTTTTTTATTTTATCTGCTAAACCTACCCCTTTCCCACTAGCGTTCACTATGTTAAGCATTCTTTCCTCAGACTTCTCAGTGAAGACTGAAACAAAGAAGCCATTAAGCATCTATGCCATTTCCAAGCTTCCCGTTACTGTTTCTCTGTCCTCACTGAGCAATGGGCCTACCCTTTCCCTTGTCTTCCTCTTGCTTTTCATGTATTTATAAAAAGCCTTCTTGTTTCCCTTTATGCCTGTAGCTAATTTGAGCTCATTTCGTGTCCTTTGCCTTTCTAATTAATCTTGCCCCTGCATTCCTGTGTTGTTTGCCTATATTCAGCCTTTGTGTTTTGTCCTAGTTTCCATGTTTTATATGATTCCTTTCTTATTTTGAGATCACACATGATCTCCTGGTTAAGCCAAGGCAGTCTTTTGCCATATTTTCTATCTTTCCTATGCAGCGGAATAGCTTGCTTTTGGTCCTTAATAATGTCCCTTTGAAAAACTGCCAACTCTCCTCCGTTGTTTTTCCCCTCAGTCTTGCTTTCCACAGGACCCTACCTACCAGCTCTCTGAGTTTACCAAAATCCGCCTTCCTGAAATCCATTCTCTCTATTTGCTGTTCTCCCTTCTACCCTTCCTTAAAGTTGTGAACTCTATGATTTCATGATCGCTTTCACCCAAGCTGCCTTCCACTTTCAGATTCTCAGTCAGTTCCTCCCTATTTACTTTAACTACTTTAACTTCAAGAAGTCTTGTGGCACCTTATATCTGTTAGTCTATAAGGTGCCACAAGACTTCTTGTTGTTCTTGACGCTACAGACTAACACAGCTACCTCTCTGCTACTTTACTTCAGTGCTCCAGTGGAGTCAGTGCAAAAGTGAACATTCACCATGAATAAATAGCGAAAACCGAATTGGTTTATAAAATTATTTCTACCTTTTAGTCAGAAAACGTCTCTCCCAATAGATATAGATATTTTAATGTTACCATATTACTGCATAAAAAATTGTAGACTAAATGAATTGGAAAAAGAACACTGTAAATTCTTTGGGGCAGGGAATGTGTCATCCTGTATATGTAGCTAGAGACAGTGTGTAACATCTTATGTGCACTTATTGTTAAAATTGCCCTAAATTTTCCATTTAAACCATTTTAATGGAAAATAGGGGGTTTAATTAAATGATATTTTTCATTAAAATTGTCTGCTTTTCTCAGAAAATGTTATATCTCAATTGAAAAAACCCAAAACATTTTTGACTGAAAATGTGGGTGTGCACTCTCTCTCTCTTGCTTTCATATATATATAGAGAGAGAGAGAGAGAGAGAGAGAGCCAGACATAAATGCCCCTCCCATTATTCAGATCTCATGCAAATTTCTATATCTAGATAGAAACAGATATAGATGTATTTGAAAATTTCCATGAGGGAAAATATTTTCCAGATAGTTGTAATAAATATTTGTTGTCATGGCAGTTTCTATAAAAAAGAAAAATGATCACTCATTCTAAGAAAACAACAGTGGGTGGACAAACTTAAAAGAAAAAGCATTTTACAGTTCAGTTTAGGCCTGAATATGTCATTATTTAGAGGAAAGCATACAAACTAACAAAATAAAAAGGGTATAGCATTATGCAGGAGTGCAGCAATTAACAGCATTCAGCTAACATCTTGTATTATTTGTTATTAATAATGTATTAGTGTTATTGAGCTGTGCAAAATAACAATTGAGGCATAAGCATAGACTAAAGAAAGGAGAGGGGTAAAGGGAGAAGGTGAAAAGGTAAAAACCATTATCATAAAGTGGCTTCTCTGGCATGAAAATATTTTGCCTATTTCCCAGGATGGGGAAGGACAACTCCAAACTGGCTCTTCCTGAAAGATATTTCCCACTCTTTCCCACTCTCTCCCATTATGATGGTAGATGGTAGATGCTGCCTGTTTTCTCCCCTACTCTGCACTGCTCTTTCTAATTATTATTGCAGAATATCTATTCTAGAATTACTTAATGTGGCAACAAACCATGAGGACTGTGAGTAGTTGCATCTCCAGTGATTTTCAACCTGTGATCTGTTTAGTAGCCAGTAGAACCTGTCAAATATTTTGTTTTAGATTAGGCGCAGGAGGGAGTTTGATTTTTTTTTCAAAGCATTTGGGCTGATATACTGTACTCTCGAGTAAGTTATCATATCAGAATGGAGATTGATCTTCCTTTTTTCTTAAGTATCATATGACAGAAAAGTTTTTATCACTACTTATCCCCTAAGTGGTTGATGGGATCATTTTTCACTTACCTGTGCATTTGTTTTCAAACTGCAAGATACAAAACTCAGCACTGCTGTGACAGCTGAGTGTGAACATGGATACTTCAGCACATACAGCTCTGGCACATGCATCTTTGTTTATGTACTTTTGCCCACCTTTAAATATTGACTTACATAGAGCTATGCATGTGAAATGACTCTTCAAATTCTGACACAAGATGGCACTGCAGTACACCTGTGTATCATAATAGCAAAGTTATACTGAGATTTTTGAAGTATGGAGAGATAAAATTGCTTCTGACCATATTGATAATTATTATAAATTTCTCACTCTTATTAAAAAAGCAAGTCTTTATTAACTCAACTTTTCAGCATACAACATTTAATATGGAGGAAATGGGGGAGGATTTGATCAGTGTAACTATTCAGGGCCTGTGGAAGGAGTCAGTCATGTAGAAAGGCTACAAAACTTTTAAATGGAAAAATATTAGTTTTGACATTATCAAAATTCTACAGCTTTGTTCTTTTTAAATCAGACTACATTGACACAGCATGCGTCTCATCTCAGAAGGCTTTCTGAAGGCTTTCAGAAGGTCACTAAGCCCCAAACCTTCCTTAAGATCCTCCTAGGACGAATTGGGAGTAAGGGGATTACAAAGTTGACCGTGTATTTTGAATAGCCTGCATCTAGACTGCCTGTCAGCCCTTCAAAGTTAGCAGCTTCAAAATTCGCACAGGTGCCATTATACTGGTGAGGCACTGCATATGCATGGCAGCACTTCATTGATATTAGCCGGTCCATGTCATTTCCATGCCCCCTTCGAAGAAGAGGCTAGACATGGCCTTTATGTCTGTAGAGAAGGTCAGAAGTGTTGAAGAAAATGTTAGGTAGAAGTTCTACAATGAAGGAGATACCAAAATAGGAGCCACTAGTTTGTAGTTACTGGCCTGTGATGGATATTGATTAACTTTTGAAGTCCCGCTCCATGAAGGTTGACTTCATAATGGACAGGTAAGAGCAGCATATGGTGAATGTTCTGAAGCCAGGAACTGCAGATCATTCTCTTATTGGCACTCTTGTATGTCACACCTGTATTACAAATATTACCTTCCTTTTTCTAATATAATGTAGTTCCTCTTCAGTGATGGGGGGAAAAGCAACTCTTTCTGTGATTATGTACTTCTGTTACAGGACAGTATTCTCCTTGCTCATTCTTGGCTCAAAAAGATCTCTCAAAAGGTCTGTTTTGATTAAATCTTGATTTCTCTTCACAAATCTCTGGTGTTACTTCTGTGTTAGATCAACTCTTCCTTCACTGGTTCTGTTCTCTTCTTCTGGGGATGGCTTTCTAAAAGATAGATACGACCTTGTTCAACAAGATGTTGTCAAACAAGAAGACAAAGAAATGACTGTGTTCTACATGGTCATAGCAACGCCTGATTATAAGGTTTGAATCACAGTGACACGATTGATATTCCTGTGTGGAAAGAACAGCATCCCTTCCTATAGAAGTAGGATTTCTGTAATGTTCAGACTAGTCAATGTTTGTTTCCCTGAAGTCACGTATGTGAACCCACCATAGCCTGCATGACCATGGAGCAGGAGCATTCCATCATGTGATGAAGGAGCAAAGACTGGGGAGGGAATCACCCCTAGCATAGTTAGGCTCAAAACCCTCTGTTGTTTTGCAGTTGTTGGCAAGATTGATCACACATGTATTTGCTTTATTTCATAGTAGTAGTAGTAGTAGTAGGCATCCTTCAGTCTACATAGACTATGGATCGCGCCCTTCGTAGTTCCATTTGGAATCATCATTTGCAGCGTCGACTGTGACTGTGAAGGCCCACACGAGAGTGACAGTCCTTGCTGCATCTGTTGCATGTGTAATGGGTGTCTGGCAAGTCCTTAATGTGCTTTCTCTGGGCTCAATTCTCCTCTGCTAGCCGTCTGATCCTCATCTCACCCTTCTGAAGGCCCTTGTGTAGTTCCTGCCTCCATCCGCTGCAATCGTCTGCCAGCTTCTCCCAGCTGTCCAGCTCGATGTCTACCTCCCTGAGGTCCCTCTTGCAGACATCTTTGTAGTGCAGTTGGGGGCATCCGGGAGGTCTTTTGTCAGAGGCTAGCTCGCCATACAGGATGTCTTTTGGGATCCTTCCATCATTCATCCTGTGGACGTGGTCAAGCCATCGGAGCTGCCACTGCCATAGGAGGGTATGCATGGTTTCATACATGCATCTATAACCCAATGGCTCCTACTGTGGCCTCATCCTTTTCCTCCTCAACTCTCTCCTGCATTGAACAGCTCTTACAGGTCCTGCAGTCAGTGTTACCCAGGGCTACTGTAATTCTCTTGTCAACAGGAGCAGCACTTCTCCATATAGGTGGATTTCCCATAGCGAAGCAGCTGCTGGCTCTCAGTTCAATCAAGTGGAATTGGTTATGTGCAAATATCTTAGCCAACTATTGTAGACATCCATAACATTGCCCGCTCAATGGGTAGTAGAACTTATCCTTCCCCTTAGTTTGTTGAACTAAATGTAAATGGATACAACCTGAATGTAACTCGGGTAACATCTGAGTACACAGGACACTGTTACCATTGAGTGGGGAGGGATAGGTCAATGGTTTGAGCATTGGTCTGCTAAGTTGCAAGTCCCAGGTTGCAAGTTTCAATGCTTGAGGAGGCCATTTAAGGATTGGGGTAAATAGATGTCAGGGATGGTGCTTGGTCCTGCCAAGAGGGCAGGGGACTGGACTAGATGACCTCCCAAGGCCCCTTCCAGTTCTACAAGATGTGTATTCCCAATTTTTTTTTTATTTATACCATTTCTGACTCACTCTATGTCCAGGCTGTTAAGAAACAGAATGCAGAAACTAAGTAAATCCAGCAATCTGTAGTGTCAGTACAGTCTATGATGGAAAATGACCATGATAACCCTTGAGGCAGGGGGTTATCCTTTGATCCTGTGCAGAATGGTGGGAGGGCTCTGTAAAATTAGCTATGGTTCCTGGTAGGGACAACTGGTCCTAAGGATCTGTGGGACTGCTGCCCAGAATTCACTCCCATGGCATGATTAAGCAGAGTGCAATGTGTAGGGGTGGAGATGTTGTTGTGATGGCAAAAAAAAGTAGCTGTGTGGATAGATCATTGTATTTAATTTTTAACCACTTAAATTGACTGTGCCCTCAGCTGCTTACAAAATCACAGTTACATTCACAAAGCGTACCAGGCCTTAGGCTGTTAACCTGACCTTGCAGAAAACAGTTCATTCAATTTGTGCACTTGATTCTTTCACACTCCATTACTCCCTGTGAAGTGTAATCACTAAAGAGTAGTTAGGATCAAATCCACACCAATGTTATTGTTGTCCAGAGTGTCCCTTGTGAAAAGAAGACTGAAATGAGGGAGGAAGGAGAGCAGGTTGGACAGAAACATATGCTTTCATAGAGCTGCACAATCAGACAAAAAATGGGAAAAGTCAAATTATGTCTGAGGGAAAAGAAGGAGGTACAAATGAGAGAATTCGGGGAAGGGAACATGAAAGTGTTAGAACCAGAGAGAGTTTGGGAATCAAGAGGGAGGGAAAATGGTTTGAGGGAGGGTTTGGAAGCTGGAGACAGCTGCTACTGACAAAATGAAAGAAGAATATAGTTAAAGAGGAAAGATAGGTAATAAGGAATTCAGCAGGGAGGTACAAGTAGAAAGAGAGAGGAGCATTAAAGGGAGAAGAGAAAAAGAAGGAATAAAGACAGAAAAAGCCCAAAAAATGCATAGACTTTATGTTTTTCCCCCACATTATATTTTTAAGAACTGGTTGGGGAAAATGGGTTAATTTTGTGAATATTATTTCTGTTGTGCAGGATTTGAAGTTGGTTCACTTTTCGTTTTGTTGGTATTTTAACCAATACTTTTATTTACCCGTTCCACAAAAGATTTCAAGGGAAGAAATAGTGCAGAAAATGTGGATAGTTTTCCTTTTAAAAGGAGCCAGTTTTGAGGAGACCTGCTCAAATCAATAACTTTTTATGGAGTGTATTGTACTGTGGAGAGAAGATTGTGGGAGGAAACTCTTAATTATTCGATTTGTGAAATATTTAACAATTTACCATTTTATTAGTCTTTAAAGTTCTACAACTGCTGTTTTGTTTTACCTGGATTAGGTGTACCCCCAATACCTATAAACTAGAAAATGCAGTGATTAGTGCTCCATTGACTGAGTGTCTTCGTGCATGGGAGAGACCAATTCAATTTTGGGCTTCTTGGCTAAATAATAGTTAATATAATGAGTGGTGATGATTCTTATGTGGCTATGGAAACTGACCAGGGGAAAATACAGGCCAACACTATCAGCATAGTGTCTTCAGTGATAATGACATTACAGAGTTGTGAATTGAATTTAAACTGGTGACCAGAGCTGATGGGGATGGTAACAGTTGTACTGGAGCCAAGAGCTCTAATGCTCCTCTCCCAACATTCTTAAGATCTGTATAAGTAAAATAAAATGGGATTGGGGGAGACACCCATCAAACATGGTGAGCAGGGCCTCCAGATTTCTCTTGAGGGGCTTGCTGGTGACTTTCTCATATCTAACCCTCACAGCTCATCAACTTGTCAAATACAAATGGCCTTTGTATATTTCCATATACTGTGTTCTACTACCATGGCAAAGAAGAACCTGAAGTATTGTTTACTTCTGGAATACTTGTCTGTCCAAGTTTCACAATTTCTGCTTCAGATTAGTGTGATCCTAAATTTGAAAGCTTTCTCTGAAGGTTGCATTTTATTCTATTTTGAGAACAGCTGTAATTCAGTCCACCAGGTTCAGGTGCTTGAAACCCAATAACTCTAATGGGGAATGGAAATTCCATACCATGCATAGATTCTAGGAAAGTCTTCTCAATTAAAGCCTTTATATCAGTGGTTTCCTTTCTCTAACAAGACTATAAAAACATGGTTAGATTAAAATAATCTGTTATGAAAATCTAACTGTATGTTCATCTTCAGTGTTACCTGGAATGAATTTATCCTGTTGGTTTACTTGGCAGACAATAATTACTCCAAATTAACATTTTTAAATCAAAACTTTTTAGAATCTGTTACAAAAATAAATAAAAGGGTAGAGCAACAGGTATAATTTTTAACATAGAATCATATGGCTGGAAGGGACCTCAGGAGGTCATCTAGTCCAGCCCCCTGCTTCAAGCAGGATCAACCCCCACTAAGTCATCCCAGCCGGGACCTTATCAAGCTGGGACTTAAAAACCTCAAAGGATGGAGAATCCACCACCTCTCTAGGCAACGCATTCCAATGCTTCACCAACCTCCTGGTGAAGTAGTTTTTCCTAATATCTAACCTACACCTCTCGTTCTTTAACTTCAGGCCATTGGTCCTTGTTCTGCCATCTGACAGCACTGAGAACATTTTCTCACCCTCTTTTTTAGAGCTCCCCTTCAGGAAGTTAAAGGCTGCTATTAAATCACTCCTAAGTCTTCTTTTCTGTAAGCGAAACAAGCCCAAATCCCTCAGCCTATCCTCATAGGTCTTGTGCTCCAGCCCCTTAATCATTTTTGTTGCCCTCTGCTGAACCTGCTCCAGCACATCCACATTCTTTTTATGTTGGGGAGCCCAAAACTGGACACAATATTCCAGATATGGCCTCACCAGTGCTGAATAGAGGGTAACAACTGCTTCCCTAGATCTGCTCAAAATGCTCCTCCTAATGCACCCTAGTATACCGTTAGCCTTCTTGGCCAAAAGGGCACACTATTTGCTCATATCCAGTCTTTCATCCACCATAACCCCTAGGTTCCTTTCCATCATACTGCTGCTGAGCCAGTTGGTCCCCAGCCTATACAACGCTTGCTTGGGATTCTTCCGCCCCAGGTGCAGGACTCTACACTTCTCCTTGTTGAACCGCATCAGATTTCTTTTGGCCCAGTCCTCCAATTTAACCAGGCCACTCTGGATTCTCTCTCTACTCTCCAACGTATCTACCTCTCCCCCTAATTTTGTGTCATCCACAAACTTGCTGAGGGTGCAATCAGTCCCTCATTCAGTTCATTAATAAAGATGTTGAAGAACACCAGCCCCAGAACTGAGCCTTGCGGCACTCCGCTTTAAACTGACTGCTTTCCAGATATTGAGCCATTGATCACTACCCATTGGGCCTGACCTTCAAGCCAGCTTTCTATCCATCTTATAGTCCAAGGATCCAATCCATATTTCCTTAACTTATGGGCAAGAATGTTGTGGGAGATTGTATCAAAAACTTTGCTGAAGTCAAGGTATATCACATCCACTGACTTCCCCATGTCCACAGAGCCTGTTACCTCGTCATAGAAGCTAATCAGATTGGTCAGGCAGGACTTGCCCCTGGTGAATCCATGTTGGCTACTTTTGATTGCTTTGCCCTCTTCCAAGTGCTCCAAAATGGATTCCTTGAGGATCCCCTCCATTATTTTCCCAGGGATAGAGGTAAGGCAGACTGTGTATAGTTCCCTGGATTGTCCTTCTTTCCTTTTTTAAAGATGGGCACTACGTTTGCCTTTTTCCAGTCATCCGGGATCTCTCCCGATCTCCAAGAGTCTTCTAAAATAATGACCAAAAGTTCAGCTATGACATCTGCCAATTCCCTCAGTATCCTTGGGTGCATTAAATCCAGACCCATGGATTTGTGTATATCTAGTTTTTCTAGATAGCACAGAACTTGTTCCTTTCCCACAGATGGCTGCCCTCCACCTTTCCATACTGCACTGTCTAAGATTGTTGTGTGGGAGTTGCCTTTGTCCATGAAGCCTGAGGCAAACAAGCATTGTGTATTTTAGCTTTTCCTACATCATCTGTCACTAGGTTACCTCTCTCATCCAAGTAACAGCTCCACACCTTCTCAGATAACCCGTTTATTGTTTACGTGCCTGTAGAAACCCTTCTTGTTACTCTTCACTTCCCTTGCCAGCTGCAGTTCTGTTAGCTGATGGCCGGGTAATGAGTGGTCTGTGAGCCTAGTTACATCCAAGTCTTTAACTGTTAGGACAGACGGTCCCTTCGCAGCGGGCAGCCAGTGCGGCTGACGGGTGCCCCAAGGGTTGGTGCAGAGAGCTTATTCCACCTGAGTCTTTAACTGCTAGGACAGACGGTCCCTTCACAGCAGGCAGCCAGGATGGCTGTCGGGTGCCCCAAGAGTCTGTCCCATGGAGGCCACACGACTCAGCGCTCAGCTTTTACTGCACCTTACCACTGACCAGGCTGATATAGCCAAACAGCGAAGGTTCTTTGTTTTGTGTTCAGCCGAGTTACAGTAACTGGAAGGAGTCAGGCTGAAGCTTAAATGGTTACTATTTATTAAAAGCAGAAGTAAAAATCTTAACCGTTACATGGTTATTGTCCTATCTTCTTAACTACTAGTAGGATTATACATATGGTATACCAATTAGATTACAAGTGAAAGGTTACCCATTTGAGGACCAGACGCCTCAGCCTAAAGAGCTCTTACTATTAAATGTGCACAAAAGTACATTGCAGGTATAATTCTCACCCCTGCGTCCTTCGACTCCGGCGTAGCCAACGTCATTCACTGAATCCCTCGGGAAGAACAATGCAAAGAGGGCGTCCCCTGGGACCTTGGGAGGCAAAGACCTTACCTGACTGTCAGGTATAGGTAACTGGAGTTCAGTTAGAGTGGTCTGCCGGGCCTTTCTTTATACCCCTTGTGTCATGCACATTCTTCCTTATCTAAAGGTACCAATTGTGCTGGTTTGTCTTTGTGACGCCAGTTCTCACAAGGCAGTTGCAATTTAATTTACACTTGTAAGATAGAGATAACTAAATCACTAAAACAGGACATTCTTTTCATAGGGGCGGGAGGTTCCTCTTCTGGGATGAAGTGTGGGCATATCAATTATCAGTACCAGACGAGGGCAGTTTGAGGCCCTGTGGTCGACAGCTAGCCTGTAAGCCCCTTTATCTGTATTCTTCAGTCCAGGGTCATGCTGACACAGCACATCTGTGTTTTGAAGCATCAAAAGACTGGGCTTGAGATAAGCACATCTGTGCTTTCAAACATTCTAAGACTGTGCTGTTTCTTTGTGCTTTGTGCTCAGAGGCACCTAAAAGGGGCAAGATGGAGTAGAGCAAGGGGATTCTGTCTGGCTACAAGTTCCAATTGTCCTGTCGCTTTCCTGATTACTCCCCAGCATTCTCCAGCCGTCTGTTTATACTCCTCATCAGTCAACTGTCCACGTTTCCATTTCTTGTATGCATCCTTTCTGAGTTTAAGCTAACTAAGGATTTCCCTGTTAACCCAATCTGTTTGCTTACCATGTTTGCATTTCTTACTGTGCAGCAGGATGGTTTGTTCCTGTGCCTTCAGTAAGACTTATTTAAAATACTGCCAGTTCTCTTGACCTCTTTTCCCCTTCGTCTTCATTTCCCAAGGGATCCTGCTCATCAGTTCTCTCAGTGAGTCAACATCTGCTCTTTTGAAATCAAGGGTCTGTATGTTACTGCTCGCCGTTCTTCCTTCTGTCCAGATCCTGAAATCTACGATCTCATGGTTGCTGCAGCCCAGGTTTCCACCCACTTCTATTTCTCCTACTAGTTCTTCCCTGTTTGTGAGCAGCAGGTCAAGTTGCGCACAGTCCCCGGTTGGTTCCTTCAGCACTTGTACCAAGAAGTTATCCCCAACATTCTCCAAAAACTTTCTGGATTGTCTGTGTGCTGCTGTGTTGTTCTCCCAACAAATGTCCAGATGATTAAAGTCTCCCATGAGAAGCAGGGCCTGTGATTTGGAAGCTTCACTTTGCTGAGTGAAGACATCCTCATCTACCTCATCTCCCTGATCTGGTGGTCTATAGCAGACACGAACTACAACATCACCTCTGTTACTTCTGCCTCTAAGCTTAACCCAAAGACACTCAACTGGATTTTCTCCCTCCTTATACTGGAGCTCTGAGCAATCATACTGCTCCCTCACATAGAGCACAACTCCTCCTCCTTTTCTCCCATGTCTGTCCTTCCTAAACAGTTTATAACCTTCCATGACCATGCTGCAGTTATGCGAATCGTCCCACCATATCTCCATTATTCCAACCACCTCATACTTCTTTGACTGTGCCAAGGCCTCCACTTCTTCCTGTTTGTTCCTAGGCTTCTGGCATTTGGGTACAAGCATCTTAGAGAAGTGATTGTTCCACTTTCTCCTCATCACCCAGGAAACCTGCTTGATTGTTCCCTCCTCCTTCCCCACTTACCTCAGGGCTTGTGTCACCATTCCCCAATGAACTTAGTTTAAAGCCCTCCTCGCTAGGTTTGCAAGTCTGCCCACAAAGATGCTCTTTCCTCTCTTAATTAGGTGGATCCCATCTCTTCCCAGCAATCCCCATTCACAAAAGAGAATCCCGTGGTCAAAGAAACCAAATCCTTCCCTGCTACACCACCTACACAATCACGCATTTAGCTCCATGATTCAACGATCACATGAATTTCCAAAAATATTAAGTCAGGGCAATTTACCCAAAACATCTTTCTGTGCACAAAATTACAGAAATTGAGTTGTTACCATAGGTCTAAATATCTTTGAAAACCTGGAATGTAATGCCTGGGAGCCCTAGTTACTAACCTCATAAAACCCGAACTCCATAGCTTAGTTCCACTTATCTGCAGAGACACTGGTTGCTCACTCCCTGTTCCATGTTCCACTGAAACTAGATGGGAAATGTTAGGTAAGCAGAATATGGTAATTACTAAAAATGAAATGTCCAAGACACCAGGGCTAGGACTCCAGTTACAAATTCAGTTGGTATTTTTAGTCACTTCAGTGATCCAGGCAAGATATTTTCAGCTAGACGTTGGGAAGGAATTGTATAGTAATAAAAGAAATTGAGTAGCAGAATTTATACCAAGCAAGATGAACAAGGAGCTATCCCTACAAATATTAAACAGGTTAGATAAAATGATAGAAGTTATGATGTACTAAATAAAATATAGTCTGATGGGATGTCTCACTGGTTTCTTCTTGGCTCCATTATCTAGGATTCTATTATGGACCAATGGTTTTGCCGCATCAGCTGATTCCTTATCTTGCATGACAGTTTGTCATTATGTACTTTTATTTGGTTGTTGACAAATGGCAAAAATGTCATAGACAAGGATAACCTGTTATATAAAACCCTTATCTATTAGCTGTTATTGAATCTCATGTGTTCCCCTTAATGTGAATATTACTAAAGCCAAATTTGTTTCAATAGTACTTGAGATTTTTTTTTTTAATTTTGTGTAAACTGACATTTAACTTGCTAAATTGAACACAACATTTTGGAAAATATAGAAGTCTGGAACATGTCTGTTTCAGTCACTGTCTTTTAAAAAAGATAGATAAGCATGTCATAAAAGCAATGTCTTAAGAAGCGTATCCCTAGAAAAGTAGACTCAGTGGAAGAATCAGTTGCATGACATACTTTCTTTGATCCAGAGACCATAAATGATTGACATTTAGCAATACTTTAAAAGAGCAAAAACAGTTAAACAGAAAATAAAATTACATTATACATTTGTTTTTACCCACAGAACTCCATCAATTCTCAAAACTTAACAAGGGTTTGCTTTCTCACAGGTATTTGTTCCTATTGTTTGATTCTTTACCAAGGTGATAGGGACTAATATTTGTTTCAGGATGCATGTGTCCACTGATTTCAGTATTGAATACTGTATGCACATCCAAAAATCTTTCATGCTAAATTTGTAACATTGGTACCCTTTTCATGGCAACCGATCATCATAAATGCAAGAGGATGGCCTTGCTGCAGGAGCTGCTGGAAAACAAAATTGAGGTAAAAATAAGGAAAAACGTCACACCATCAGGAGAAACGGAATATATATCAGACCATAAACAGTAGTGAACCTGTATCAAAACACCAGTGGACATGTATCTGATCTCATTTACCTCGGTGCAAATCACGAGCAATTTACTGATGTCAGTAGAATTATATCATTATTATACTGAGTTAGATCAGAATCAGGCCCACATTTCTAACTGTTCTGTACCACAGGAAACATATATTCTCTCTCCAAACCATGACAGACCTGATAAGTAGGGCTCTACCAAATTCAAGGCCCATTTTGGTCACTTTCACAGTCATAGGATTTAATAAATCATAAATTTTATGGTTTCAGCTGTTTAAATCTGAAATTCTGCTTTGTAATTGTAGGCATCTGGACCAAAAAAGGAACTGTGAATGGGGGATCACAGTACTATTACTCTTACATCTGTGCTGTTGTTGGCTGCAGCTCTGCCTTTGTCTGCTTTTGGGAATAAGGGGCTCTTGAAATCAGGGGTCCATTTCAAAAGGCCTCCCAGGTACATGGGCAGCTGTGTTTCGAAACCAGCAGTTTTGAAGTGTGTGTGGCTGCCATTATGCTAATGAGGTGCTGCATATTCATTGCAGCGCCTCATTAGCATATCCCAACGTGCCACATTACCATAGCCCTTCCGAAAGGAGGGGCTAGTGTGGCCACAGCCTGTTTAACTTAACTTGATGTCCCCAGCTGGAGAAAAGAAGCTAGAACATTATAGAACCTTGCTTAAGGGCAAATGAATTCAAATTATGGAGAATTCAGAGGAAAGCAAGCCACCACAGCAAACCAAAATAAGGAGCAGATCCAAAATGTTCCACTTATTCCAAAAAGAATCACGGAGTGTGAAGACAGAAATGCCAGCACACTAGCAGTGCTGTTAGGTGCCTTTGCCATTTGTCTGAGCAGTATACTTATAGAGTAAAATGACATTTTATTTGTGATATTGAATACAGCAGAACATTTGAAGCTCAAGTCTGCATCCCCCACTAGTTTTGCAATTACCAAAGAGATTTTAGATAATACAGTAGAACCTCTGAGTTACAGACAGCTCAGCAATGAAGGTTGTTTGTAACCTTAAGATGTTTGTAAAAGAATCAAATGTTTGTTTTCTCAAACGTTTACAACTGAGCACTGACTCAATACAGGTTTTAAACTTTACAGCACAGAAGAATGCTGCTTTTAACCATTTTAATTTAAATGAAACAAGCACAGTCATAGTTCCTTTGCCTTCACAAATCTTTACTTTAAACTTTTCTCCTTTTTAGTAGTCTGTTTAACTCAGTGCTGTACAGGATTTGCTTGGCCCCCTTTTTGTTCTTTTTGTGGTCTCTGCTGCCCGTTGCCATACTTTCGGCTCCAGACGAGGTGTGTGAGTGACCAATCGATTCTGAACTCTGATGTTGGTATCTCTAAGATTCTGCTGCGTGTTTTCTATGCCATAATGAATCTTTAAACGAGCAAAACAGTTTTTCAACCTCTAAAACCTCAAGAAGACATTAATGTACTCCTCTCAATGTCTGAAAACCATGTGGCTGGAAAGCAAATGGTGAGATTATCATCTGGATGCTTGTTATCAAAAATAGGACATGCCAGAAGAGGATTACTAGAAATAAGATAGGTAGTGGGGAGAAGGATACATCATTTGATGTAGCAGCCCACACTCAGGTTTCAGCAGACTTCTGTAACATTTCTACTTTTGCTGTGCTCTGCACTATGTTAACAAACCATGGGCTAGTTGCTTGTTTGTCTTTCTTCAGCCACATCATAGATTCTGGGACATGGCTTTTTCACTTTCCTCTTCACTCATTTTCACTGTTTGTCTGTGAATGTTTTCATATGTTTAGCTTCCTAGAAATGTTTTTGTAGGTTTATTTGAATTTTGACCACATATGCTTTGAGCAGACATTTATTGTTTCATTAGCAATGAGACAAACACATGTTCAAAAAACCTTTCTAAACCTTTTTTCAATACTCATTGTTTGTGTCCTACATTCCCACAATATGGGTAACTGCAGCCACAGAAAAGCTGCTTACCAGGCTGCTGCTACGTGCAGCCAAAAAGTGAACAGACAGTGTGAACAAGGAGTCATAGACTGTAGTTGACATTAGGCAGAACAATTCAGACACAAATGTTATTGAACGTCCTAAAACGACTGTGCCATTTTGTGGGCTTTTTCTATGTAATAGTTGCATTTATTTTTTTAAAAGTCATGAAAAATTATTAATATGATTTGTTTGCTTGTAATCAGTTTTTCCGTTTAAGTAACTAACCTGTCCTCTAGTGTCTAAAATATTCTGTGGTCCTGATTCTTCACTGCTTTGCATCTGCTATAATCACTGTCCCCTGTATGTCAGTAAAATGTTACTAACTCAGAATTTTCCACTCACATTAGGGATGTTAATAGTTAAGTGGTTAACCAGTAAACCTCACCCATTTAGGATGAGGCTTGCTGGTTATGGTTAACTAGTAGGGGCTGAAGTGGCGGGGATGGGAGAGCACACCAGCCTGTCTGGAGCACTACCCATCCACAGTGGCATGGTGGGGAAGAGGCTCTATGGTGGACAAGGGCTGCTCCAGCCAGGAAGGTGTTCCCTTGCACACAACGATCCAGGCACAAGGGTTCCTCTGCCCAGCTGTCCCTCCCCAGCCATACCACCAACCAGTTAATCAGTTAAATGTGATTTTACATCCCTAACTCACACTGGTAGTAGCATTTTTGCGCCAGTTCGCATAACTGTAAATAACAGCATGAACTTGACAAGAACAAAATTCAGAGCCTGTAACTCCGCCCATTAAGATATTTTGCTGATCTTGGTTTACAACTACAGTATAACTTTGCTTTTAAGTTTTCTACTTCTTTTGCCATATTGGCTACATCTACACGTGCATGCTACATCGAAATAGCTTATTTCGATGTAGCGACATTGAAATAGTCTATTTCGATGAATAACGTCTACACGTCCTCCAGGGCTGGCAACGTCGACGTTCAACTTCGACGTTGGGCAGCACCACATCGAAATAGACGCTGCGAGGGAACATCTACACGCCAAAGTAGCACACATTGAAATAAGGATGCCAGGAACAGCTGCAGACAGGGTCAGAGGGCGGACTCAACAGCAAGCCGCTCCCTTAAAGGGCCCCTCCCAGACACAGTTGCACTAAACAACACAAGATCCACAGAGCCGACAACTGGTTGCAGACCCTGTGCATGCAGCATGGATCCCCAGCTGCAGCAGCAGCAGCCAGAAGCCCTGGGCTAAGGGCTGCTGCACATGGTGACCATAGAGCCCCGCAGGGGCTGGAGAGAGAGCGTCTCTCAACCCCTCAGCTGATGGCCACCATGGCAGACCCCGCTATTTCAATGTTGCGGGACGCGGATCGTCTACACGTGCCCTACTTCGACGTTCAACTTCGAAGTAGGGCGCTATTCCCATCCCCTCATGGGGTTAGCGACTTCGACGTCTCGCCGCCTAACGTCGATTTCAACTTTGAAATAGCGCCCAACACATGTAGCCGTGACGGGCGCTCCTTCGAAGTTGGCGCCGCTACTTCGAAGTAGCATGCACGTGTAGACGCAGCCATTGAGTCCTGATCCTCCAAAGAGTTTACCTTTTCAGACGGATCTTTGGAAGGATCTTGAGCTGTGCCGAGAGTCTATGATTGAGCCTTCGGTCTCCCCCATACAGTCACCCCCAACTGATAAAGTGCAGCTCTGCTTTGACAAGCAACTGGAAATTGCATCATAAAGTTCCATGTTTCTGAGTAACCTCGACATCAAGTCTGTTCAGGTAACATTTAGAAGAATGATTTTTCCTGTCAATGTGAGCCTGAAATTTGAAAATAAGTTTGGATTCTATCTGACTTACACTGGTAATATAAATTAAAGGTAATTTTGCAATTGTAATTTGGTTAACAATTTTGTTGAAGGCAGCATGACACAGAGTAGAATCCAGCTAATTCTTATGGCTGTACTGGCACTTCAGTGCTGACAAGATTAAAAATAAATAAATAAAAGACAGAAAGCCAGTAAACTAGGAAGACTTTGTGCATAGGGATAAAGTATATAGAGTCAGAAAGTAATCACTTCCATAGATGCTCTTCCTAACAGAATGCCACTTAATGGATTCGGTGTAGGGTTAGCCCAAAGCTACCTGTATTAACTGGAAATTAGAACAGCCACTACATGCATTCAGGCAGTGTAATCCACATTTTCAAGATGAACGAACTGAAGCGTAGGTTAAGGGAGTGGGAATCAGAGTTAAAGTTAGACATTCCTGGTGGTTTGTTTTCCCTTCCTATTTGCTCTCTCATTAGGCATAGATTAAAGGGTAAGAAATGCTAGACTCTCATTCCTTCCTCCCCAGAAGCGAAAATCTCTGTGTAACGTTAATGGTTTTTCTCCTTTATGGCAACATATGGCAGTAGCTCCTGGCCATCAGCTCAACCAAAGAGATAGTTGTTTAAAACCTGTGACAAATAGTAGAACTTCAACTTGGATCCATTAACTTAGATCCATTGATGAAGTCCCCCAGGATGCATTAAATTAAAACTGTGAAAAGGTTCAACAGCTCTGTAAAAGAGTTATACCTCGTTTTACCTCCCAGACAGTGGGCATCCCTAACTGTGCCCCATTATTTACATTATGTGGCTTATGTTCAGGTTCCAGTTTTTTAGTACGGTAATTGCAAGGAGATCACATTCTTCGTGGGACTTGTGTCTTTTCTGATGCAGTGAATCAAAAGGAAAATAAATTTTCCAGTAGTCAAGAATCCCTTCCTTCTGGGCTCAGCTAAAAGAGGAAAGAGCCAGCAGTAGTTTCAGATGTGGAGTCTGCCTGTATAGTGGCATTCTAGGATTCCTTCTTGCTGAATTACTGAATTTGGCTCAGTCTGTCAGATTACAGAGGGTTGAAGATCTCCTGGATTAGTGTTGCTTCTGCAGTTTTAAGCATCACACCAGCCATTCTCTGCTCAGGGTAATCTCCCTTCCCAGCTGACGGCAGCTTCCTCCATTTTAAAGGTCTTCTCTCTACTAAACGTGATAGCCTACCCAGCCAACCATGTCCAGTCATTAACATATAGCCTCTCTGATGCCATCCTCATCCATTTGAGGGCCTACATATCCTGTCATGAGCTCATTGAGACGGCCCAAGGGTTGTGCTAAATTAGCACTTCAGAGAGTTTCAGGTTAAGTTTCCTGTTCTGCTGCAAGTTTGTTTGTGATTGTGGTCAAGTAACTGAGACACAGATACTCAAAAGTATTTCAGTGCCTGCTAGCCATTGATTTCAAGGGAAGTTAGGAGACTTTAAGTATCTGGCCCTTAGCGTCTTTTCTGTGCACAGTTCTCCTCTGAAATGGGGATAATGGTGCTTACCTTACTTACACTCACAGGAGCATTGTGTGGGTAAAACCAATATAGTAATGACGGTCACATAAATATCATAGTAAGATTTAAACTACAGTTCTCTGTCTACTCTCCTGTCATTCACTCACAACTGCCTGTTATCTGAAATAGTATCATGCCTGCAACAGTGGCTATTACCTGCACTGAAAATTCCTGCAAATATCCAAACATATTCAGCCTTCTTTCCCTCTTCATCCTCTCGAAGCACTGTATTTATTCTGAAAAAGAAAACTCTTCAGGTAAGATTTTGCCCAGACACACAGGTACAGCATGCGTTTACTTTTGTTTTCCACACATATTGGAAGAAAGACTTTTGCCCATAAAATATTTTGTTTTGATGGATGCAGGTTTATAAGCAATGTCTTCTAAATTAAAACTGATTGTCAATAGGGAATGTGTGGCATAGTTTCTCACAATAATCAAAACAAAAAGCAGTCAAGTAGCACTTTAAAGACTAGTAAAATAATTTATTAGGTGAGCTTTCGTGGGACAGACCCACTTCTTCAGACCATAGCAATACCAGTGGGTCTGTCCCACGGAAGCTCACCTAATAAATTATTTTGCTAGCCTTTAAAGTGCTACTTGACTGCTTTTTGTTTTGATAGTATATAGACTACCACGGCTCCCTCTTTGGTACTTTTCACTACAATCTGTGTAGTATGTTGATTGTAATGGGCTTTTCACTGTCAGTCTGTTGAGTACTATGTTCATCTTTTTGCATTTGGAGAGAAAGATGATGTCTGTCTGGATCTGAGTGAGTTTTTTCACATAGTTGATAGATCTCCGTTCCAAATGGCTAAATGTAGTGCCTTGCATGTTGAATACTAACAGGGAGGTTCTAACAAAACAGAACAGCAGTCATGCAGCACTTGAAGACTAACAAAATGATATATTAGATGATGAGCTTTCAAGGAACAGACCCACTTCTTCGGGTGTTCTGTTTTGTTAGAATACAGACCAGTACGGCTACCTCTCTGTTACTATCAATAGGGAGTTTAACAAAGAAATCTCAACTAGAGGGCAGTGTCTCTTCTTTTTCAGTTTTGCAAAATGAATCCAGCTAGCCAGGTCTGAGCATTATTTAGCAGAGGTGAGTATATCAGCCTCGTATCTGGTACAAAGAGATGCAAAGCTTGAAATTTATTGGAGCCTCAGTACAATAATTTTGCATTTTTAACAAACCTGTTCCACCTAACTCTAGCTAGACATTGTTTATCCTATGTCCCTCGAAATTTCCAAACTTCACAGAAACACATTTGTCCGTTTGCTCTGTGTCCTAAGCCAATGTGTCCTAACAGACTGTGTCACTATAGATACTACAATTAACAGCTCCTCTTTCATGTTAGCAAGTATAATAAGACTGGGTAAGTATTTTCTCTCAGAGCCAAATTATCTTCATCAATCACTATTTACAGATCCTCACAGGTGGTTTTGTTGTTTTTGTCTTGTTTTGTGTTTTGCCCCCTTTCAGATTGTCATAGTGTTTACCACAGACAGCCTCTTAGGCTACATGTACACTACATGATAAATTCAAACTTAAGGAAGTTAGCTCAATATTACAATGAGACTGTCTTTACTATAAATACCATTAGCTCAATTTAGGGAACACTAATATCAATATCATAATATCATCAGAACTAGCTGGGTATAGCATCAAGTTCTAATTTAAAACTTCGATTAAAGGCCAGTGTGGAAGTTCCATGTCTTAAAATTGAATTTATTAGCCTCCAGAGGTGTCCCGTATTTACTCCATAGTGCCCCTCAGTGCTCCGCTCTGGCCACTGCTCTCCAGGTGTGAAGGAGTTAGATAACAGGAAGACCATGAATTTCAGTTTGGGACCAGGAAGCCTGTGGCTGCAGGGTCATGTTTGTAGGAGAAGCTGAGAAATGTCTTTCTTTTCCTATTAGCACTGTGAGTGCATCTACCCATTACAAGTAGCCCCAACATGGAATTTGTGGTTCTGTCTCTACCACTGTTAGCTGAGCACTTGGTATTTTTTTTCCGCGCTGCCTGGTGCCAGCTGCTGCCTCACCACGTCAAGTGGCAGCAAGGCTGTTGTGGGGGTTGTGCTTGTATCAGAGGCAGAAAAACTTCTTCTCAACAGTTTATATTTGTGCATGCCACTTCTTTTTCCCCCACAGGCGCCACGCTGTCGGGGTCTTTCCCGTGCTCAACCTCCTCACATGGCTAGCCCCCGACCCAATAAAAGGACGTGCCTGCAGTTCAGTGCTGACCATGCTGCCAGGCAGTGCCACGTCCTAACTTGAGCATGGTTAGGACTCCAAGGGTGGGAAAAATGTTTGGGGCATTGCTGCTGCTGGGAGGAAGTCTCCCCTGGCGGCTAAGATTTTTGGGGCATTGCTGCTGCAGGGGGGAAGTGTCCCAAAAATCTTTTTTTTTTTTCCTTAACATTTTCTATCCTCTTGCTTCTAACTTTGGACCCGTTCGTGCACGGAAGAGTGGATGGAGGGCCAGTTGAGAACCTGTTGGCGTTCACAAAACCAAGAGATTTCAGCCCCATCCCCCATGTTGGCAATGTCTTTGTAGTGAAAAAGGAAGCTAAAAATCTTTTTTCCTAGTCTTTTCTATCCTCTTTCTTCTAACTTTGGATCCCATCACACAGGGAAGAGTGGATGGAGGGCCAGTTGAGAATACAGACTGTGCACAGAAGCTGTGTAATGAACTGGGAAGCCTCATACCCTGCCCTTAGCAACTCTCTTTTTTCAAAATCTTTACTCTTTCTTCATGCTTTTCCCTGTGTTATTTTCAGGGATCAGATGCAATCAAGGGTGGGGGAACAGTCAGTGGAGGGCCAGCTGAAAACAAAGACTGTGCAGAGAAGCTGTATAATAAACTGGGAACCCAAAAACCTTCTCCTCAGCAGCTCTCTTTTTAAAAAAAGACTTTACTATCTACTCTTTCGTCATGCTTTTTATTGTCCCTGTATTCTTTTCAGGGATTAGATGTAATCATGGGAGAGGGGACAGTTGGTGGATGGCCAGGTGAGAAGATGCACACCTGATAATTTTTATAAAATCTTTCATAATGAATTTACAGCTACAGTTTTAAAAAGCAGTTCAGTTATAGAAGAAAGAGATTTCTTTGCATTTGGTGATCTTTGTTCATGGACTAGTTTTCCATTTTTCACCTGGAAAAATGGATGTTTGCTTACCACGGGAGGGGAATGAGGGCAATGCAATGTGGGAAGATGATGTCAAATACCAGCGAAAATACCCGAACGCTACGGGAAATGAGGGAACCGTGGGATAGGCTCCCACAATGCACTGAGGCAGCAGTCGATGTTTGCCAATTGAGTATGGCAGCAATAAGTCGACTTTGTGAGGAGTACGTGGGGAGGTGAGGATAGTCCAATTTGAATTTATAACATCTAGCATTACAAAATCGATATTGATAAATTCAAATTTAGCTCATAGTGTAGACATAGTAGTAGTATTCATGAGTTGGGGTGTGTGAAAAGCTGAAAACCCCAGTTCCTGTCAAGAGGACTCCTGAGAAGAAAATGTCAAATCTTTAACAGTTCTAGGTTTAGTGCCCATCTTTAATTGTAATCTTTACAGTGTCTCCTCTTCCGTTTATATAACGAACGTTATCTGAACAAATACACTCAAAGGCATCTACCAGCATCAGCAGACTCAAAAGCAGCATGCCACTACATGCTGTGCTATTTGATCAGTTCTCTAAACTGTCTGGTATCAGTATAATCAGATACAGTAAGCCCTCAATTTAGTGGACGTATGTGAGGCAGGGGTGTCTGTTAATCCTGAAAGTCCATTAAATCCAATGGTTATACTGTACAACAATGCACTGACCTTCCCAGCCTATCACTCACTCCTGTCCTCTGCCCCCGCTTCCCTTCCCCCCTCCTGGCCCATTCTTCCTCTCAGACCTCCATCTCTCTCTCCTAATTACTGAGAGAGGAGCTGCATGTCGGCCTGGCTACTTCCACCTGTCATGGCTCTCAGCCCTGGCAGCCCAAGCCCCAACATCAGCTCCTGGAGCCCTGGCAGCCCTACCCATTCTGGTGAGTTGCCAGCATTTATTTTGGGGAGGAGCAGGCTGGGGGCGGGGGGAGCTGGCGGACAGCATCAATTATTTCCAAAGTTCATAAATCAGAGTTTGTTAAATCGAGGGTTTACTGTACTGTATTAAAATTCAGTTTTACGTATGTGACCATTTGTATGTGTATATACAATATGTTTCGTATCTATTCCTTATAATCCCACATGTAGTTTTTATGTTTATAACCTTTTTTAGGGTTCTATGGAGTTCAGCTGTATTATGAAAATAACATTTGTGAGGCATTTCAGTACTTTCACTTCACCCCTTGCTAAATCAGGAAATTAAGAGTGACACAAAAATGAATAGCAAAAAATGGACAGAACTGATTACCGTGGCCCCACCATCTCCCTTGTCAGGAGGCTGCCACCCACTCCTCCCTGCTTTTACAGATTAAAATGTCACATTCACTAGACAATAAAGACCAGTGGTTTAGGGGGGTTAAGTATCTGCTCATCATCTGCTGACCCTATATATTGTGGTAAAATGGAAACTTACGTAGAATAAATCCTATCTAAGAATAAATCATACCTTGGCTTTTACTCAGGCTTGAGTATGCTGCAAGGTGACCCTAGCACACAGATCCCCTTCCCCCCATTATAAATAAAACATATGTCTTGTACTGTCCAGACCTCTCATAGATATTACACGTATACTGATTCTTTTAAGGGAATGATATGCACACAATTTGTTGCCCCATATGGAGTTATACAGATTTAAACAGATTAGATTACATAAAAAGGTAAAACAAATTATTTACTACGCGAAGAAAAATTTTAGGCGAGTACAAGTAAGGAGACATGGAAGTTAGAAATGGTCCCAGAAAAATAAAGATAATATGTTGACTAATGCCTAATTTAACAAATTGTATTAGATTCAGAGCAGTGTTCTTGCCTTTCAGCAGCCTTACGGGCCAAACTGTATACAACAGTCCCCCTCCACCAGAGTCCACTGCATGTTTCTTTTGTCTCTTCAGGTGCAGTAAATATGATGGGCAGAGGAAAGATGGGTGATTTTTGGTGTTTGTTTCTCATTTTTATGATGTCATCCATTATTAAAGACATTTCAATTGGAGAACTTATGTGGAAGGATGATCCCTGCTGGTTTTTTTCACCTGCCTGAACTTTCTTTGTCTTCCCTTCCTGTTTTGATTACACTGTTTATTGCTTAAATGCAAATCAAGCAGAACATAGGTTTCTTTATTTAGGACAGATCTGCATTATAAGCTGCATGTATCACTACCTATGTTGCATATGTGTATACGTATAATTACTAAATTGTGTAATATTATACATTCATTATATATCATTGTTACATACAGTGCAATAGGATTAAGCAGCATACCTTAAAGGAAGCACTAATTATGCTTTTTTTCCTACTGATTCCTAATTATGAAAGATTTCCTTCAATCTTGCTAAAATTATGTAAATAAATACTAGTTCGTTTTGTCAATTAGCTGGACCAAAGGGATTTTACTCTTTAATCAAGTGTGGTATTGGATATGCCTCACTTAAGAATGTCTTTTGATATTGATAATAGGGAACATAAAAGACTGAAGGGAATCTAGGATGCTTAGTTTACAGTTATTTAAGTGCCTAATGAAGTCTTACAGAGGAAAGAAGACCTTGACCCAACTGTTTCCCAGCCATCTTGTCTTTTTTTAATGTGCTAAATATTAATTTTCTTATGACTAGACTGGTCAGAGAATTTATAATGGGACATGGCACCTTTCAACTTCTGGCCAAAAGTCTGAATTTGACCTTAATAATGACCAGGAATTGCTGTCCTTTTATAGTGGCTGAAATGGCCTATGTGAAGTGAATTTGGCAGTTCAGATATGGAGTTTCTTGTAGAAAGGTGTCTGCATCAGAAAAACCATTACTGCAGTTTGCAATATTGTCTATCTACACGGAGAGGCAATTAATAGAGTATGTACTGGAGACAATCCAACCATCTTAGTGCTGGTTCCTTCAGAACCCATGTGAGACGTACATGTGGAATGAGGGGTGAAAATTACACTGACAGTTACACATGCTCTTTAGAGAACAGATAACAATTTCCAGATCTGTCTTTTTGTTACATTTCACAAGCATTAGGACTCATTTTACAAACAGTAATTGTTCAGACTCATTCATTTCCTTTTCCATGCTCAGGTCCACCAAACCTCAGAGTGCTTTTCCTGTCTCCTTAGTAGTTGGAGATAGAAATGTATTTGTGACTAGCCGAGTAGGAGCTAGGCATCATATATTGAAAAACTAACCAAGTCTACATCCAGCCTGATTCTTTCTACAGACAACCTGGAAAATGATCCCTTTCAAAGGGCCTTTCTTGAAAAATGTAAGTAAAGATTTTTAATATGTTCCACAACCTTAATTAGCCGACAAGAAAAGCAGAAAATAAGAAAATGCCTCAAACACCAGTTCCCTTCAGCAGTAGGCTCACTGGAGCCCACTGCAGACAGCTGGACTACAACTCCATTTAAGGAGGAGTTCCTGAGCACAGGAGCTCTTGGTAATTAGATTTAATGGAAGCATAGAGAGAGAGGAGGCAGAGAAAAGTGCAGAGAAGAGACACAGGGGAATTGGAGGACTTGTGGGAAGGAGGAAGGGGAGACTGAAAGGCCAGAGATTAGAGATGAGCCTCTCTTCAGTCAGCCATGGTTCATGAGGGAGAATAGGGCCAGCTAAATTATTGCTCCTCCTCTGCCTCCTTCCTGTTTCCCAGAAAATGTAACCCTTTCCATGTCAGAGCACATGCAACTTCTTCTCATTCACTTACCAGCAACTCTGGGCCTTTCATAGCTAGAGCACAGCTATTGCTACTTCCTAGTTCACTTCTTTGCAGCTGAGATAATTTAATAACTGGGTACAGTCACACACCCATATGTAAAGCTAGCAGCCCAAGAGTGCATGCATTAACTTCTGTTTACTCTGCAGAAGTATAACTCTTTCATTGCCGTATCCCATGCTTGGCTTCTCTAGTCAGCCCACAAGTGTAACTTTTTCATAGTCACAACGCAAAATGCACTTTTTAAATGATATCCGCCTATAAGTGCAGATGGGCTTAAAAGTCACATTAGCACCATAATTTCTTTCAGCTGAAAATTGCCTCATATATTGTCACCCCAGAGCTGCCAGTGAGTGTGTGTCATCTCAAGCAGCAAGGCTGCACCTCTTCTTTATATCTGAAGGATAACAACTGAATATAATGAATAGTAATCAAATGGGACTTTTCATTGTTTCAGAACCAATTTCCCCTCTTCACAGTAATGGTTTCTTTTGTCACTTCTGTTTTGCTTATTCTGGCATTCTAGGATTTGTGTGCTGAAGAAGTCAAGCAAAACGTCCAGCTTTGGGGAACTTTCCTCTCTATTTGAAACAAATGCCCTGATGGTGGAGTATCATCCAGGTGGACAGAAGCTTATGTGATGGTGATTTCATTTGGGAGGGAAGTTGGGCTTTTTATTCAGCTTTATAGCTCTGATAGGAATTATATAAAACAAAACAGTGGTATTGTTCTAAAAATTCTGCAGCAGGAAGTCTTCCTGGTAAGGCTGAGCATTTACTTTCATTCTTTTTCCCCACACTTCACATTATAATTCCTTCTGTAAGTCAGCAGTTGCCAGTCACCATAAGGCTAACTTCCCAGAAGAGAGTTTAAACTCCCTCACAGGAACCTTAATCTAAATATTATGTGAGTCCAATGATATGAGTAAAAGAAATTATTCCAGACTGTCATTACTGTGTTTTGAGAGGCATGTACTGAGGATTAGCCCCATACTGCTGAGTGACTGGTGGATGTTTATGTTTCCCGGGAGGTGAAAGGTGAAGAGAGTTGGGCTGGATGTTCCACTGAACAAACAAGAGGTTTCATACGCTGAAGATATTACTAAAAGAAGAAACTCCAGCAAAATGGACAGCTCACTGCATTTGGCATTTTTATTATTGAAGGAGACGGAGGCAGTGAGCAGGAAAGAACACTAATTATGGAGCACAGCAAGGGTTGCTATTTATAGTGTCCCGTTCTAGCATAACAACAGGAGACATTCCTGCTTTTTGATGCAGAGACATAGACAAGCTTTTCTGCAACTGGAAGGGGAAGCCTTGCTCACTTGAACTTCAAATTTGTTCATTCTACCAAGCTTTAGAGCCACTTCCAGGGAGAAGAGTGCGCTCTGAAAATGAGCTTTCCTGATGATTTCACTGTGGGCTTTCCCTATACATGAGTTGTTCAGAGGTCTTAAAAGCGGAAGGAGAAACTGAGACTGAGCTTATCTAGGTGTGCCACTGACATGTGTGTGACCTTGACTAATTCAGCTCTGTCTGTCTTGCCTCTCTAGATAGACTGTAAATTGTTTAGAGCAGGGAATGTCTCCTGCGATGTCCCTCCTTCCCCCCCAGCCAGCTCCACTCTTGGCTGAACATTCTAGCGCTATTGCTGTTGATTAAAACAATAATTGAGACCCTGGGGAAAAAAAAGATCATAGATTTAGAGCTCCCAGTACAGTACGTGGGCATGTTCCAAGCTTTGGCCAGGAAGGAGTGAAATCCAGCAGGGGGGTAGTACAAGATAAGCATCTCTGTTATTGGCATACTGTCCCAACCCTCACTTCCAGCCCAAGATAAAATAAATCTCAAGGGCGCAACCTGTTGACTTTTTTAATCGGTTTACTTAATCAAATAATTGTGAACAATATGTACATGCCACAGTAAATGCAAAGCAGTAGGCTAGGAATTATTTTAAAGGGTAAACCCAGTGTGCCAGCCGTGTGAGGTTCTGAGCATATTTTGCAAGCGCCAAATCTATAGAACCAGTCCCCCAAGCGTCTGATTAGTCATGGAGGAAGAAATGTGTGACTTATAAAAACTTAAATTTTTAGCTGGAAGGGGAAGAAAATCGAGATTTATTTACATGCACCAACAAGATTGGCATTGGCTCTGTGCCACATGAATTATATTTCTGTCATCTGTTCCCCCTCCCCCCCCCGCCCCGGCCCAACTTCCACACACACCTTCATTCAATTGGCTAGTTTGATCTTGTTTAATAAAACTTCTCTCAGGATTGCTTCCAAGTTCTCATAGATTTTCTGCAGTAGCTCACAATTTAATAATTCCTTCCATTTAATAGGGCCTTTCTTTTTGAAGTATCTCAAAGTGTTTCATGGACTCTGTGCCAAATTCTACTTTTTCTCCACTAACAATCTCAAATAACTTCACCAGTAGAGTTTCAAGGGAAAGAATGATTTTGCCTGATATGTAAAAAGATCTCTTCACCTCTGAGGAGAAAGGAGAGCAGATAATCTGCACCAGGAACTCTAAACAACAGTCTTTTTCAGAAGAAGAATATAGAATCATGCTCATTTCAAAGTGAAGGAAACAAGATGGAGCAGAATATGATTACTCCAGATGGAATATTGCCAGAACACAAAGCTTCATGCCTCTATTCCAGCAAAAGTGGCATGTGATCTCTGACCACATGTTCACTAGCTTGGTTTCGTATTTTTGGTAGTGCCAATCTCAAATATTCAAAAATCATGTCTAGTTCCCTTCCAAAAATCATATTTTTCTTAAATATATATTTTTGGTATTTTACTTCTTTTTTCAGTTTTGAGTCTTTAGGCACTACATTTTCCTATCTTCTTATTGTACTCAAAATTGTTACGATATTTACTTTTATTAAAAGCTGAGCTGCTCATAGAATTGCTTGATACAGTAGATGGGGCTCTTACAAAAACACCAATTATCACTACACCCCACATAAAATAGCAAGTGTTAGTAACACCGATTTAACTTTCAGGACCATGAGTGCCTGTAACAAAGTTGGAACATTGGTTCAGTGCTACTTCAGAGGGATGAGGGCCACCATTTCTTTTTCAGGGGGGAGAATCACAACCAGTTGTTGCAACATCTTAGGGCATATCTTGGTTTTCTGGGGGGGGCGGGATCAGCACTGTGGCTACTGTGGCTGTTAGCACAGGTGTGGGAACCTTTTTTTGAGTTGGGGGGCCACTGATCCACATTAAAATCAGTTGGGGGCTATATAAAGTGAGAAGCAAAAAAAAAAACAAAAAGCACAAAAAACAAAAAGCAAGCCCCACAAAAGCCTCACTGATGTGGTCCCTGGCCAGGTTAACTCTTCTGGGGGCTCAGGTTGGGACCAGAATAGGGGGTTTCTGTGTATGGGAGGAGATTACTGGGGAGCACATGGGGTCTGGGTTGGGGGGAGGGTGCAGAATAGAATGGGGGGTGGGTGTTTGGGGTCTGGATGGGATGGAGGGTGCAGGAACTGGCTGAAGGTGGGCAGTTTGGGTGGGAGGGAGGGTGCCAGAGTCAGCTGGGGTTGGGGAGCTGGGTAGGAGGTCAAGTGCGTACGTGTGCTGGGGATAGCAGTGTGGGGTATTCAGGACTGGAACAGAAGTGAGGAGTTTGGGCAGGAGGGAGGATGCTGGAACAAGGTGAAGGTCTAGGAGAGGGAATGCTGGAGCAGGGTAAGGAGTCTTGGAAGGAGGGGGGTCTGGGTGGGAAGGGGTGCAGGAGAGGGATGGGGGTCTGGGTGGGAGGGATTGGGGATGCAGGAGCAGGGGGGTCTGGGCAGGAGGAGGGTGAGGACGGGGTGCTTACTGCCACGTGCCACTGCTGCCTGCCACCTCTCCCGTTGGTTGGGGAAATGACAGCAGCCAGAGAAAGCCTCTTCAGGGAGTTTTTGCTCCTGCTTCTGCCAGACACCACCTCCTTCTATCTGATTGGCTGGAATTCAGGCCAATCAGAGCAGTGGGGAAGCCTGTCTGCCGTCAATGCTAACCGATCTTCCAGCCAGGGAAGCGGAGACAGAGCAGCAGCACGCAGAGCCCTGGCTTACCTGATCCAGCCCATGAGACTCAGGGTGCCCTGCCTCTCACCCTGCCATGCGCCTGATGCTGTGGAGGGCAGCCCCAAGCCTCAGGGTCTGGATCCAGGCAGGCCAGGGCTGGATCCAGACAATGGGTTAAGGGGTTTCCCACCCTTGATTTAGCAGGTCTAGTGAAGACTCGTTAAACTGACTGCCGATCACTCTCTTGTCAACACTGATACGCCACTGGAACGAGCAGTGTAAGGGAAATCAGTGGGAGAGTTTCTCCCTTCAAACTCCTGCAGTAGAGACTCCTCAGCAATTTGGTATTCATGTAGCTGGAGTTGTGTAAGTTCATCGACATTGCCTCCTCTTCTTCCTGAGAGCAGGGTTTCTGACTTTTCTGCTAAGATGTGCCACACCCTAAGGACTGTCTCAGGAGCCTGTCCCCTTTTGAAATCAGTGTAGTTATGCCCGTGTAAACTATTAGAGGCCCTACGTGTTAAATTAATACAGAATATTAGAAGCGGTCACTTGGCAAATCACCATAACCAGTCTTCCTTACCTTGACCTTTTCTGTCAGAAGGAAATTATTCCACTTGCTCCACATCTGCCGCTGTGTGGTCCCTCCTCCCAATTACTTAAAGGAATAAGTGATATGATTGCCAAGTGGAACAGCCAAGAGCTAGGTTTGTACTACTGCAGAAGATCCACCTGCTTAGGGTTGATCTTCCAGGGTTTCACTTATGAACTATTTTGGTGTAGCTAATACGGCACATCTGCAGTCAACTTCTATGCCTAGTATAGACATAGCCTGTGTGTAGCAAAGGACTTCTTGGCTCCCAAGTTAAATGGTAACATAGATCACTTGTCTGAGGAAAGCCTGGAGACGGTTATACTTGCAAAAGATGGTGATGAGGCAATTTCCCAAGGAGCTACTAAATTTAATAGGGGAATTTTGGGATAATAAGCACTCACAGATAAACAGGAAGCTAAAGGATGAAGGTGTCTTAGTTCCATAAAAAGTGAGCTAAACCTGGAAACTTGTGGGGAGTGGTGCTTACATGCTGGATATTACCGAGCCCAAAACAATTTTTAAATAAGTAAATATCCTTCTGATAACATGTCTTTAAGTGGAAATGTGTCTTGTGCTTTAGAGGAGAGGAAGAGTTAATTTTTTGTGCTCATACAAAAGCTCCAGGATTTCTCATGAGCTATTAAGCTTATTCTTTTCAATTTTTTTAATCTTTTTGATTTACAAGATTATTGAGACGTTAAAAACATAGATGTTGATCAAGCTCAGGCCTGTCCAACAATCGCTGGCACAACTCCTTCAGGGCTATAGTACCACACCTCATGCTGCACTTGACAAGGACAAGAAGAATCCCCTTTGTGTGGTTCCCATTCTCGTCTTAAACATGGTCCAGCCTTTTGAGTAAAGTAAGAAGGTTTCTGTTCACATGGATAAAAACTGAACATTTTAACCCTTTGCATGCAGACTGCTGATGGCAATCCACCCAATCTACTCAACAAAGGAAAAGTCCAGACATGTAACAGGGACAGTGCTCTTAGTTAATTGTCATGGGGCTAGATTTCATAATCTAACACAAACCATACTTAAATCCTCTTATATACAGATATCCAAATCCTGGTTCCAATACAGTCAGAATTTTGCCATAGATTTCAGTGGAATCAGACTTTGCCTCACAATTTCATATTACAATAGAAGTAATGAATAAGCAAAGTATCTCACAATGATATTGATGACATGGATTTCTTTGTAGGGCGACTATATCTCTCTGTTCCAAATACGGGACAGGGAGATATGTGAGGAGGGGCAGCTCCTCTCAGCTCCGTCAAGCCCCAGAAAGCCAGGAAGGAGGTGGCCGGGGCTCTGCCGCTGGGAAGCAGCAGCTGCCAGCCCTCCCGCAGAGCCCTGGGGAAGCCACAGCTGCCAGCCTCCCTGGGAGTCCCGGAGAAGCGGCAGCCCCCAATGCTCCCCGGGAAGCGGCAGCTGCCAGCAATCCTCTGAAGCCCCGGGGAAGCGGCAGCTGCCCACGGTCCCCCCCACACACACTTCCCCGAGGTGGCGGGGGGGTCCCAAATGTGGGACAGTTCGTCCCTTTTAAAAAATAAGTAGGGATGCCTTTTTGGCATCCAAAATATGGGACCATCAAGCCCAATATGGGATGGATGGTCACCCTATTTCTTTGTGATTTTAATTACCCATTCTCACTAATTCTGTATCCTTAAATCTATCGTATCTACTTATATAGCTCCTCGTTACCGTAGTACCTTAGCACTTTGTGTGATTTAATGTCTTTATGGAAAATGTTGCTATCATCAACATTTTACAGTACATAATCAAAGAGACTAAGTGAGTCACCCAAGGTCACATGGGAAGTCAGTTGCAGAGGAGAAGCTTGAAATGAGATGTAAGTGTTAAGCTAGCACCCTAGGCAATGGACTCCTCCTTCTTTCCTAAATTAGCCTACAGTCAAACTGTAACAACTCGTCTGTTCCAAGTTCCCTGCCTGAATAAGGAAGAACTTCTTACTGTATAAAATTCATCATAGATAGACATCTATCAGGGTTGGTCTATGCGGTTCTTGGTCCTGCTGTGAGGGCAGCGGACTGGACTCGATGACTTCTTGAGGTCCTTTCCTGTTCTAGTGTTCTATGATTCCATCATGAAGTAAACTGGTTGATAAAGTAAAAGGCCATGGAAGTCTCTGCTAAAATATTGTTTTGAATGTATAATAATTAAACTTTGTATTTGCTTTTCAGGTAGAACAATTGTAAGGCAATAATGCCTGTGTGGGGAAGGATATAGGGAAATTTGGCCCCAGATAGTCAGGATCCCTGAGTAAATAGTGACCACTTGAGAAATACTTTGTTACTACTCTTAAGAACTCTCCTCAGTAATCCCTCAAATCACATTCTGTATTTAATCTACAGTGCACACACTATAGTTTGTTTTTATAGGGCAGACATTATGCTGAATAATGTTTAAGGTCAAGGCAGAGTAAATAAAACCTACAGAATACAGAGAAGTCTGCAGAGATACCAGTGGGCTGCTGTGGATGAGAAATGGCCACCAGGCCAGACTGCACACTGCGAAGTTTTTGATCCTCCTTGTCAGCGGTCCTGCTGGTAGGGTCCAGCAGCACTGCTGTTGGCAGAGCTTTGCTGCCTCTTTTGCCCTCTGAAATGGGACTGTACTCTCAGGGCCACAATGGGGTGGGGTAATGCTGGTAATCTCATTTGTGGTATATAGAAAGCTAAAATATGCCTGAATATAGCCTTAACACACATTGTCTTTGCTGAGCAAAAGAGATATGACCATTTGGTTACATGTTTAAATTAATTTTCTCTCAGCAGGCAATGTTGTTTTAATGTGTTAGTCAATGGAATAGGAGAAATAGAAAGAAGGCCAGAGAGTGATGATAATAGAGGCAAGGCAAACCGCCCATAGAAACAGAGAGTGACAAGAGGGGGGCTATTGCTTTCAAGAGGCAATAAATGTATACCAATCAATAGCCGCGTCTACATGAGCCAGCTACTTCGAAGTAGCCACGCCAACTTCGAAATAGTGCCCACCACATCTTCACGGGGCGAGCGCTATTTCGAAGTTGAAATCGACATAAGGCGGCGAGATGTCGAATCCGCTATCCCCATCAGGAGATGGGAATAGCGCCCCACTTCGACATTGAACGTCGAAGTAGGGCACGTGTAGACGATGCGCATCCCGCAACATCGAAAGAGCGGGGTCCGCCATGGCGGCCATCAGCTGAGGGGTTGAGAGACGCTCTCTCCAGCCCCTGAGCTCTATGGTCTCTGCGTGCAGCAGCCGCTTAAAGCTCACCACTCCCTGCGTTCCTGTGCAGGAAGCTGAAAGCGCGTGCAGGCAGCAGCATTGCCACACGGTGAGCCTGCATGCCTCGCAGCAGCCCCAGCCCACCACCCTGCACTGATGGCCGCTAGGCAGCCCCCCAAGCGCCCCCAGGGCACCCCCCACAAGGAGAGCCAGGGCTCCCAGCCTGGCAGCCAGCCTGGGAAGAGGCAGCGGGGCCCCTCCTGTACAGAGGCCAAGATCCAGGACCTGCTGGGGCTCTGGGGCGAGGAGGAGGTGCTCCAGGTAATGGAGAGCAAGAGGCGGAACGCAGACGCATTCGCTCGGCTGGCCGAGGGCCTGGCCGCCCAGGGTCACCCTGCCCGCACTCCTGATCACATCAGGAGTAAGGTGAAAGAACTGCGGCAGGGTTACGCCCGGGCCCAGGATGCAGCCAGCCAATCTGGGGCCGCCCCTGCCACTTGACCCTTTTACAGGGAGCTCAGGGCCATCCTGGGCCCCCGGTACATCTCCTCCCCCTCAGCCACTCTTGACACCTCGGCCGACAAACCCCAGCAGGCCCCGGAGATGGAGTCTGCCCCGGAGGCAAGCCCTGCACCCCAGGGGCCCCCGCAGGAGCCCACCCCTGGGATGCCGGAAGAGGAGGAGGGGGACTCCTCCAGCGACGGGGGGCTCCGGATCGCCATCCTGTCCCAGAGTTCCAGCAGGGCGTCCGCCCAGTGGGTGTCCCCCGACTGTGAGAGCAGACCGTCAGGTATGTACGCCCCCGGTGCACACCCCCGGGGTTAAGGGACGGGGACAACAGACATGACCAGGGCCCTAAGGACAGCAGTGGCATGTCCCTCAGAAGAGTGCATCACCCCCTGCCCCCCAGCAGGACAGCGCCATGCCCCATCTCTGGGGATGGGGGGAGCGGAACCTAGGGTCCCCTGGGGGGGAACACCCAGCAGCAGCAGCAGCATCTCCTGGGGACGGGGATGGGGAACCAGCAGCAGAGGGGTCGGGGGACAAGGGCCACGGGTCAGGGCCCACACTAACGGCTGTCTCCACTCTTCTTCCCCCCTGTGTTCCACAGCTGTGCCATCAGAGGGACCAGAGAGCGCTGGTGAGGTGTCAGTGGTCCCGGAGAGCCCACCGGGGCCATCCCAGCAGGCCAGCCCCTCGGCGGAGCACCGACCAGCCTCAGGAAAAGGCCAACAGCGGAGCCACCAGCACAGGACAGCCACGGACCCCCAGCTGCTTGCGACCCTCCGGCGTCAGCGTCGCGCCTGCAGGTGGAGGAGCAGTGGCTGGAGCTCCAAGAGCGAGCGCTGGCCTGGCACCAGGAGGCTTGGGGGGCCTTCATGCACACCTTTGAGCGCATCGCGGAACACCTGGCCCCCCATGCTGCGCCGCCCGCCGCTCTGCCCGCCACTCCACCTGCCACTCTGCCCACCGTCCCTCCACCGTCTGCCACCCTGGGGCCTGCCGCCGAGGGGGACCTGGGGCCTGCAGACACCAGCCAGCTGTATCTGCTGGTTCGCCCAGCCCCCACCCAGCCTCGGCTAGGGCTCCAGCCAAGGTGAGGGTCGCGCCCTCCAACCCCGGGCGCCGGACAGTAGGGGTGCGGGACCGAGGACGTGCCCCCACCCTCTTTTGTACATATCCCCCATTATTTGTATATAGTTTGTGTTGGACCCCTGTTCTGTTCTGGTACCTGCCCCCCCCCATGTAAATAGTTCCCCCCTTTTTTTCTATATATATATATATTATTATTTATAAGAGATTGCACTGTTTGGTTTCAAACAACAGGTCCATTTATTTGCAAGAAAAGTAGTGGGGTGCTCTTGGGTGCTCTGTGGTGTGGGCATGGGGGCAGGGAGTGTTGTGGAGGATGGGGGAGGGTGCAGTGGGTGGCCTGCCAGCGTTCACCCCACAGCCTGGTCAAAATGGGCCCACAGGGCCTCCCGGACCCGGATCCCCTCAGGGTCGACCTGGCGACTGGGGGCAGTGGGTGGCTGCACGTCAGCCCTGCCAGCCTCCACAGCCCAGCCCTGGAAGAATGCCTCTCCCTTGCTCTCCACCAGGTTGTGGAGTGCGCTGCACGCGCCCACAACCTGGGGGATGTTGGTGAGGCCTGCATCCAGGTGGCTGAGGAGACACCTCCAGCGCCCTTTGAGGCGGCCGAAAGTGCGCTCGATCACCTGGCGCGCATGGTTCAACCGCGTGTTGAACTGCTCCTGGCTGGCTGTGAGATGGCCCGTGTAAAGGTGCATGAGCCAGGGCCGGAGGAGGGGTACACCGCATCTGCGACGACGCAGAGGGTCGGTGGTGTCCCCCCACAGGGATCTCCTGCTGGGGGATGTAGGTCCCCGCCTCCAGCTGGCGGCACAAGCCTGAATTTCTGAACACCCAGGCGTCATGGGTGCTGCCAGGCCAGCCAACATAAATGTCCAGGAAGCGGCCCCAGCTATCCACCAAGGCCTGGAGGACCACCGTATGTTAGCCCTTCCTGTTGAGGAAGAGTCCTCCGCTGTGCTCCGGGGCACGGATGGGGATATGGGTCCCATCCAGAGCCCCAAAGCAATCTGGGAAGCACAGGCTGGCAAACCCTGCGATGGCAGCATCCGGGTCCCCAAGGCTCATGGAGGAGCAGGGCATTGATTGCGCGGACGACCTGCAGGGGAAGGACATGAGAGAGCACCAGTGAGGGGTGTTCAGGGTGCGTCTGGCCCTCCACCCCAGGGCTCCCCCCCAGGGCTTTCACCCCCGCCGGGTCCTCTCACCTCCATGAGGACAGCCCTGACGGTGGCCCTGCCCATGCCGAACTGCTGCCCTATGGATCGGTAGCTGTCTGGCATGGCCAGCTTCCAGACAGCGATGCTGACCCGTTTCTCGACCATGAGGGCACGTCGCATGGAGGTGTCCTGGTGCCGTAAGGCAGGAGTGAGCCCCTGGCAGAGCTCCAGGAATGTCCGCCAGCTCATGCGGAAATTCTGGAGCCAGCGCTCGTTGTCTCACTCACCGAGCACCAGCCGCTCCCACCAGTCTGTGCTCGTGGTGTAGCTCCGCAGCCGGCGGCGGGGGCAGGGGCGGAGGGCAGCAAGGTCTGGGGCTGCTTTCTCTTCCCCTGGGGACAGCTCCTCTTCCACGAACAAAAGGTGGTCAGCTGCCTCCTGCATAGCACTGAGCAGGGCAAGCACTGCTCCTGCAGGGGCGGGTGTGGGGACCTCTGTCTGCTGCTGCTGCTGCTGCTGCTGCTGCTGCTGCTGCTGCTGCTGCTGGGCATCGATACTGCTTCGATGGGGTGTGCGTGCCTGTGGCTCTGCAGACCGCGTGCTGTGCAGGCTGAGTGTGTCTGGGAGGGGCCCTTTAAGGGAGCGGCTAGCTGTTGCCCCAGAAGTGCTAGTCCGCCCTGTGACCGTGTCTGCAGCTGTTCCTGGCACCCTGATTTCGATGTGGGCCGCTTTGGCATGTAGACGCTCCCCTGCAGCGCCTACTTCGATGTAGTGCTGCCCAACGTTGACATTGAACGTCGACGGCACCAACCCTGGAGGACGTGTCGGTGCTATTCATCGAAATAGCTGATTTCGATTTCGCTACATCGAACTAAGCTATTTCGATGTAGCATCCCCGTGTAGACGTAGCTGATGAGTGATAAAGAAAGTAGATCATGACTTCTAATTATCCGACAAAAAAAAGGGACAATCAATTAAATGCAAAGGAGGCAATTTTAAAACTAACTGATGCAGTCCACAGTTAGCTTACAGCGCTCTTTATCCCAAGATTTAGTTAGAGTTTAGCAGGATTTTAGAGAAGACTGGGCATATGGATGGGAGTTGTGAACCTTGGTAGTTATACAGGTTGAACATCTCTGGTCTGGTACTCTGGTCCAGCCGGACAATGGATGTTGCTGGACCAGAGAGCCCCAGCGGCACAGAGCCAGTTTGGCGGGCAGGCTGGGAGTGGAGCCCACAGGGAGCAGGAAGCCCACTGACAGCCACACTGCAAGGAACCAGGCAGCTCTGTTGGCAGTTCTGCTGTGCGGAGCTGGTCCGGGGACAGGGAATTGAGTCCTACCAGTAGCCCGGCTTGTAGGGGCCTGGCTGGCGAACCAAGGGCAGGGAGCCCCGCTGGCGGCCTCAATGTGAAGAGCTGAGCCTGAGGCAGGGAGCATAGGTCTGGCAGCAGCTCAGCTGCAGGGAGCCCAATCAGGGGGCCAGGTACACAAACCCCAGCCAGCAACCCCGCTGCAGGGAGTCGGATTGGGGGGGCAGAGAGTGGAGTCCTGCTGGCAGCCCCACTGCAGGTAGCTGGGCCAGGGGCATGAAGTGGAGCCCTGCCAGCATGCCCCCTGGAAGGAGATTAGCTGGACATAGGAGCCGTGTCTACATGTGCACGTTACTTCGAAGTAGCGGCACTGACTTCGAAATAGCGCCCGTCACGGCTACACGCGCCGGGCGCTATTTCGAAGTTAACTTCGACGTTAGGCGGCGAGACGTCGAAGTCGCTAACCCCATGAGGGGATGGGAATAGCGCCCTACTTCGACGTTCAACGTCGAAGTAGGGACCGTGTAGTCGTTGCGCGTCCCGCAACTTTGAAATAGCGGGGTCCTCCATGGCGGCCATCAGCTGAGGGGCTGAGAGACGCTCTCTCTCGAGCCCCTGTGGGGCTCTATGGTCACCGTGGGCAGCAGCCCTTAGCCCAGGGCTTCTGGCTGCTGCTGTGGCAGCTGGGGATTCATGCTGCAGGCACAGGGTCTGCAACCAGTTGTCAGCTCTGTGTATCTTGTGTTGTTTAGTGCAACTGTGTCTGGGAGGGGCCCTTTAAGGGAGCGGCTTGCTGTTGAGTCCGCCCTGTGACCCTGTCTGCAGCTGTGCCTGGCACCCTTATTTCGATGTGTGCTACTTTGGTGTGTAGACGTTCCCTCGCAGCGCCTATTTCGATGTGGTGCCGCGCAATGTCGAAGTTGAACATCGACGTTGCCAGCCCTGGAGGACGTGTAGACGTTACTCATCGAAATAGCCTATTTCGATGTTGCTACATCGAAATAAGCTATTTCGATGTAGGCTTCACGTGTAGACGTAGCCAGGGAGCCCCACCAGCACTCCCACTACAGAGAGCTCTCTAGGAGCAGAGCCCCCCGCACCCGGCAGGCTGGGGCAGGGAACAGAGCAGTGGCCAGAAGCGGAGCCTGGCCACCAGGCTGGCAGCCTCCCAGATGTACCCAGAGGCTTCTCTCATTCGGGACTCCTCAGATTCCAGGGGTGCCAGACAAGGGAGCTCCAATCTGTATTAGAAGCAGAGCTGTCCATCAATAGGAAGGTTCAGGGTGGCTGTCCCAGGCTCAGGTTTTGAGGGACTCCATGGTAGCCACCTCAACTGTCCTTTGGATGGGATCCACAGAGCCCAGGACAGCCTGGAAGTTACTCTGGGGAGGGAGTAAGCATGGGGCAGCAGCTGGGTTGGCCCACCCCACTCTCTGCGGTGAGGGGAGCTGGAGCAACCCAACACCCTGCTTCACTACAGCCCATTGCCCATCTCCCAGCCCTCTGTACTCGGCTTCATTGCTGCAGCAGGCATCAGAGCCCCTTGGCCCCAGCCCCAGGGCACTCTGCTTCCCACTGCTGCAATGCCTGCCCTTCCCCCCACCCCAGTAATCTCATGTTTTGTGTCACTCCAGGGAGGGGGCTTTGGGCAAGGGAGCAGAGCAGGGACAGCAAGAGGCATGGAGGGGGAGGAGTAGAGATGGGTCTTGGGGGAAGAGGTGGAGCTAGGCTGGGATTGGGTGGAGCAGGGGTGGGGCCTGTGGTGCGAGATTGTGTTGTACCCCACACCTGGGGCACTGGTGTGGGGGTTGTCCCAGGCCCCCAACCCTCTCAGGATAGTGCTGATTAGATGGCTCAAAATAATGTTTATAAGGAATAGAAATGCTCGTGCTAGGGGGCATAAACCAACTCTTAACTCATGGGAATTAAGAAGGAACTCCTTTTATGCAGAGGTTCGTCCATGACTGCCTGCTGCAGGCTTTCTTGTGCTTTCCTCTGACACTAGCATTGCAGGGGAGGGATAGCTCAGTGGCTTGCACGTTGGCCGGCTAAACCCATCATTGTGAGTGAAGCCTCAAGGAGGCTATCTAAGAATTAGGGCAACAGATGCCAGAGATGATATTTGGTCCTGCCAAGAGTGTAGGGGCTGGACTAGATGACCTCCCAAGGGCCCCTCTAGCTCTAGGGGACAGGTATCCCCAATTATACTAACATTAAACTTTCAGGGTCATGATACTTAACTAGAGAGTCTGTTGGGCTAATATAGCACAGCATATTATGTTCCTGCTATGATTTACATTAAGAGATTATACTTTGCTAATAGAAAAACATGCAAGTGAAATTACATTTTCATTTACTGAAAGGATATATTTGGGAAAATGAACTTTCCTCACATAACTGTCCTTTCAGCTCACGTATGAGATGATTTTTTCTTTTTTTCTAACAGTTTCTCATCCCACACGTTTACTGCCCAGTCATAGGCAGACCGTAATTCGCTAGTGAATCATGGGTCAGTCATTTCAAAAGGAAAGCCAAAACTAAAGCAGCTCCATGGGAGTCTGAAACTGTGTGGCTGACTGAGCCAGTCAATCTCATGGACTTAAGTCAATCCACTAGACTAAACTTTCTCCTTTATAGTTAATGTGATCTCTAAAAAACATATTGCCCTGTGTTCGTATATGGAATTTATGTTTGTGAAAGCTATACATGTAACAGAAATTAGACTTTAACTCGACCTTTGTGCAAATCAAATCAAAGCCTCTGAGTTTTGCATTACTTTTGTTTTCAACATCTGATCTCACAGACAGAAAAGTTGCCAACTTTTCCTGAGAGGAATTTAAATGCCTGGCCCAATAATTTGTTTGTAGCAGTAGAAAAAGAATGTGATGGTTGTCTTCTTATGGACTGGAACATCATCTGATGATTCTCTGTAAAATATCCAATAGTTTAGTGTACAGTAACAAACTGGCAAATGCAAATGAGGTGTGATATCTTGTGCCTCATTTACATTCTCTCACAGGATCTCGCTTCGGAAAGGGGTTGCTTTTGAAACACTAACAGCTGTGTAGATGGGGTTTCTTTGAAAGGAAACCCCACTTTCAAAAGGACCCTTCCTGAAAAAAATCAGGAAGAGGGATGCTTTTGAAAGTGGAGTTTCCTTTTGAAGGAAACTTGTCTACATGGCTGTGTGTGTTTCAAAATCATTCCCTTTTGGAATTGAGATTCTTCAAGAGTATGCAAATGAGGCATGAGATATTTAAATCCACACCTCATTTGCATTTTTGATCGACTGCATTTACATGCCCCTTCCAAAAGGGAGGGGTAGTGTAGATCCAGGTAGGGTGTTGAAAGGTGTAGCTAATTCAGGAGCTAATGGATTTGTGGGCAGAGGCACATCCAGGAAAGCTCATCTGAATTAGCTGAAAGAATAACAGAATGCTTGAAATTCCTTTGTTGCCATCATTTAGATTTAAAGTGGCCTTAATTTGGTTTAGTTTAATTCACTCTGGAAATGATTAGGGATAAATCCATGTAAACCCTGCCTTCTTCAAAATTCAAGTGGCTTTATTTTGCTTTAATTAAATTTAACTAACCCATTTCAAATTTGTATAATTTAATGAATTATTAATTTTCCTAGATTACCTTTTGTGGAGAAGCCCTAAATCTCATCATCGTTGCAGCCTTGATGTTCTGTTTACCTTCTGGGTGGTGTGTTTGCTCTACACTCAGTGGTTAGGTCAGTGGAAGGCAGCTTACATCTACTTAACTCTGATAGAGTTGCCACTTTTAGCTGGATACATTCCTGGAGGTTTCATCCTGTGACATAATCTTTCATTAAATATGAATCTGTAATTCCTGGAGACGCCAGTGTGATCTTGGAGGGTTGGCAACCCTGAACTCTGTAAGTGACAAGAGCTGCATTTAGTGTAGACTATAATTCTCTCACTACATAAGAGGCTTAGCACTTATGTTGATGTAGTCAGAGAGATGCAGTATCAGTGTAGACTCCATGTTGCTGACATTGACTCTTGCTGCTTTTTGGCAACCGTCCCACAAGGGCCCACACCGACAGTTAAATCATTGTAAGCAAACCTACTGAGGAGGTGCACAGCTGACATAAGGAGCATGCTGTATACATGTAGAAGCAGTTCAATTACTGCAGTGGCTGTAAGTCAATGTAACTTATGTTACTTAATCTTGCAGTGTTGACTTGCTCTAAGCCCTTTTTGAAAATTAATTGGGCTTGTAAACCAGGTGTTGCAATGCTGACCAGAGCGCTGCATAAATACCTTCAAAATCCAGGCCTTAGTCTCCACGTACCTCAATTCTCCTGTGAAATGAGAGGTTAGAGTTTTCTTTGTCTCTCATGTATTTACACTTCAGGTAAGAGATGGTCTCTTAGGCCAGATCTACACTACAGATTTATATCACTGTAACTAGGTCGTTAAGTGGTGCAAAAAGTCCCTACCATTGAGCGACTGATTTATACTGGTCTACCCTGGTGCAGACAGCATTATGAGAGCCAGAGAGTTTCTCCCATCAGCATTGCTCCTGTCTCTTGGGGAGCTGAGTTAACTATGCCCACAGCAGAAGCTCTTCTGTCAGCATAGAAGCATCTTTACTTAAGCATTACAGCACTGCAACTGTGCTGATGCAATGATTTAAGTGTTGAATCATAGAGCCATTGGGTTAGATAGAAGCACAGCGTCAGAAGGGACTGCTAAGATCATTCAGTCTGACCCCCCCATCCCCACTTACAAAAGCACCCTTCCTAAAAAAAATCAGGAAGAAGGGTGCTTTTGAAAGTGGGGGTTTCCTTTCGAAGTCACCCTATCTACACGGCTGTGTGTGTTTCACAATCAGCCCCTTTTGGAAGCGAGAACCTGCAAGAGTATGCAAATGAGGCATGAGATATTTAAATTCACACCTTATTTGCATTTTTGCAAATGCTTGCAGGGTTCTTTTAGCCTTTTCAAATCTATGATGGAATTTGATTTAAACATAAATAAATTCGATTAAGGTGCATCTACACGTGCAAAAAACTTCGAAAAAAGAGGCCCTTTTTCGAAAGAGCGGGAGGAGCGTCTACACGCATAAACCTGTCTTTCAAAAGAAAATTGAAAGTACGTGGCTCGGAAATCGAAATCCGAACCCCGATCCCGTATCAGGAAGATCTCTCCCTTCTGAAAGAATAAATCCAAAGAGTACACATGTAGACACTCCACAGCCCACTCTTTCGACATACAGGTCCGCCATGGCGCCGATCAGCTGGAGTGCGGGGCTGCTCCGGCCGGCAACAGTGGGACTCTATGATCCCTGCGTTCAGCTGCCTTAAAGCCGCACGCACACAGAAAACCCGTGGCAGGAAGCTGAGAGCGTGCTATGAGCAGTGTGCACACGAGCTCCAGCTGCACGCTCCAGCCATGGCCAGCAGCCAGACCTCCTGCAAGCCCCACAGCCAACCCCCTCCGAGCCCTCTCCAGCCTCCCAGGGCTCCCAGGGGGAGAAAAAAAAAGAGCCCCCTCCTGGACAGAGCGGGAGCTCGGGGACCTCCTCGGCCTCTGGCAGGACGAGGCAGTCCTCCGCCACATGGGGGTCAAGTGGCGGAATGCTGCAGCCTTTGGCCACCTGGCAACAGGCTTCTGCAGCAGGGGCCACCCGGAGCATACCCCAGACCAGGTACACTCCAAGGTGAAGGAGCTGTGCCAGAGATATGCCCGGGCCAGGGACCAAGCCGGATGCTCCGGGGCAGGTCCAGTGACCTGCCTCTTCTACCGGGAGCGCCGAAGCCTCCTGGGGCCCCAGGAGAGTTTCCCCCCGGCCCCCGTGGCCTTCCTGGATACCTCCGGGGAGGAGCTGGAGGTGGAGGAGTAGCCCGCATCGGGGACCCAGGACGGGGAGGGGACGACGGACTGGTCAAGCGAGGAGGGGGAGCTGACCATCCTCATCCCCTCCTGCTCCTCCAGCTGGGCGACTGAGGGCCAGCCATCCCTGGACCTCACTGAAGGACCCTGTGGTATGTACAGGGAGGGACGCACACCTACTCCAAGGGTGGGGGTGACGCAAGGGCTAGACACCTGCACATGGGACCGGTGGTCCCGGACCGTACACAGGCCAGCCCCCACATGGGACACAGCACCCCGTGGTGGCACATCAGCGACGCCCAGCACCCGCCCTCGGACAGCACCATAAGCCATGCAGGGGTGGTGGCTGGTCAGTGCCCGACGGCGCCCGGGGCCCGCATACCACAGGCTGGGAAGGGCCACCTGTGGGCAAGATCCCTGGAATCACACCCAGGCTGGGAGGCCTGGTCCTGTGGGGGGGAGTGGGTTGGTGCTCCCTGGGGGTCAGTGTCTCTTGTGGGGGCCCCATGGGGTGGGCTCAGGGGGGTAGGCCACAGCCGGGTCCCCTCCATCCGGGGCACACTACTGACATGCTCCCCTCCTCTCCACACAGCCACATCATCCAGGGGCCAGAAGAGCCCCGCACCATCTCTCATGCTGGAGAGCCCACCAGCTGCAGCCGTCCGGATGCCACCCCAGGCAAGGCGTCGTCGGGGCCGTGGCTGGAGGGTCCTATGCCGGTCCGAGGAAGACCAGGCCAGCCAGCGTCAGACCGAGGTGGCTGAGGAGCACCTCCAGCTCACCTGGGCGGATATGGAGTGGCGGAGGGTGGCCTGGGACAGGCTGCTGGACATGCTCCAGGGCATTGGCCAGGCTGTGTGGGAGCACACAGCCGCTATAGCCTGCCTCCTGGCCCCCCTGGAGCCTCCTCCTGCTGGCCCTGCCCCCGCCGCCCACACTGATCCTGCCCCCACCGCCTTCCCCAAGCCTGCCCCCTCTGCCTCCACCCGGCCCACCCGCCGACAATATTTGCCAGTGGTACCGGCACCCTCCCCCCAGCCACCAGGAACCCCACACCCAGGGGGGGCAGGGATTCCAGGGGCCGACGGGGTTCGCGGCCCACCACCCCTGCCCCTCAATGAGCACCTTGTCCCCTTCCAAGTTGGTTCCCTTCGCCCCCCTCCAAGTTGGTTCCCCCCACCCTCCTCCGAGTTTGATTCCCCCCTGCACATATTATTCCAAACACCCAAGTTATATAAACATTTCTTTTTTATTCACCACTCTGTGCTGTGCTCCTCGGTGGCTGGTGGGTGGTGGATGTGCGGGTGTGGTGCTGGTGGGGGTCAGGGTGGGGGTGGCAGGAATGATGGGTGATGGATGTGCATGGGATGTGGGCATGCGTGTGAGTCAGAGGTGGCCATCAGCAAAGGCCTGCCTGAGGGCCTCCCAGATGCAGTGGCCATCCCGGTGGGCCTGGCAGATGGGGGCGGTGCCCAGCTGCTTATAGACAGCACCAGCTGGAGCCCCCCCCCACCCCCCGGGGACATAGGCGTCCACCTTTCCCTCCACAATGTTGTGGAACACGCAACAGGCACCCACCACCTGGGGCACGCTGAGGACCCTGACCTTCCATGGGCATGAGTGGGCTCTGCCAGGCACAAACAGGCTGGGCAGCACTCGGCTCATGTGGAGGGGAGGGCGGAGGGAGGGGCCCTTTAAAGGAGGCAGCTGGCTGTGGCCTGGGAAGGGCTTGTCGGCCATGGGACCCCGTCTGCAGCGTTTCCTGCCTCCCTTCTTTAGAAAGAGAGCTTGGAGCCATGTGGACGCTCTCTCTCGAAAGACCAGGGCGGCACTTCAAAAGAGCAGATCGGAACGCCGATCTGAAAAATGGCAGCGGGTGCTCTCTTTTGATGGCTGCTTTTTCGAAAGCCGAACTTCGATTTTTGCTGTTTCGAAAGGGCGCTTACATGTAGATGCAGCTTTAATGTAATCCTGCCCTACAAAGTATTTGCTGGTTTGGGACCTTAGTGCAATAATTTTACATGTTACTGGGAGGGGACGATAAAGGTATCTTCTTGCTCCCTGCTATTTCTATACTGTCCTCCCTCATGACAGGCTCAAAAATAGTGTATGCCCATATTTTGACTGCCAGACTGAGTGCAATGAATTTTGTTCAATCTTTCTTTCCACCAGAATCTCAGGAAGGCCCTAACGTTTTAAAACTTTGTTTCTTTTATTCAACACCATATAAACATGTCTTTCAATCATCAGTCACTGTTCCTCTAGATTAATTAATGTAATTTTTTTTTTTGGTTAATCCTACTGAACAGCACTGAGAGAATTAGGGAGCACATAGAGTCATGCCCGTCAATCTGTGTATGAAAAACACACTTCCTACTAATGTAAATCCTTGCTCACTCTCATAAGCCTATACGTGCAAGAAGTGATTAACTCTTTGTCAAGGTTGCAGTTTTCACAGGTTAGCACAGTTTCATCACATCCAGTGTGGAATTAACTTCCATAGCCTATGGTCTTAATTCAAAGATAAGAGGATTAGCAGAGAAGAAAAGCCTATTTAGATGTATCACCCCATTTAAGCTTTCCCAGCTAACCGCTGCATCTCTAAGAAGTAAATAATACAAATGAGCAGAGTTGCTGAGCCCAGAGATAAGATAAAGGATTGTTCTGCCTCATGCGAAAGGATGTGCTGTCCATTTCAGGAAGTTGTTTGTTTTGTTTTGTTTTTTAAATAAAGTTCTCAGGGGCTCAGAATTTCAAATTAATATTTTAGAGTAATCTTAGTTTGCTAGAAAATTATTTCCTTTGCATCTGTTAGGTCTCTCTTCCTTTTAAATGGTTTAAACAAATGTCTTGGGACTGAATTTATGCCTGGTTTTACTTTATGGGCTTCAGTGAAGTTACACCAAAGGTAAATTTGTTCCATCTGGTCTATTTGAACACCACCTGGTACATATTCTTCTTCTATCCAACAAATGATTTTGTTTTCATGGCACATCTTCCAAAGAGGCTGTCATATTGTAAAGAAAATGCATATTTACAGATGTACCTATTTAAATTAGATGTGATGGGATCTCAAATGTTGTTTAGAAGATTAAAACTCTTTCAATATTTATATTTTAAGTGTATGGGTGGCACCCATAGCAAGATTTTCTCAGCCCATATGCTCAAATTTCCCTTCAAACAATGGAGTTGCATAGAGGCTATTTGGAATGTAACTTGGGTTAATATTGTCTCTAGAGGGGGAGGCCTTTTGTTTTGTTTGAAACTATTAAAAATGAACTAATGAGTTTCTGCTGATTTATATATAAATGTCTTTTTTCCTCCATATGCCTGGTTCATTTTCTTTTATGTTCCAGACTTGGCATCCACTTGTCCCATTGCAAGCAGCAATCTGAAGTCTTCATAATTATGCATCTAGTCATGTGAACGATCTGCATCTGGGGATCAACTTATTCCTTGAAGCCTGATAATTAATAATAGTCTTGGTGAGTTTATCCTATATAATGCATTGCTGTTCCTTTGCATTCATATAGGATAAATAATAATCACTTATGACAGCAGTACTTCAGTTGTATTTCATGCAAGAATTGTATTTACTTCAATAGTTGGTTGAGTTCTGGAAGTAATCCTGTAACAGGGATAGCCAGAGGAAGATGCGTTTCATTCATGGAATTAGGTACAGAGGAGACAATGCAGAGTGGGGGAACTGGTTTAAGACTTTCTTGTGTGATGTAACAAATCTGTGAGGTAATTCAAAAGCCTTCTCCACTTGATTTTTTTTTTCTAGACTTTACATTAAAACTTGCCTTTCTTAAGAAACCTCTAGGTACTTGATCACTGTTAACAGGCAAGTAACTGGCAACTTATAAAACTCAATATTCAAGAATTTACAAAATGTGGAGCAGGTGAAATACAGGAAACTGAAGTGTCTTGCAGGGAAAAATGAAGTCAGGACAATTTTTTTCTTTTCATTTCATAGCAGGGGGTTAGTTAAATATCTTGATAACATGCTGAGTCTCAGGCTAAGTTATTTTAGGCAATACATAGATATTTAATAGCTTGAGCACATTTGCAAATTGCCTTAATTTTACACAGGTTTTATTCGTGTTGCACTAGCACCTGAAAGGCCTAGTCCTGGGCCAGTAGCCCATTTGGGCTAGCTGCTGTACAGAGAGAACCAAAATAGGCCCATCTTTCCAAAGACTGTACTCATATTAGTAATGCATTAAGCCTCATTATATCTTCCTTGAGATGTACTCAATTATTTATTTTAAATAGAGTCTTAAAGATAAATGCCTAAAGTAAACTGCCCTCTGCTCCCACCTTTTATTCAGCAGAATACCCTTACTGCCTCATTTTCTATTGACTGTTTATTGCTGCACCTGTGAATCTTCAGATTTTCTTCAGCTGGTTGGGTACCTAATGTTTGGCTGTCACTTCATCTGTCTAGGTAGAGAAGGAATGAGCTCTGTTCTGCCTTGCTCTATTCAGGTAAGAGCTCCTACCATTATGAACTGGGGGGTGCAAGCAAGAATGAAGATTGAATTAAAAAAGAAAATTGAGGTTTTTCACTGACATGAATTAGTATTCTTTTATAACTCTGACTGATCAATAGTCAAGTTATATCACTCTGGGGAAGAGGTGAAAAGGTGTAATATTGTCTAATAAAAAGCAGAGGGCTCAAAATCACATCTGGCAAATTCATTCTTCTGAAGGTGGAATACCATGGAAACTTTCAGTGCTGAGGGTGAATGTTTTGGAAAGGTACAGTAGCATGAAAAAAGAGTTATAATTAAAGCTGGACAAATAATAATATGCAACAGTCAACACCAGATTTACCTCAGAGTTATAATTAAAGCTGGACAGATTTACCTCATCTTTATTTGTAAGCAGGCTGAGAGTATTAAGAATTTGTTCAGATATTGAAATTGCCTGAGGTAGGGAATCATAAAGCAGCCTAAATCAGGTCCCAGCTCCAAATAAAAATCAGCGAGAGCTGGAGGCTTAACTCACGAAGGCTCGTTTGAACATCCTAGCCAGAGTATTTCATGTAAGCAAGTTTCAGCCTTCTTTACTGACAATCCGATTTAATTGCATATTTTCTCTGAGTAGCTGATATTTGCTGCTCAATGTTTCAGCCATGTGACTGTCTACCTCCATCACAGGGTATCTTGTACACTACCTTTTGACAAGGTCAGGTATAGGATTTGCAGAGACTTAAGACACCAGGAGCCTGGTTCCCTCCCTAGTGAAATTGCCTGCCTAGCTGACTCCATTGCCCGAGACCATGGGAGTGTAATTATAAATTGTTGCCTCAGCTCTGGCCCAGGTATTTAAGTGGAAAATGAAGCCAACATGAGCTATTGAGTGTGAGTTGAACTATGATCTCAAAAGAGGTTTTGCTGCTGCTTAAGACTGGTCCTGGCTAGTGAGAGTTCCTTTCAAGTCCCTAAGGGATGTATTATTTAATCAACTTAACTGATACATGAAACCTTCCCCTCCCACAACTGTGGTGGATAATACTGTGAGAGTCAATGATGGCAAAACATTACATATGCATCCAGTTTTGAAAGAAAGTAGCACCTGTGAGATCTTTTGTTAGCTATCGGAGAAATAAATTGCTCCAAGGTTGAAATAACACAAGAACTAGGGGCTCCCAAATGAAATTATTAGGTGGCAGGTTTAAAACCAAAAAAATGAAACATTTCTTCCCACAAGGTACAGTGAACCTGTGAAATGCCTTGCCAGAGGTCATTGTAAAAACCAGGACTTTAATAAGATTCAAAAATAATCTGGATAAATACAAGGAGGATAGGTCCATCAATGACCATTGGCCAGGATGGATAGGGATGGTGTCCCTGGCCTCTGTTTGTCGGAAGCTGGGAGTGGGCAATAGAGGATGGTTTACTTGTGGTTACCTGTTCTGTTCATTCCCTCTGGGGCACCTGGCATTGGCTGATGTCAGAAGACAGGAAACTGGGCTAGGTGGACCTTTGGTCTGATCCAGTCTGACTGTCCTCATGTAATGTCTGCTACTTAAATTGTAATAAAGTACATGAGCACTTGCAAGATATTTTGGAAAGTTCTGCTGTTTTCCATCTCACTGGCCAAATGTTCTCACTGGTCTTTGTGTTTGCTAGTTTATTATTAATCTTGTTTATTGTGACTGTGCCTCAAGGCTAACCAAAATGGGGGCTTTATTGCATTGGGCTCTGCACAGATGCTGAGTGCTAGACAGTCCCTGCCCCAAAAAGTTTACAATCTGAATAGACAAGGTATATAGAGGGTGTGGAAAGGGAAAGAACAAATACGCAGAGTGAATGAGATAGCAGCAAACTTCCTGCTAGCTCCAGGATTTATTTATTGAGTGATTTTACTTAGGGTGGGTTCAGCTAACTGGAAAGAGAGGAGATAGTTAAAAATGAGTAAAATGTGCTGGTGTGGAGTGAAGTGGAGGTGAAAGGACTGAAAGGGAGGAGGGTTTGGAGCAAACAGCCAATCAGCAAATGCAAAGAAAATTCAGTTAAAGCAGTAGAAAGGGGTCTTCAAATGTGGCTAAAAGGGCCACAGATCTCTGCTGTGGCAACTTCTTCTCTGACTTTTATGGCCTGTACTGCTGCATTTCTCAGTCATGAAGATTGCATAGTCAATGCTTCCTTCCAATGTTGTCAAGCCAGGATTAGGTTGTGCAGGGATCAAAATGGAGAGCAGTGGCACTAGGTCCCAAGAAGATCTCTCCCCATCTTTATGGGCCTAATAAAAATGAGCAAAAAGCTAAGTAAACCCAGCATTGTGTTTTGTTCACTTATTTTGCTTAAGAACTGTCATATGACTTGTTGAGCTTCCCTGCATAGCGTCAGGCTTGCATTAAGAACCTGATCCTGTTCTCATTCAACTCAGTGGGACCTTTGCCAGTGAGTTCAACAAGCCCATTTAAGGGTAAGTCTACACCACACAACTTTTAGCAACAGGACCTGGCCAGCTGATGGGGGAAGGAGGGCAATGGGGGCAATTGCCTTACAGCCCAGTGATTTAAGGTGTCAGTGTATGGGTCCCTAGGCCCTTTCAATTGCTGCCAGAGCACTGCACAACACTCGGGGCAGCACTAAAGGCTGGGAGCTGGAGTGGTGTGCTCTGGCCCTGCCTCATCCAGTAGCACAGAGCTGGCCCCCCTCGTTACACCTTGCGCAGGGCCCACAGAGGCTCTTGGCTCCCATGGACATGGCTGCATCTATAAAACCTTATCACTAAAACTCAGGCAGTGTAAACATTGTTTGTCAACACTTTGGCCAGCAAAATAACTTCCACCTCCTGTGAGTGGTATGTGCTTTATCGAAGTACTAGCCATGGCACAGTTGAGGGGTGGGGGGTATGTGTGTACACAGTGAAAGCTTTCTGACTCAATTGCCAGTGTAGACAAAGACTTAGTCAGAAGTGAGGCATAAGCCTTGGAAATCCAGACAGCCCCACGGTTCCTGACATTGGGAAATACGTGGCTGTTCTCTACAGATGACTGCTTATGAATTACTAAGTCACTCTTACAGCAAACTTCAGTGGAAAAAGCAAGCAGCCATCTGTTTGTTAAGACACTCTCATTTAACATACACTATATTCTGACTGCCAATAAATACATTTATTCATTTTAAGTTGCTGACAATGGGGCTTAATTTTATTTACTTATTTTAGCAGGGAGAGAACTGACATTGTCAGATTAAGTTTTAAAGAATCACTTGTGAGACCTGTTTAGACTGGTTGAATAAAGATTTCTTCCACGTTATTACTGCTTCCTCTTCCTAAATAATAATAATTGACATGTCTGATCAGGAAAAGCGAAATGTATGGTATATTTAATGTCTACTTTTTTTAAAAAAAGCACTAGTGTGAAATTCTGAACCTGTTTCTTAGTCTTTTCAAGTAGGGCCCCTATCAGCTAGTCTCAGTCTCTTCCCATCACAAATCATTGTATTTATACTCCATTTACTGTAGTGTCTGAGCACCATAGTTTTTAATGTATTCAGTCTCTCAATACCTGTCAGAGATGGGGAGGTGCTATTAACCCCATTTTACAGATGGGAAACTGAGAGGCAAAGTGACTGGACCTGAATTCAGGGTAGAGCTCTAACCACTGGACAAAACTTCTTGTCTCCTTTCATAAACAGTTCCATTTAATTTTTGTTTGGGCCAATTCATGCTCCCTTCAATTAGCCAAAATTTTCAGACTCTTCATCTACAGCATTATGCTCTCTTCCTAAGAAATGGGTATGTGTGTGTGTGAACGCATGCACTTTCAAATGTTTGCATAACTGAAGAAAGATGAGTGCAGCCCCTGGGCTTGGCCAAGTCCCAGATAACCTAAATAGTGCTGTGCCAAATATGAAAAATGTTGTTCAAGCTAACCAGTGCGAATCAGCAGAGAGATAATATGAGCTCAAATGCACTCTATGGCTGGTGAACAACCACCACGCTACTGCCAAGCACGCTGTCCTACTTAACAAAATAAAATAACATGCATCTCTGTAACTGACCTACTAGACTCTGTTTTGAAACTGTGTTGGGTAAATTCTGAAAAGGGTAAAGGAAAGCACAGCAGTTGTGACTCATGCACAGCTGTAATTCACATTAACTCAATGTGGCTCTTAGTCCCCCTCTAGTGATTAAGGGTGCGTCTACACTAGCCAGCTATGTCGAAATAGCCAGCACAACATCGAAATAGCATGCATTGCGTCTACACACGCCGTGTGCTATTTCGACATTGATATCGACATTAGGCGGTGAGACATCGAAATTGCTATTCCCATCTGAAGATGGGAATAGTGCCCTACTTCGACGTTCAGTGTCGAAGTAGGGTGTGTGTGTAGACGATCTGTGTCCCGGTACTTTGAAATAGCGGGGTCCTCTGTGGCAGCCATCAGCTGAGGAGTTGAGATATGTTCTGTCCAGCCCCTGTGGGGCTCTATGGTCACCGCGTGCAGCAGCCCTTAGCCGAGGGCTTCTGGCTGCTGCTGCTGCTGCTGCAGCAGCTGAGGGGTCCATGCTGCGTGCACAGGGTCTGCAACTGGTTGTCGGCTCTGTGGATCTTGTGCTGTGCAGAGCAAGTGTGTCTGGGAGGGGCCCTTTGAGGGAGAAGCTTGGGGCTTTGCTGGCCCCTTATTTCGACGGGGAGCACTTGTGTGTGTGGACGATCCACATTTCCTTCTGGGGCAGCTCCTTTTGATAGTCCCCATCGCTATTTCAACGTGGAACATCAACGGCACCAGCCCTGGAGGATGTGTAGGCGATACGCGTCGAAGTAGCCTATTTCAATGTCCTTACTTTGAAACAGGCTACTTCAATGTAGTGTGCTAGTGTAGATGTAGCCTGAATAGCGCATACAGGTTTGAGTCTTCTGTCACTGGCCTAAGAGTCCTGGGCTTTGAAGTGTTGGAGACTCATGATTTATTTATGGTGACTTCATGGGTTCATCCTTTGCTGCTGGTTCCTCCAAAAATGTGTTAAAAGCAGTGACTCATACAGGAATTTGACCTGCTGCTGAAACTTGGTGTTTCACTGGCTGGGAGTATGGGGAGGTACCTAATATGTAACCCACATAAATCCAGTGTGAGCATTTTTCTCCTCTGTTGTCTGGAACCTGTGACGAAGGAGGCCAGTGGTGGTAGAACTCTGGCCCCACCTTGCTCCTGCTCGCCTCCCTGAGGCCCTGCCGCTGTCCAAGGCAGAAGTTGCAGCTAGGCTGTGGTTACAGCTGTCCAGGGAGTCCTAGACCCTCCGCTTGTTTTGAGTGGAGATCCCAAGAGCAACTCGTAGCCCATAGCTCCATTCTTTCCTGGACAGCTCCTACTATACCCTGGCTCCAGTTTCTAGCCTGACCAGAGGTGAGGTTTCAGGAGGAAGAACTGGAGCAATAGCTGGGGTCACAGGGGGGCTGAACATCATCCTCACCATGCAGTTCTACTGACGCTCTGGTCCTGTCCAGAGGTTCCTGGTTCATTTGCTGCAGATGACCTGACCTGACTCAGCAAGGTAGTCACGTTAGTCTGTATCTGCAAAAACAAGAAGTCTTGTAGCACCTTATAGACTAACAGATTTCCACACCACAATCAACCTTAGCTTGGACCAGTCCACAAAAGAGATCTTCTTAAACACTACAGTATGAATGAATGAATGATGGTCACATGAATATCACCCTATACTGGAAAATCTGCTGACTGCTATTCTTATCTACATGCTTCTAGCTTCCATCCATGGCCCATCACATGATCCATTGCTTATAACTAAGTCCCAAGAGACGACCACATCTGCTTCAGTCCTTCAGACAGACACAAACACCTACGAGATCTTTATCAACCATTGTTAAAACCCCTATACCCACCTGGCAAAGTGAAGAAACAGACTGAAAGCCAGATGAATACCCAGAAATCTTCCTGCTACAGGAGAGACCCAACCAAGAAAATAATGGAACCACGGAGACTATCATCTGTAGTCCCCAGCTAAACTCCCTGCAGTGCATCGACAACCTGACCTGGAAAACAAGCCCTCACTCTTGCAGACTGTGGGAGGCAGGCCAATCTCCACCCAGAGATAGCCCCCCAGTCTGAAGCAATACTCACCAGCAGCCACACACCACAGGTTTCTGAGTTATTGTTTCTATCCTTTCAATAAACCCTATTGCCATCCTCTCCACATTTCTGTAAAAGTGACACCATCACAGGACCTAACCACATCAGCCACAATACCAGGGGCTCAGCCACCTAAACAACTACTAATGTGATATGTCGTCATGTCCCAACAATGTCACAGAATCACAGGGCTGGAAGGGACCTCAGGAGGTCAGCTAGTCCAGCCCCCTGCTTCAAGCAGGGTCAACCCCCACTCAGTCATCCCAGCCAGGACCTTGCCCAGCCGGGACTTAAAATCCTCAAGGGATGGAGAATCCACTACCTCTCTCTAAGCAACGCATTCCAACGCTTCACCAACCTCCTGGTGAAGTAGTTTTTCCTAATATCTAACCTACACCTCTCCCTCTTCAATTTCAGACCTTTACTCCTTGTTCTGCCATGTGACACCACTGAGAACAGTTTCTCACCCTCCTTTTTAGAGCTCCCCTTCAGGAAGTTGAAGGCTGCTATTAAATCACCTCTAAGTCTTCTCTTCTGTAAACTAAACAAGCCCAAATCCATCAGCCTATCTTCATAGGTCTTGTGCTCCAGGCCCTTAATCATTTTTGTTGCCCTTCGCTGAACCTGCTCCAGCAAATCCGCATCCTTTTTATACTGGGGGGCCCAAAACTGGACACAATATTCCAGATGTGGACTCACCAGTGCCAAATAAAGAGGAATAACTACTTCTCTAGAGCTGCTCAAAATGCTCCTCCTAATGCACCCTAGTATGCCGTTAGCCTTCTTGGCTACAAGGGCACACTGTTTATTCATATCCAGCCTTTCATCCACCATAACCCCTAGGTCCCTCTGCCATGTATAGTGGTCAAACCAGACAGTCTCTGTGCCAAAGAATAAATGGACACAAAACAGACATCAAGAAAAGTAACATACAAAAACCAGTCGGAGAACACTTTAACCTCCCTGGACACTTAGTAACAGATTTTAAAGTAGCCATCCCTCTACGCAAAAAAACAAAAACAAAACAAAACCACCCTTTAACATCAGGTTGCAAGGAGAAATTGCATAGCTGAGATTCATTTGCAAATTAAACACAACCAAATTAGGACGGAACAAGGACTTAAAATGGTTATATCACTACAAAGGCAACTTTCGCTCTCTTGGTATTCACACCTCCCCATCAGCTGCTGGGAGTGAGCCATGTCCATCCTGACAGAAGTAATGACTTTTTTTTAACACTGGACCTCTAGCTGATAAGTAATTCCCTTCTTTTGATACGCAGTACGGTGGTCTACAGCCTGCGGCTCTGGAGCCACATGGAGCTCTTTGAGGACTTTTTTGTGGCTCCCGTCATTATCATTGCAAAGTAAGGCAAAAAAAAAAAAAAAAGCCCTCCTGATTATTTTCGGTAAATGGTGAATGTCCTATAGTAAATGTATTGCATTACAAATCATTGTATATGCGCTGTTCTGAAAATAGGGGTTACAAAAAGTAGGGTTTGACATAATTTCTTCAGAACTGTCTCATATTCACATGCATTGCAGTTCTTGAGTTATTGAGTGTTTTACTGAATTAAAAAATGGCTCTTCTTCCTGTTTTGGTTGCTGACCCCTGTGGTAGTACATACCTATCCCTACTTCTATGATTTTCACTCCATGCATCTGGCAAAGTGATTTTTACCAACGCAACAAAAGCTTATGCCCAAACAAAGCTATTGGTCTATAAGGTGCTAAAGGATTTCTCCCGGTTTATTTTCATGTGATCAGAGGCATTGTTATGCTGTGATGTTAAGTTAGTGTAATCAGAGAGCAGAGATCCTGACTTTCTATGTAAATGCCTGAGGCCAAGAAAATTGAGGAATTGAATGGTTGCTGGAAAGGGAAATTAGAAAAAGGGGAAAAAAGATAACAATGGGCTAGATCCCATTGTTACTCCAGACTTGCTCCAGTACAATTGAGCTAGATCTGTTCTGTTCTTGTAGAGGCAGAACTTGGAGTTCTTCATTTTTGTCATCTTCCAGGGCTTTTATCCTGGGCAAAGAGTAGTTTGAGTGGGAGGTAGCTGTTATTCAGTTGGGGTTTCCCTGCACAGGTTTGAATCCTGCTGACGACTGCACTCTGACATCAGAACACCCAAAACTGTAAGGCACTAAATAAGCACTCTGCCGCAGCAAGAGTGTATTTTGCGGCTAGAGACTTCACTGTGTCAGCTCCCTGTCCCTGCAGCCTATCTGCTTCACCTCAAGACTTAATCTTGTGCTTAATCTTGCCTTGTACAGAGCAATCCATGAACCTGAGTTCCCTAGACATGTCTTCCTGCAGTGACCAGGCCCTCTCACTGTGCCTTCAAGAAGTTCCTTCCTGTCTCCAAATAGACAAGGCACCTACCAACCTGTTTGGCTGAAGGCTCACCCTTACCACAGTAAGATGATGTATAGTAAAAACTGATGAGGTGTGTAGTAAAAGTAAGAAAGTTGATTAACAAACAATTGAGATATAAGTGATAGTAGGAAAGAATAAACAGCGAATGATTGCAAAGTAAGCACTCTTTCTGTTCATTAAATCTTAATTTTAGCAAAATATAACCTTTGCCTAAATTATTTTCTTATTCACATCAAGTTACTGGTGTCCAAACTCTCATAGGCTCCGTGAGTGCTGAACCCCATGTCCTCTAAGTCAAGTGTCTCAATCTTTTTCTTTCTCAGTTGTCCCTCCCCCAATGCTGTAAAGACTGCACAGCCTGCTGTGCCACAATGTTTTTTCTACGTATCCACAAAATTAAAAATCTGAATCTGTAGTAGAGGGTGGCCGGGTAGCAACTCGGGCAATTGCCTGGGTACCCCATGCCACAGGGAGCCTCACAAAGCTAAGTTGCTCAGGCTTTGTGTTCAGAGCAGTGTGGCAGGGTTTGGGCTTCAGCCCACATGGTGGGACTTGAGCTTTGGCTTTCTGCCTCCAGTCCCAGCGACTCTAATACTGGCCCTGCTTTGGCAGAGCTCATGAAACCTGCTTGTGGGACGTAGGAGGTCTCAGGTGCCTGGCTGTCATAGCAGACGAGGAGTTTTCGGTCCTGGAGAAGTTGGAAAGGGGATGATGTGTAGTGTTTGCCAGAGCAACAGAAAGGTTACACACAATGACTTCTCCCTTCTTGATTGCAATATAGCAATGAGAGGGCAAGAAAACATGTACTACTTCTTCTTGACTACTTTTAATAACTCCACTATCCCAGCCAATCCCGTGCCAGATTTGGCCCAGATCTTTTAATCAAGAGCTGGTAGACTGTTGTTATGCTGTTAGAAAGCTGCTCATGCAATCTGAAACACCTAACAAACATTCAGGGCTCCATGTGCTGTGTAAAATCGGCTCTTGATAAAGCTTGTGCAGCAACTTACAACTATAGGGGGAAGTTAACTAAATTGGAAAGCATGCTACAGAATTAGTTAGTATAAACTAGCATAGAACAGCTTTGCCCCAATAGCAGCTCCAGGGCAAGGGCAATTACATTGTAAATGGGGTACAGTAACATCCAAGGATATGCCTGTCATACAGGGGTAGCCATGTTAGTCTGTAGCTTCACAAATAATAAGCAATCCTGTAGCGGCTTAGAGGCTAGCACATTTACTGGGTCATGAGCTTTAGTAGCTGAGTGACTTCTTTAGATGATTGTGGGTCTTGCCCTGACCTAATAAATTTGTTAGTCTGTAAGGTGCTACAGGACTACTTGTTGTTTGTGTATCAAATAAGAAACACGCTGCAGCTGCCCTTGTAATTGCATATTAAAGGCCAAGCTACATTTGTAGAAAAGCCTGTGCAGAGGCTCTTAAGTCTCCAAGATACCTGGCCACATTGTCATTCTGTTAACCCAGAAGATCCCAATCCTGTAGTCTTTTGTGTGCTTACTTCAACCATGACTAAAAGTTTCTGTACTCATAAGGTATGCTGTGGCAACAACTTAGCAGTAGACAGCAACTCTACAAAATTACTTTGGAATGAGGAGGGAAGAATACCATTCAAATTTAACTGCAGGGAGAGTGTTAGTTAGGCAGAATTTAATTACCTAAATTGGAATTAAGTAATGGTTTGGAATGGAAAGAAAGAAGTCAGCAACCACTCATCTAATGTGGAGAAAGACACATCAATTTTGCATCTCCTGGGTGTTGATCTGATTCAGCTTTTGCCACTCCCTCTTCAAATGGAAAGTACCAAAAAAGCCCTTTATTCTTTGGCTACTTGGAGCAAAGGTGGGTCCAGCTTTTGTTGTCTGTCTGGAATGGGTCAGGCTATTACTAAGGCACGTCAGTTAAGCAAAGTTCCTCTAGCGAATCAAAATGAACTGCTGAAAAGTGAGTTTCATTTGAGACTCTTCACAAATCTGCCTTCAGAGAACAAACACTTTCGAAAGTGATGTCATTTGAGCCATGGAGCTAACGTGGAGTTTATAGTGTGAGTTTCTAACTCTCCTTGTCTGTGACAAAAACTAATATAGGTATAATTATCTTTCATGTATGGCTTAGCAGCACACTGTTATGCTCTCAAATTGTAATTTACTGGTAATGCATTAAGCTCAGGGCAGAGTTGGTTCATTTAGGTTAAGCACCCAAAAGGTCAGATGCTGATCTGATTTCATTGTAGTCAAACTTTTGGGCATATGTGCATGTTGTTAGGATGGGAACAAAACAAAACAAAACAAAACAAATATAGGGTTAGTTTTATCTGGGGAAGCTGCATGCACTGAACACGATGGTTTAAAGGCAAAGGTAAGTTGTCTCCCTTCTCGTACTTAGGAAGAATTGGGTTTTTTTAGTTTCCTTGTCCAGATGAAGTGCATTGGATGCAATATCAGATAATGCAGAGGAACTGATCTCAAGTACCAGGGTTGTGCATGAGCTTCTTAGACTTACTGACAGGGGCATGAAGTTGTGGGGCAAAGGGGAGAACTGCCCCAGTGTCTGGCAATTCAAAAGTGCCCGGAGCTCCTGGCTGCTGCTACTGTGGAGGCCAGAACTCCAGGCTCTTTAAATCACTGCTTGAGCCCTGGGTGGCACATTCCTGGTAGTGCTAAAAGACTAGCTGGGGGAGGCTAGGCCCCTGGCTCCACCCCATCTGGGAGCACAGAGCCATCCCCACACTTTACGCAGGGTGTCCAGCACTTCTGTTGCCTCCCCACATCCCCCCGTCCTTAAGCTAATGAGGCTTTTATACCTCATCCAGCCGTGTAGTTGGAGAAAAGTTAACAGTTGTTGATGGAACAGATAGGTATGGGTCAAAGACCAATCTGAATGCTGGATCCAAAGTATTGTTGAGAAGTGACAGGTAAACTATCACTTGTTTCACATATAACCATTAAATTGCCAAATCAGGAAGATATTTTTGACATCTGACCTATATCTCTTAATTTTCATGTATTTTGATCTTTTCCTCTCTCTTGGTTCTGTGGTTTGCAATGTGCAGGAGATCAGCCTAGATCGGGGTGGTGGCACAAGAGTAGCACAGAAGGTGATTTTCATCAGCACACACAAGATGGGAGCTCAGCCCAACCCCTCCTCTCGCGTGCAGGCAAGAGCTAGCTCAAAGCCAGGCCACCTGCGGAGTAACAAAAGACCAGCTGATGCTACCAACCACCACCTAAACGGTAAAGCTCTGCATCTTAATTTACTAAAGAAATTGTTGTAAGTAGGACTATTAGTGATTTTAAAAAGCATAACTGACAGTCAGACTGTACATAGAAGTGAAAAGCTCAAATTTCAGCACTCTTTGGAAAGGTTACTGACCCCTAGATAATCCTGATGGTCGCTTCTGGGCTTTGTGTCTGTCTATATACTCCTGATGATGCTGGGATAGTGCCAGGGGAGTTGCTTTTAATAGGCCATGTCTACACTTAGAGAAAACTTTGAAATGGCCATGCTAATGGCCAAATTGAAGAATACTAATGAGGCACTGAAATGCATATTCAGCACCTCATTAGCATGCCACTGGCCATGGCACTTTGAAATTGCTGCTTTTCACTGCCACGCGGCTTGTCCAGATAGCGGGGTCTTTTCAAAAAGGACCCCCCCCAACTTCAAAATCCTCTTATTCCTATCTGCTGAAAAGGAGCCCCGTCTGGACGAGCTGTGCAGGAGTGAAAAGCAGCAATTTCGAAGTGCTGTGGCCGGCAGCATGCTAATGAGGCACTGAATATGTATTTCAGTGCCTCATTGGTATTCTTCATTTTGGCCATTAGCATGGTGGTTTTGAAGTTTTTACTGAGTGTAGACGTAGCCAAAGTGACGCTGAAATCTTTTTAAATTAACTCCTTAAGATTTTTTGTTTTGGTTGGAAAATACTCTCTCTAAATTATGACCCCTTTTTTACTGTTGAGAGGAATGGAAAAAGGAGAGGTGGTTAAAAAATTAGACAACACTTGTGTGTGTGAAGGAAGGAATCCCACTTTCACAATTTTTTTTTTCAACCGAGGGTGGGGGAAGTCAGTGTTGCCCTGCAGAGATGGAGGCAGCTGATACAGCTCTCAAATGTGAAGGCAAGGAAACTACCAGCATGCTATTGGATGATACAAAAATAATTTTGCGTGTGCTTTAAATAACTGAAACCCACTTCCAGAGTGAAAAGGTGGCTGATGTTACAATCTCCAGTGAGTGAGCGTGATAGTTCATCATCATCAACAGCCGTGGGCTCGGCAGCCATTGTGCCTCCCTCACTGTTTCCTTCCATCTTTCCCTGTCCAGTGTGGAGTGGTGTAGAGCTCGTCTACAGAAACTAATCCAATCTACTGTATCCTCTACCCATTCTCTGTGGGGTCTGCCTCTCCTATTTGAGCCGTCCTTTATGCTGAATACCAGGGTCTTGACTTCTCGCTCGTCGTCCAAGCAGGGCAGCTGTTATCAGTTAGTTGTACTGGCATTACAATCAGTGCATTGGCACTCCTCTGACCAACCTTCCTCCTCTATCTAGGCTTCGGACTGGCATGGAACTCCTAGAGGCTTTGTGGCAGAGTTGTGACAGTTAAATCAAGCCATATTTCCAATTTGACTGAGACTGTTTGGGAATATACGCAGGATAAATGTACACAATGGCTAAGATCAATATCTGCTTAACAGCAGACATGTCCTGTAAGCACTGGTTTGATGTACGGTCAATGAAAGACAGCCTGTTGAAAAGCAGAATTCTACGTGGCGTTTTGCAGAACAGGAACTGATAACTTGAAGCAGCCACTACACTGGGGGCTGTTTGTGGGGGATAGGAGAGGAAAACTTATAATTGCTAATGCTGCCACAAGTAGAACCTCTAAAAACCGGGACTGAGGCAACAGGAGGGCTTGCGGCTGGGAGACCTGCTGGAGCTGAGGGTCCAGTCAGGGCCTGCAGCAGTGAGGTGGGCAGACAGGAGCCTGGTCAGGACTGACAACCCCAGTTGGGCCAGTGGCAGCTGGGCCAGCAGCCTGAGCAGAGTGGGCAGACAGGAGCTTGAGCAGGGCTGGCAGCAGTGGGCCAGCAGCCCTTCCAGCTGAGACTGGAAGTGGAGCCAGTCTGTGGGGCGGTGGTGGGGCAGTGGCTGGGGGACTGACAGCTGGAGATGGGAGCGAAGCCAGGCACGGGGGCCAGAACTGACCTCCCCTGGTTTGGCAAACTCCCTCATTTGGAACAGGTCAAATCCTGAGGCTGTCAGCCCAGGGAGGTCCAACCTCTGCATCTTTTCTGTCCATGGCAAAGGAGGGATCACAGCGGTAGAAAGAATCCTAACCACGGTGCTATCTAAATCTTAATTTACATGAGATAGTAAAAATGTGGCTGCCTTGTGTATGCTAATGTTGCCATTTGTGGAGCTGCCCCCGCATTAGCAATGATGGAAAATTCTTCAGAATAAAACTTAATTTAGACAAGCTATTGGTAAGAATGTCAGTATTTATATCAGTCACTTCACCTTATTTTCTGTTGAAGATGCCTTTTTAATCTGAATTCTTCAGGAATACAAGTAGCTCCCCACATATGCTACTGTGTCTTTAGAATTTACTCACAGGATGCTTTTGCCAGAGCATGAATTTGGGGAAAAAGAGAATAAGTCAGGCAAATAACGCAATAATGCCTTCTTAAAAGGAAAGTGTTCCGATTTCTTTCTGCAATGCCATTAATTATTCAGAAAATGAAATGAAAGCTCAGCTTTACTCACAATATAACGAATTCCCTAAGGTTCCCAAAACACAGGATCTCAGCAGCAGCATTTTTAAACATTTATAGAGGAAAGGTGAGCATTGTATCTGTAATTATCGCCTGTCATTTTGTCTTGCTGTCTCTTGTGCTGACAGTGCACTGCTGTTTCCTATTTTTGTTTTTACGAAAAAGAGAGAGAACCACCCAATCCATATCAAAATATTTCATATTAATGAGGATTCTTAAATAAGCAGTCAGGTAAACAATAGACCTAGAGGAAAACAAAGCAGGTATCCTGAGCTGAAAAAGTTACATCAGCCTAGCAACATTATTCAGGACAAATCCACCTGTGAGAGACATAGTTAAACTGACCTATCTCCTGGCATACACAACACTAGGTTAATGGAAGACTTCTTCCATTAACTTGGATGCAGCCTCTTGGGGAAATGAATTCCCTATAGAGACAGAAGAACTTGTTCCATCACTCTGAGTATCTACATTTGACCACTGCGACAGTGCAGTGTTTCAGTGTAGACATAGAAGACAAGAGCTATGTAATGGGGCTGAGGAAAGCTTAGTTGTAAAATTGTCAAGATTTGTGAAACCTTCAACAAACATGGTCAAAGTCAGGCAAACCTGGTTTGTTTTCAGCTGGAGTAGGAAGAATTTATGGTGGAGCAGGCAAACTTTTTGACCTGAGGGCCACACCTCAGTATGGAAGTTGCATGGAGAGCCATGAATGCTCACAAATTTGGGGGTTGGGGTGTGGAAGACTGGGGTTCTGTGCTGGGGTTGTGTGCTCTGGGGTGAAGCCAGAAATGAGGTGTTCAGAGTGCAGGAAGGGGGCCCAGCCTGGGGTGGGAGTTGGTACGCAGGAGGAGGTGAGAGCTCTGGGTGGAGGTGCAGACTATATGCTGGGGCAAAGGATGAGTGGCTTGAGGTACAGGAGCATGCTCTGGGCTGGGGCCCAGGGATTCAGAGGACAGGAGGGGGATCACAGCTGGGACAGAGGGTTGGGTTGTAGTGGAAGGTGGGGTCTTGGGCTGTGGGGTGGAGCTGGAGATGAGGTGGGGTTGAAGTTCAAGAGACAGCTCAAGACTTGGATGGAGTTCAGAGGGTAGGAGGAGGAATCAGAGTTGGGGAAGGGGTTGGGACCTAGGAGGGGCTCAGAGGTGCAGGCTGTGGGCAGCACCTACTTCAAGCAGTTCCAGGAAACAGTGGCCTGACTCCTTCCAGCTCCTGTGCAGAGGTGCAGCCAGGTGGCTCTGTGCACTGCCCTGTCCACAGGCGCCACCTCCACAGATCTCATTAGCTCTGCTTCCCAGCTAACGGAAACTGCAGAGCTGGCACTTGGGCTGGAGGTAGTGTGCAAAGGTCCATGGCTGCCTCTGCTTCCAGAGGTTTGTAGACTCACAGTATGCACAGGGTGGGGCAAACCCTTGACCCTGTTCCTCAGCAAGAGCTTGAGGACTGAAATAGTCTTATGGTCTCGTTGTGGCTTGCAGTCCATGATTTGCTCAACCCTTCTTTATGGTCTTGAGTGGAAACCAGGCATAGCTGTATGGAATATTGGTACAGAAAGGTACAACTTACTCATGAAGGATAGGCAGGGTAAACATTTTATATATTAAAAATGTGCACACTTGGACTAAGATGGATGCAGGAGACAGACATGTTGAGTGTTTCTGGGTTAGGTTAAAAGGGGTGTGTGAGAGGGAGGCCAGGCAGGGCAGGGATTAAACAGGGCCTGTTGGCCCAATCAGCCCAACCCTAATTAACCTGCAAACAGTCTCAGGCCTGGAGGAGTATAAAGGGAAGGAAGCAGCCCAGTTTGGGGGCTGACCAGCCAAGAGGCAGAAGCTGGCTCTGAGGCAGCAGGGCCCAAGCCAGAGCTGCCACCTGGCCAGCCACCCGAGGGCACAGCCTCAGGACCCTCCCCCCAGGCACAAAGGGGGGGAAGTCCCTCCCAGGGAACCCTTCTCCCGCTGGAGGGGGAGCTAGGTTCTTGGGGCCACGCCCCAAATTTATCCATAGACTCTCGGATAGGGCCGAGATGCACATTAGATGGGGCCACTATAATCCAGCATAATTGTCTGGATAACCGTTCTCAGAGAGTAGTTATTAATGGTCATGTTCATGCTAAAAGGGCATGACAAGTGGGGTTCCTCAGGGATCTGTTTTGGGACTGGTTCTATTCAATATATACATCAATAATTTAAATATTGGCATATAGAGTACGCTTATTAAGTTTGCAGATGATAGCAAACTGGGAGGAGTGGCAACTGCTTTGAAGGATAGGCTCATTATTTAAAATGATCTGGACAAATTGGAGAACTGGTCTGAGGATGAAGTTTAATAAGGACAAATGCAAAGTACTCCACTTGGAAGGAACAATCAGGTTCATACATATAGAATGGGAAGTGACTGTCTAGGAAGGAGTACTACAGAAAGGGATTTAGGGGTTATATTGGACCCCAAGCTAAATATGAGTCAACAGTGTGATGCTGTTGCAAAAAAAACAAACATGTTTCTGGGAAGCATTAACAGGAATTTTGTGAGCAAGACATGAGAAATAATTCTTCTGCTCTATTCAGAGCTCATTAGGCCTCAATTGGAGTATTGTGTCAGTTCTGGGCACCATATTTCAAGAAAGATAAGGAGAAATTGGAGAAGGTCCAGAGAAGAGCAACAAGAATGATTAAAGGTCTAGAGAACTTGAGCTGTGAGGGAAGACAAAGAACTGGGCTTGTTTAGTTTAAAAAGGAACAGATTTAGAGGGGACATGATAGCAGTTTTCAAGCACCTCAAAGAGGGTTGCAAGGGAGAGAGAGAAAATTTTTCTCCTTGGCTTCTGAGGACAGGACAAGAAATAATGGGCTTAAACTGCAGCAAGGCATGTTTAGATTAGACAGTAGGAAAAACTTCCTGTCAAGGAGGTTAAGTACTGGGGTAAATTACCTAGGGAGGTTGTGGAATCTCCATTGCTGGTGTCTGTCTAACCTTCTCTTAAATACTTCCCATACGGGATGGTCTAAATGGTGGTTGAACCTGCTGAGAGGGCCAGGAGCTGGACTTCATGACCTCTCAAGGTCCCTTCCAGTTCTAGTGTTCTATGATTCTATGTTCTGCTGGACTTTGGTGGAGAAAGTGTCCGGAAGTATCTGTACACTCAGTAAACTAAAAATGAGAAGTATAAAACAGCCCTACTATTGTGGCTCAGTGCAATTTTGTATGTCAACACCCTTCTCAAGCTTAAACTGGTTAATTTATGTTTTACTCAATGATGTATATGTCAACAGGCATAAAGCATCAAGCTGTGGGCACCCAAGTTTCCAACTTTTGGCTTCTAATCTTGAGTCTGACAGAAGCAGAACCAAAGTAGCAAATAGAGCAAATCTTGATGGGTTACATTCAACTGTTTTAATTTAAAATGTTTGAACAAAACCTTTGGGCTGCATCTACACTGCATTCCACTTTTGGAGGTGGAATGCAAATGAGGCCAATCAAAAATGCAAATGAAGTGCTGATTTTCAAATCTTACACTTCATTTGCATAATCTCGTGAGTTCGCACTTGCAGAAGAAGCTTTTCTGAAAACAAAAACAGCTGTGAACACAGGGTTCCTTCAAAAACATAAAAACATTTTCAAAAGAAAAAAAAAGCGACGGTTTTCAAAGGAATCCCGTCTATACATCTGTTTTTGTTTTTGGAACAGCCTCTTCTGGAAGCACAATCCCATGAGATTTTGCAAATGAAGCGCAAGATTTGTAAATCAGCACTTCATTTGCATATTTGATCACACTCATTTTCATTCCTCTTCTAAAACTGGACAGCAGTGTAGACGCAGCCTTGGAATCAAGCCTCTATGAACTTTGGAGAAGGCCTGATCTATGCTTTGTGGCTTTAACTCGTCTTGATTTTTAAACACATTTTTGTGACAAATGCCAAAAGTCTGACAGTAGTGATTTTTCAGCCAAAATGCCACTCTGGCTTTTGGTCCAGATGACTAAGCACACATTCTTCTCATGATGTTCCCAATTTTTCTGACCAGTGGGTCATATGAATGATGACAACCCTAGCTATGCCCAGAGAAATCTGAAATATTGCAGCTCATAAGTGCCTCATTTGCATTGTTGCAAACAGCAGTTCAGTGCTTCTTAGGCTGTGGTCACACTTGGCCAAAATTTCAAAATGGCCATGCTAATGGCCAAATCGAAGAATACTAATGAGGCACTGAAATGAATATTCAGAGCCTCATTAGCATGCTGCCAGCCGCAGCACTTTGAAAGTGCCACGTTTCCCTCTTGGACGGCACAGCTCCATGGAGGTCCTTTTCGAAAGGACCCCACGGACTTCAAAATCCCCGTATTCCTATCAGCTGATAGGAATAAGGGGATTTCGACGTTAGCATGGCCATTTCAAAATTTTGGCCAAGTGTGTCCACAGCCTTAGTGTTCCCTTGCTTCAGTTTACTGCACTGAATTTGGATTGGCCAATGGAGAACTGAATTTCAACAGAAGAAACTTTTCTTTGTGATTAGCTCTCCATTCAGTTTCTAGCATGATAACTTTAGCTTATGGACAATTGTGTACAAAATCTTTCACAATGTGCTGTGCCAGATCTTGCTACAGGATAATATTAAAGGACCAGATGTATGTTAATTTTTGTTAAAGGTCTCTGATTAAATGTGCACTACCAACTTTTCTGGCAAATGGACAATCTGAAGAGCAAAGGTCTCCACACTGAGTGTCCTACTAGGACTCCTCCAGCCATGAGCAGCTTTAAGCAGATGTTTACTAATCTGCAGATAAAAATCCTAACTGAGTGGACCCACAAAACCATCCTTCGTGAAAATCTTTGTACCTCCAGCCTACTTCCGTGTGCACAGAAAGCCACCCCTCAAATTAATTTTAAAACCACTTTTAGTCCTTGGAATCACTCCTCATGCCATTCCTATCTGTGACCTCCTTGCATTACAACACTATGTAGAGCCTGAGTCTTTTGTTTATTTACTGTTACAATAGATTTGCAAGATAAGAAGGCGCTGCTGTTCCCAATTTCCACGTGAACTGGGACACAAAGGCCGTGATTACACTAGCCCCCACCTTTTGAAAGGGGTATGCTCATGAGCCACTTCAGCAGATGCTAATGAGGCAGTGCCATGAATATGCAGCACCTCATTAGCATAATGGCAGCTCATTTTGAAAGTGCCGCTTTCAAAATGCACGCTGCCCATGTAGACAGGCGCTTTTTGAAAGGACCCCTGGACTTCAAAAGCCCCTTCTTCCCATTTGGTTTTGGGTTTAGCAGGCCATTGCTGAAACTACTGAGCTATCTCTCCCCCATCAGTAGCTTCTCTAGGTTATTTTATGTAAGGCATTGTCTCTGTGTTGTGTGGGTGTTCACAGTGCAGTGTATCTTTTGTCACCCAAAACAACCATTTTCATTGACAAAAAAAAAAGCAAACTTGCAGCTCCACGTGGTTGTCTTTTTTCTTTTCCCCTTCCTGTGTTGACAAAGATGAAGAGTGGATACCTCAAGGCATTTTTGTCCGTGATTCTGGACTCCCACAATTCCCAGTCAGTTGGTCTGGTCATTAGTTTAATCTCTGTTGCTCTGTATTCAGGTGACCAGCTACCTGCCCACCCTCTTGCAAGCCCTGTGAATTTAAATCCCATTTCCTGCTACCTGAGCACTTCGACCCCACCATCCCACATGCTGGCTTAGCATATTGTGGTCTCATGGAATCTTCCTAGGTACCCATGTCTGGCTGTCACACCCAACAGTCCACGTCTTGGACAGCCACAGAGCTATTGGAGCTGATCAGCATATGGGGAGAGGGATGTGTTCAGTTTCAGCTGCAAGGGACCCATAAGAACTGGTACATGCATGGGCACATTTCTTGTGTGAATGAGCCTTCAGGCATAAGGGACTGGCGACAGAGGCAGTTTAGCCAGCAGAGGCATGTCTACATGACCTCTTTCCTGCCAGCGGACACCTCTGCTGAGAGTGAAGTCTTGTGTGGCTATGCTAATTAGCCACATGAGTATGCAAATGAGAATCCATTTGCAATTTCCAGAAATCTGTTTCGCATATAGCCCTGCCAGCAGCGGAGCTGATGACCTGGGCTGTGTAGATGTGGCCACATAGCAAGGTCGCAATTGGGGTTTCTGAGTCTCTTACCTTCCTCCTTTAAGAAAATCCTGCTTCATCTTTACCCTGGATTAGGTTTCATCAGAATCTGACTTGAACCATGTGATCATGGTTGCTCAACCATACTGTACACTTGTCCTAAAATAAGGAAACTAAAAAGTTCTTGGGCCAAGCTCCACCTGATGTAAATTGCTGAAACAACGCTGAAGTTCTCCCAGTTTAAATCAGGTTTAACTCCAGAAATCTGCACCTTTCTGCATGATGATTTAGTTATAGGAAAGTATCTAACTTCCAACAACTGATCTTCTTGATGACCTTTTAGACACCAGTTTTTTGCTATTTAACATCATGTGTTTATCTCCTGTGCACCCAGGTCAGGGTATGGTGTAGATCACCTGTATCGTGTCACAGTTGACTGGTTTCACATTTTAACTTGGCAGGGTACTTCTGAGGTAAACAGTACTTGGAGAATTGTGTTGTGCATGATTACTGGAGGACAAACAAAGACAGCTCCTATCTTTTTTGCCTTCACTAAGTGCCCAGTCTCTGGCCTGAGCCAGGAGAGGGGTTGTAGTTAGGCCATTCCTCTGAACTCAGAATGGTAGGATAATATGCTGCACCCAGTACCACTAGGAAATCCCAATTGGGTTTCTTTTTAGTGAACTATTTGGCATATTGAAATAATAAGACACCTGACCTCTTATTCTGGCCAAGTGTGGGAAAGGGGAAATTAGTGTTAGAATATATTAATACTGTATTGCTCTAGTACACAGAAGCCCAATAATGTTCAGGGTTCTGTACTGTGGTCGTTGTCACTATCAAACTCGGGCAGTTACCGTGATCGAAAACACCTAGCTATAGTAATTTCCTTCTGATAATTTTGGGCATGCCTCATGTAAAGGGACAGAGCTGATGTCTCTTATAAGCCTATGAACAATATCTTTCTTTTGGGTTTACCCAGTAGAAAAAGTAATAAGTTGTGAATCACTTGTAGAGTCTTTCGTGGGCAAAGACCCACTTCTTCAGATGCATCTGATGAAGAGAGTCTTTGCCCACAAAAGCTTATGCTGCAAAAAATCTGTTAGTCTGTAAGGTGCCACGGGATTTTTATTGTTTTTGTGGCTACAGGCTAACATGGCTACCCCTCTGATACTTGCAGAATCTGAGAGTATCTGGACTAAATCCAGAGATTCAAACAGCCATTATGGAAATGTTCTATGGAACTTAACAGAAAACTGTAATTATATTAAGTCAACCTGTAGAACCCTGTAGTGGGTTATAATTATCTTCTGCATTCTTTAGGTTGGCTTATTTTGCTCAATAGTTCAATAGAAAAAAGCATAATTTTCCATAACATTCTGCATAGATTTTTGATGCCTCTAGAACCCAAAATCTACTAAATCTTTGTTTTCTGTCATTAAATTCTATAGGACTCTTCCACAAGAGAAAAGTGTAAGAGAATGTAAATTGAAGTAGTTTTTGCTTCCTCCACTTTATTTTTCCTCTGAATGCCTGCTTCCTGACTTGTGCATGAAAGTTGCACAATTTGTGAATGAAGTCCTACTCCCAGGGAAGGCAGTGGGAACTTTGCCATTGATTTTAATAAGACTTGGATGTGAACCACGTTACAGATCACCTCTGAATCTAGCCTATTATCTTAGCTACTACAAGCTTTTTTTATATCCAAAGTCCACAATATGGGCTCATTGCACACATGCACACTCTTTAAAAGGAAGCAACATTTTGTTTGTAGGACAGCAATAATAACCTGCAATAACAAAACTACTTCACTTGTTGGGTGGGTTTTCTCTTGCAGAACTGAAAAATGGCCCAATAAATATCAGCCAGACTTATTCGTGATAAAAAGCCTCCCACTTTATACTTTGTGTGCCAGACTTCGTTCAGTGGAATAGGAAGAGGTAAGACTATTAACCCAGGAAATGGCTGATTGGACTCTGCAGAAATATTGCAATCCAGTGGTGTGGCAAGTATTTTGATAAGCTGGGAGCAGGTTTTTTCTGTAAGTATTAAGAGCAGTGAAATAGCACCTTATCTCAGGAAGTAATGCTGTCAGTCCACCTCCTTGGAAAGGAGGGGAGAAGGAACAAGAAATGGAGCTGACATATCTTTTACATCACTGCCCCATGGATCGCTTCATTTCAGACATGCAAAGCAAGTTGGAACATTGTGTTTCTCTTCAAATGGATGAGTGGAAATGACGCACCATGGAGAAGATGCCAAAAGGTTCCCAGAAAAAAAAAACCTTTATCAATAGCATTTTTTTCATTTTGTTCATAATAGGCTTTTAGAATGGATAAGACTAATTTCCTGCTTGTTTTATCTGGGGCTCTTGCCAGTGTGGTTAGCCTTTTTTCAGGGAAGAATTAGGAAAATATTTAATTTCCATGACAGAGAGAAGCAGCCCTCTTTCTATTTCTAAAACTCTCACACATACTTTTTGAGTCTCCCCAGTTATTTATCACATGTCTACAGCTTTCCTAATTGGACTATGAGGAGTTATAAGTTCTAGCAAAACAGTCATTAGGAGAAGCTAAGCATTGTTTTGGCCTATCAGCCTTGCCAGTGGATAAAATTTGTTAATATTTAGTAAAGGAACTAAATCAAAATGGGAGAAAAAAAAACAATCTGAAAGTCAACTGGAAAGAGAGCTTGCCTGCCAGTACTTGAGATATTAACTAGTCATCAGACGTATGCTAAAAGTCTTTCTTCCTCACCAAAGTTTTTTGTGATGAATGTGGTGTCTGAAAAGGTAAAAGCCCTAAGAAAAGGTTAAGAATAAAGACTCTTTACTGTTGGCGTACGTATTTAAGCTGGCTGCGCCTGGCTCTGAACGTTTGCTGTAAGACGCTTCAGAGGAAGAAATAGTCCTCCTTCATCACCACCACCAATACCCGTGGGCTCAGAGCCCGTTGGTGTCTGATGCCTCTCTCACTATTTCCTTCCATCTTTCCCTATGCAGTGCAGAGTGGCTTAGTTTGTGTAGACGAGCTCCGCACCAATCTACTACATCATCTATCCATTCTCTGTGGGGTCTGCCTCTCCTATTCAAACCGTCCATTATGCTGAATACCAGTCTCTTGATTTTTCGTCCGTCATTCGTTCTGCAAATATGGCCAGATAGCTGTAACTTCCGTCGTATAACCTTATGCAGCAGGTTCTCTTTCGGCTGTATCTTCCTATATAATTCCTCATTGGTGACCTTCTGCATCCATCCTATTCTCATAATCTTTCTATAACACCTCCTTTCGAACGCCAATATTCTTTTTTTTTTTAATCTTTCATTATCACCCGTGTCTCTCATCCGTACAACATGCTGCTGAATACATGTTTTCAAGATGCTCAGCTTCGTTCTTAAGCTAATTGCTTTGCTTTTCCAGATCTTATCCATCGCCTTCAAACTTACTCTTGCTTTCGTTATTCTAGTTGCTATTTCCTTCTTACAGTCTAGATCATATGTTATGTTGCTCCCCAGATATGTGAACTTCTCTACATTTTCTAGTTCAATACCATCGACTCTGATCTTCCTTCCTATTTCCTTATCTCCAAATCCCATTGTTTTTGTTTTATCGATATTCATAATCAGTCCGTACCACTTCCCTTCTTTAACACCTGCACTGTTTTCACTAGCTTCTCCTTATCTTCCTCAATGATAACTATATCATCCGCAAACCTCAAGTTATTAATTCTTTTCCTGTGCACAGATATCCCTTCTACCTCTTCCTTGAGAATGCATTCTAATGTAATGCCCAGTATTCTCTTGGTTAAAGCCTACAGTTGATAAGTAAAATTGCTATTGAAGAAGAGCCCAAACAGTATTTTGTATGCTTATAAGAGAGCTGAATTTGCCCTCTTGAGGACTTCACTGGCAGATTTTGAAAGCAGCAGGCTGACTTTTAGTTGCCAGATTCCAATTGGGGTCAATGGAAGTCAGCGGTTAAAACCATTCTTTCTGATCTGAAATTTTGTGTGCGTGTTGTAGCAGTTTAAACCCTCTACATACCAAGACAAATTATTATATCCAGGATATGCTTTGATCATACTGTGCTATACTAGAAACATAGTCACATGTGCTACTTCATAGCTGCAGTAACACTACTGTCGTCTGGTATATGTTGGACCATTAATATAGGATACTGGATAATTTTTATAAGGAGCAAGGAGGACTATTATGTCCCTTTTTTCATCTATGTAATCACTTCATCCACATCTTCTTGCTTCTATTGGTGGCATTTAGTTGTACGACTATCTTCTTCTCTGAGCTCGGAACTTCTCTGTGAGTAGGTCTACATAGCACAGTTATTTCAAATTAACTATCTTAGCATCTACACAATGCAACTGCTATTTCTATTCTGGAATAGCTTGTTTCAAATAAGGCTGCTGTGTAGCTATACGCTGTGAGTTTTGTGTAGTTAGCCATTCATTCACATGTCTGCAGTTCTCATGATTCTTCAATCTTTCTCAGGTGATTAAACGTAATGAAAAATAGGGTCTGTAATTAGTTCAGGTACAAGACCAAAGGAGGAGCTTAGTTCTTGGCATTTCTTTTGGTTTTTCTTTGTTTTAAGAGAGGGGGAAAAAAGAGCTCAGCATTTGTTCTAAACAGCACACATCCTACATCTGTTTTAAATAGTTTTCACTGCTACTCTTTTTTCACATATCTGTCTCACAGAAAAACTTAAAAATAAAAATCAACATTTTTCCATTTTGTGTAAAAATAGTTTGCACAATTAGAGCATGAAAAAAGCCAGTGAGAAAATATGAACCAATTTATTTTTTTCAATTCATTTGGAACCAGTGTTAGAAAGACTCACTCCTCAGGCAAATATTTAATCTCTTAATAGTATAATTATTGGATTCCGTTCAGCAAATCTTTACTCCAGGGGACTATACACGTAAACAGGAGCTGGTTTTGAAAGTACGGGTTGAACCTCTCCACTCTAGAAGCAGGACCATGGGGTCTGGGCAAGAGGAAGGTGCAGGAGTGTGCTGGGGTACAGGGCTGGGCGATGGGGAGAGCGCTTATCTCTGTGTCACTGCTGCCGCCACTGCCTGCTCCGTCTGGGGGAATGGCAACATAGAGAAAAGCTCCCTGGAGAGGCTTCTCTCCCACTGCTCCCAGGCTGATTCCCAGCTGCTCTTATTGGCCAGAATTCTGTGCAGGGGAAGCCGCTCTCCAGGCAGGGCTATGGTGCCATTGCTTCAATCGGGGGAGGGGCAGGAGGCGCGACAAAGGCGGTGCTGCTTCCTGCCCCTACCAGGCAGATCCCATGGGCTGGATCTGGCTCCGGCTTGCCTGACTCTGGCCTGCAAGACTTGGGGGTCCACAACCCCATCTGCCATGGGCCAGATGCTGAGGTGGGGAGCTCTGAACCTCAGGGAACTGGATCCAGGCAAGACATAGGCTGGCTCTAGACCACGGACTGGGGGTTCTCCACACCTGAGCTAGGGTTATGTCGCACTACCTGCCCTTGAGCCCCAAAGGATCACAGTGATGCTTTCCAATATCTATGATATGCCCATATCGGCGTGTGGCAGAGTACAGGGTAGGAAAGTGAGAGTCAGCGCTTTACATTGCAGCTCCAGTCAGGCAGATTGGAGCTGACTATGCAAGGCTGTGCCGAATTTGTGGATGGGGCAGGGCAGAAAAGTTATTTAAGGCATTAGCCAGCGCCCAGGGAGCAAGAGCACGGGGGAAAGCATGCAGTGAGAAGGAGAGAGACTGCTATGTATGTTGTGGAGGAGGTGGGACTGTTCAGCATGTTGAAACAGCAAAAGGATCTTAGTGTGGTTTGTCAGCTAAGAGATACCTGTTACAAGGTGGAAAATACACAGTGTGATGGGTCAAGACTCCAATGGGAAGGTCACTTGATATTCTGTGGTACCACTGAGCCTGCTTCCCCTGACAGTGAGGGCTCTCTGTAACCTTGTCTTGCTGAGTTCGGTTCTTCAGTTTGCTTCAGGTCAGGGACAGGGCTACACCCCCAAGGCTGCAGGCTCAGACTGAAAGTACTCTGTGAGACTTTTTCCCATCACTCGTGTACACAGCCCCTCTGGGAGCTGAACCCTAGATAAATCCATGGGATGCTGTACAGATATCTATATAGTGAAGGCTCATGAAATTTGCCCTCTTTCTAATTTAAAGAGACATACACACATGTACTTGCTTCCCCAAGTACTAATTACTTTACATTGGGCTTATCACTAAATAAAAGTGATTTTAGTATAAAAATGTGGAATTTAAGAGGTCATAAGAGATGGCAGACAGAAAAGATTTGGAAATTGAGCAAAATAAACATGCAAGCTAAGCTTAGTTCACTAAAGAAACTAGTTACTTGTAACATCTCACCCAAAATGTGGTTCTAGCGGTCTTCACAGCTCAGGCACCCTTCCTGCCTGGGCCCAGTTCCTTCCCCTAGTTCAGTCTTAGTTGTTTCCAGCTGGGGAGAACTGATGAGGAGGATTATCTCACTCCACACCCTTAAATAAGATTTGCTTAAGGTGAGAGTCCTTTGTTTCACAGCTTGATGCCCTGCTTTTAGCTTCTCATAGGAAAATAGAGAAATCAAGATGGGTTCTAGTATCAGGTGACGTGGTCATATGTCTCTGTAGCCTTTCTTGACAGGCTGACCCATATATTCCCAGCAGGGTTACGCTCCTTTACAGTTCATTTTGCTGATGAGCCATCAGCACAGTGTCCTATTTCATTCTTGCAACTGTAGGTGCAACCAAAAGCAGCAAATATGAAAAACAGATACACAGGTAAATATTTCTAACTTCATCTGCAAAGATGATACATACATACAATTGGGATAATCATATTCAGTAAATCGCAACCTTTCCAATGATGTTTATATGAGCCAGTTATGATATATTCATATCATAAACATATATCCATAAGGCATATGGAATATTACATCACACACAGTTCTCAATCTCCACCAACAAAGCAGAAATGCCTAGGATAAAATGGTCAGGTCCTTTGGTGTCAATCAGTTCTAAGAGCTGGTCTACACTACTCCAGAAGATTAACCCTGCTCAGGGGTTCGAGAAGAGATGTGCAAAATTGACCTCTCGGGGATCACAGTTGATCCCTGTACTCCTTATGAGACGCGAGGTGTAAGGGAGGATGAAGGGAGCAACTCTCCCATTGACCTTCCCCTGTACAGATAGACAAGTTAGCCAAGTGAAGATATGTTGATTTTAGCTAAGCAATTGGAGCATGTAGGACTGCGTATCTGCAGTCAACTTTCTTATCTAGTGTATACATAGCCCAAGAAAAGTTATACATTCCAAAACCCCAACTCTTCTATTTAATTTTTACTGAATGAAGTTAGAATTCTGTTTTCTCTTGAATTCCCTCTACCTGTGGCTATTAGCAGTGTATATTCATCAACTCTGTGTGTGTGTGCAAGCAAGCAAGCGAGAGAGAGAGAGAAAAGTTTCTATATTTGGTTCCCTTTGCACCAGACAGGGTTGTGTTTAAATTTACCAAGCAGATGGAGGAAACACTGCTCAGATCTGTTAAAGCTGTTATCTGTGTTTAGTAAGGGAGACATTCTCTGGGAGATGTAAAACAGAAATGTTGGATGGCTCAACTCTAAAGGAATTAGATCATCTTGGACAAGATGCACGGAGCTTTACAGTGTAGATTCACGTCTGCTTGTTGTACTTTGGAGAAAAAGCCCAGTTGAGCACATTCCTCAGATAGCACAGCATAGCTCCTCGCTGCATAAACGGGAAGATGAGCTAGCCATTATTGCAATTCCCAGCTGTTCATACAGTTCTGACGGGGCAGGGGGGTATTACACCAGTGCATATGAATGGGTGTGTGTCCAAGCGTAGAGCCCCATTTCAGTCACTGAGACACTCATCCTTATGATTCTGATGAAATTTCCACCACAGTTTTTGCTCTCCCTGCAGTAAGAATTTACAAATGCTGGACTTTTCCCCCTTCCAATTACAACAACCTAGAGGAAAGCTACATAAATTTCTGTGTGACTAAGTTGGGAGAAAAGTACTTTCTGTACACAGGAAGCCATTTATGTAGGGTGATCAGGCATCCTGTGTTTAAAGGGTCTGTCTCATCTGTAGGTGTTCCTGCTTTTTCTTAGAAAAAAGGAAAATTTGCCTGCTTTTATCTCCTCTCCCCCAGTCAGTACTGGTGGATCCTGCTGCTGGCCAGACCCCTGCTTGCCAGCTGCCCTTCTACCAGAAGTGAGTGGTCCAGTGGCTGATGATGGCAGTGGGCTGCAAGTTTGCTGATGGGGTGAAGATGCAGCATGTGGCGCTGGCCACTCCCCTACATGCTATAGGGTTGAATGTGGCCTAGAGATTAAAATCTGAAAACATTGGACTGGCTGTCTTACATGGTGCACCACCCTAAAAACTGATCACTTGGTAACCTGTGGATTTCACCACAGAAATGGGTAAAATCAGCATTTTCATTCCAAATACCTATTTTCAGGTACTTAAAATTTTTCATTAAAATCACCTTTTGAAGCTGATATTTCTCAGCCTTGTCCCAGCTCAGAAATTAATTTATTTGGCAAGTTCCAGGAAAGTCTATTCCAGTATTTCTGAATTATCGTGGTGAAAAGGTTCTGCCACACTGAGTGTAGCATGGATGCTGTATGCATAAGGTACAGCATAAATATTTGAGATAGAGTGGAGATGGTCCAAAAGTAACATCTTAGACCATTACAATCGAAAAGTTCTGGAAAATCCAAACCTAGGTCTGTTGTTTGTGTTAGACTTCCATCTGTCTTATGAGCAGAACCATGCTCAGGCTGCATATCCACAAAGATTCTGCCTCAGAACAATTTCTAATATTAAATAATACAAAATGCTATCTACTGTTTTGTGGCTTTTGTATATGGTATGGGAACATCAGATTTGAATTTTTCTGGCTTTTGCAGACATCTAAAATGCTGGAAATATCTATATTATTATTAGTGTAGATTTATGCACCCCATTCTTATTTATACACCTGTGTAGAAGGAAGTGAGTAAGATGCTGGATACTTGCTGAATAACTACACTCAGGTCTTATTAATGACCTGAAGAATGATGTGTAGTTTCTCTCTTTCAACAAGAGAAGTTGGTTCAGTAAAATATATTATCTCACCCACCTTGTCTCTAACATTCACAGGTCAAAATGACTACAGTAATAATTCAAACAATAAATGAATGGGTCTTTGAAGGCCCCAGACAAACCAGACTCATATCTAGTTTTCTTCACTCCTTTGAGGATGAGATTTAAAATAAATCTCAACACCGCAAGAGGCTTGAGTCCGAGGAACTCAGCTTGGCTTTTGTCTCGTGTGCTGGAGCTGATAATATATTCTGAATGTGTCGTCTGTTCTCTGGATGTCTGTGTGTCACTCTGCCATCTGGCTTAAGTTAGAGTAATACACAGAGAGGAAAGAGTGTTTGTTAGAATTGGCAGGAAATCTCAGTCACTTGGTTAGCCTGATAATTGTGAACTTTAGAGCCTCTAAAAGTGTTCCCTTTCAACTTCTGTTTCAAATGAAGGTCACTGTTAAGAGAGAGCCTTCATCCGAAGAGTCATAAAGTTGAACAAACTAGGAAGAAAGCTTCCTTTAGTTTCTTTGTAATTTTAGGAGAGAGAGTAATTCACACTGGAAGTTAGTCTGGTTGTGATATAGTAATTGTTCACTTGATTATCCTTTGTTCTGGAATTATAGCTATCTAGATGTCAAGGCGATGACACTTTAGAAGTGTTTAGACAGATGTGGGGGCTGATTTGAGTTCCATCAAAATCGATCTCGGAATTTTGTATTGCCAATCATCATTGCAATGCCTAAGTGCCTTCATGTAACCAGTGGAGCTGATGGCCACCAGGGGCTCAGGGGCAAGGTATGAGGGAGTCCAACTCCATGCCCTGGAAGGAGCAGAGTCTTGGGCAGAAGGGGCAAGGCCAAGGGCAGCCAGCCCTTAGCACTGCCTGGAGCACAAGTGCTGGGAGCCCAATCTCCAACCTTCATAAGCTATACAGAGTGGTGGAATGGCGTTCCCACAGTGTTTCAAAGGAGTCTGGAGTTCACAGCCACTGCCACTACTATGGCTGGGAGCTCCATGCCTCTTTTGAAATGCTGAGCCCCCAAGCAATTTCCTCCATTGCCACCCCCTTTCTCCTCCACTCCCCACCCCTATCCACCGGCCTGCATGTAACATTGGTAGCAATAGCTCACAATCCTTAAGAGACTTGATGGAGTCTGTGGCACTTCTCTCTTCTTGGGGTCAAAAACCATGTGGGGTAGGATTTTTGATTTTGCATTGTTATGGTAGGGGATTGAGGGCAGAAGGTGTCAGTATGGTGAGTGGCATTCATCTGGTGCAAAGATTTTTCAAATTAGGGTACGTCTATACTTCCCAAAAGATCAACTCAGTCAGGGTCCATCTTCTGGGGTTTGATTTAGTGTGCCTAGTGGGGATGGGCTAAAGTAACCATCAGTCAACCCTGAGACTCCTCATTCTTGCGAGGAGTAAGGGAGACCAATGGGAGAATTTATCCTATTGACCTCACTTTGTGAGGCTGGCCTGATCAATAGATCGTAGATATGTCAATTCTAGCTACGCAATTATCGCAGCTGGAATTGTGTATCTAAGATGGACTTTCAGATCTAGTATAGACCTGCCTTTAGAGGCAAAGCTCCCACCTCCTTCAATCTGATGTAATTTCCTGCTGAAATATAAACCTCAAATATAGACAGTACAAATAACATTGGGACTATTTCACGAATATTGCTCTAATTGTGTCTGAGCACTATATGTCATCAACTGCCAGCAAATTTCTCATAAATTGTTCTAAAAGTTCACCCCAGCCACAAAATTGTCATCCAAAATCCAGATTAAAAGCAATTTATCTTTAAACAAATGTTTCCAGATGCTTCTCTAAAACTCCAAACCAGCTTTGATTTAAAGAAAACAAAACAAATACAATAAATTCTTTCATGTGGCTACTTCATATAAGAGTATAAAGGTATTTCTCCTTGGAAGGGAGAAGACCATTTCAATTGTACATTATTACTTTACTTTACGGGCAGTCTTCAACTTACGGAAGACTCACTTGAGGAGTATAGCTGGTGAGAGCTGAGGTGAATTGGCAGAGCAGTGTATGTACACACTCAAAATGCACATTATCTACTCATAGTAGGCCAGTTTTCAAGGAGGGTTGAGCTACTGCAGCTCCTAATGGTTTAATTGAACTTACCAGGTTCATGTTCTGTATCATCTGATTTTAGGCAGTGCTAATGACAATAAGGCAAGAGCCAATTTTGTTTTTTTTTAAGTAGGAGTTCAAAGTTTGGCTTTGAAGTGCATATTGAGGCACGTGACTGATCTCTAAATTGCTGAGTCCCCAATAGAACACACAGAATTCTAAGGGACCTGTGTGGGCTACTCAACACTCTTGAAAGTTAGGCAGAGGCCTCGGTATGAGCTTAAAAGCTTAAAGCCACATTTGGAACATCTGACCCAATAAGAAGTTCAGGATGCATGTCTTTACCCTCTTCCCTACCTTCCCATGTGGGTCTCCTTTTTTTTCCCCTCCTCCTTGACAGATTGATTAAAACAGGGGTGGGCAATAAGTGTCCCACGCGCCAGACACGGCTTGTCTGTGTTATCCCTGGATGGCCACCAGATGCTTTATTTACTTGCATGTGCATGGGTAAGGCCACTTGCAGCTCCCATTGGCTGTTCTCAGCCAATGGGAGCTGCACGAAGTGATCCAGTAGCCTGCATGGGGCTAACCATGGCAAAATGTATCCAGCCTGTGGACCACTTGTTGCCCACCCTGATGTAATCCTGATCCATGCTCCCTCTTAGCCATATTTCACTAAACATAATTTAAAGTGTATTCAAATGTAAACAGCCATTTACATGTCATTTTGTGTAATATCCACGTTGTGTTCTACAGCCTGAATCTGCAGAGACTTGGCAATGTGCAGTGAGAGGGAGAGAGTGGGCTTGGGATACAATGGTGTCTGACTGGCAAACATTCCAAAATGAGGAGCGCTGCCATTTTCTCCTGGGCCAGGGGGATGGTAGCCAGGTGAGGGGTGAGCACAGTAGTGTTGGAGTAGAGCTTGTAAAGGATAGTCAGGCAGGGTCGTCTTCCTTTTATCTGGTTTACAAAGGTCACCCACACTACCAGCCTGGGATGAGGATGTCAGTGAGGGATGAAGATTCAGGGATTAATGCAGGATAATCTTGACTAACATATTTTCTTATTCTCTCTTACATAGGTCTTAACTTGGAGTTGCAATATGACAACTGGGTTTGGTGTGCTAGATTACAGGCATATGTAAGTGCTGGGTTGGAAGAAGTGGTATATGCAACTTGATGTGTAATGGCAGGTAAGTGTCTCATTGGAACACAGAAATAACCTTAATGTATACCTGCTCCAAAATTGTCATTTTTGGGCACATATCTCTTGCACAGCACTGTAAATCACTCCTTTACGCAGCAAGGAAGGTTGTGTAAACAAGTATCCATTTCAAGAGTATAGATATATTTATGATAACAAGTATTGACATTACACAGTTCACACATCTTGTGAAAATTAATTGTTAGTCTTTACACATTTGTATAATGTTTCCAAACTACAAACATTTGCATACTGTCAGGCTCTGGCAGTTTTGTGTAAATTGCCACCTTATCTGTGCAAGACAAACTTCACTCTTCAGGTAGTGCTAGGAGCTGTTGTAGTTCATTAAGCATCTCTGAAAACAAAGGACAAACATACAGCAGAGTGCTTCAGTTCTGACTTCAGACATGCTCTTTACTCTTCTTGCTCTCACAAGGTTTTTTGTGTTTTTGTTTTTCGTCTTTTTCCCCCCAGTGAACCTCAACAATACACTTTGCCTGGACAAACTGTTTAAGCATAATGGCTAAAATTTGCAAATCTTCAGAGGCCTAATGTTAGCTCCCTTTAAGTTCTATAATCTTCTGAGGTGTTTGGTATCTGGAGTTCCTTCTTAAATCAGTGGGAATTATGGGTACGGTACTAAGCACCGCTGAAGATCAGGTCATCTATTCAGATGCTTCGATCCAGCATCCAGTTTGAAATGTTTGGCTGCGGAAGTGACAGATTAGCTCACTCTGTCCCCAGCACTGAAAATAATGTACACGTATATTTCCTTGCACTGACTATATCTGCTTCCCTGAAGGGACCAGGCCAGGGGCTTTGCAGACAGTAGAAACCTTATTTATGGTTAGTTTAAAAAGACTCAGTAAAGACATGCATCCTGAACTTCTTATTGGGTCAAATGTTCCAGATGTGGCTTACATTTATACCTGCATGCTTTTGTGTGGACAGTGACCTGTATGTGAGTTGGAGAACTGTTGTAGAATGTTCATGAACTAACAACCTCAGGCACCTTCGTATTCAGAGTAACTATTTTCCTTGCATAGGTGCATTGTTTGAATGTGCCCAAGCAACAGTGCACAAAACACTAGCAACCCTGAATCTGAAGAAACACCACCAAGGTTGAGGCCTCTTTTTCAAAACTGGCCCTTAAAATTTGACAGATTTGAGCTCTCATGATGTTTGTGTTTGGCTAATTTCATTTTTATAAGGAAAATGTCTTGATATTTTTTTTGAAGTTCTCAATAAGCTATTGTGCTGCATGCAACATTCAAGAAGACATTTAAGTTATTAGGACTAACCCTTCTCCAGGAGCAGTCAAGGACTTGGCAAGCACACAGAAAGGGCAGCACGATGACTGGAAGAAAGGAAAGTAAAAGTGGAAAACTTGACTCACTCATTGTGCGGTGACTTAACTATCATTTGAATGTGACATGCAGATTCCATCTCTGTGGATTCATTGCTCCCAGGAAGTCCTATTTTTCCAGCTAGAGAAGGGAGAACCATGAAATGGTGTTTGCTGAATTACCTAGAAAGATCTTGGGACCAAATTAAAAAAATAAAACAGCTTTGTTTTCCTGTAACAAAAGAGATTTAAAAGAATTGTCATTCTGCTTCACTCTTACGAGGCTAAAATCTGGACAGGACTAATTTTGTAAAGGCTCAACCTGAGTGGAAGCATCCAAATCCTACATATTTTAATACTAATTATTAATCTTACCCACTCCATTTCTGATCACTCCAGCCTGATGTTGGTGTAATCAAGTAATTTATATAGAGAAGAAATTGCAGTCTACTCCATGGTATCAACATGAAGGCTGTGTCACTCTGCTATAATGGTAAATTTGAGCCAGACCTAGTGAAAAAGGAGGAAGGAGCTCCTCTGTATCTTCTCCCAGCATGGCCTCAGACTGGTGGAATACCATTAACAACTTCGAGCTCCATTTGTTAGGACACAGTGGCCGCGTCTACACATGCACGCTACTTCGAAGTAGCGGCGCCAACTTCGAAATAGCGCCCGTCACGGCTACACGTGTTGGGCGCTATTTTGAAGTTGAAATCAACGTTAGGTGGCGAGACGTTGAAGTCGCTAACCCCATGAGGGGATGGGAATAGCGCCCTATGTCGAAGTAGGGCACGTGTAGACGATCTGCGTCCCGCAACATCGAAATAGCGGGGTCCGCCATGGTGGCCATCAGCTGAGGGGTTGAGAGATGCTCTCTCTCCAGCCCCTGTGGGGCTCTATGGTCATTGTGTGAAGCAGCCCTTAGCCCAGGGCTTCTGGCTGCTGCTGCGACAGCTGGGGATCCATGCTGCATGCACAGGGTCTGCAACCAGTTGTCGGCTCTGTGGATCTTGTTTTGTTTAGTGCAACTGTGTCTGGGAGGGGCCCTTTAAGGGAGCGGCTTGCTGTTGAGTCCGCCCTGTGACCCTGTCTGCAGCTGTGCCTGGCACCCTTATTTCGATGTGTGCTACTTTGGCGTGTAGACGTTCCCTCGCAGCACCTATTTCGATGTGGTGCTGCCCAACGTCGAAGTTGAACGTCGACGTTGCCAGCCCTGGAGGACGTGTAGATGTTATTCATCGAAATAGACTATTTTGATGTCGCTACAACGAAATAAGCTGTTTCAATGTAGCGTGCGCGTGTAGACGTAGCCAGTAAGAGCAGCACTATGGGGGGTTTTCTTGCTTGCTTCACTCCACGTGTATTCCCATTGGAAGATAATGCTGGTTTAGTAGGCAACGTCTTGTGATGACTGCCTCCACTATACAAACCCCTTCCACAGCTAGTTCCAGGGGACCCACATAAAATCGTAGCTTCTAAGAGAACTATCCTAATATAGGGCAGTAAATCCAAGAAGCTATATGGAAACCACGGGTGTTAAAATGTCCACATCAGTCTTGATACAGTACAGGACTATAGGATTGATTTTTCCACCCCCACACCCCCAGCTGCCTCCCATGGGTCATCATCATCATTGCCCTTTATGCCTACTGGTGTGGAGGGCAGCAACAAAGGTCCTCCAGTTCTGTCTGTCACTGGCCAGCCTCTCAGTAGTGCTCCAAATGTGATTCATGCTCTTCATTTCTACTTCAATGGTCCAGCACCATGTTTTCTTGGGTCATCTTCATTTCCGCTTCCCTTCAGGGGTCCAATACACAGCAGTCTTTGTGATGAAACTTCCATCTTTCCTGAACAAATGCCCAATCCATCTCCAGCGTCTTTTTGTAATGATGGTGACCATGTCATCTTGCTTGCACTGTGCAAACAGGTCCTGATTTGAAATTATTCTTGGACAAAAAATACGGAGGATCCTCTGAAGGCTTCTGATGTGAAAGGTCGACAATTTATTGAGGTCTTACTCTGTCATCCGCCAGCATTCTGATCTGTATAATCATGTTGATAAAACACAGCTCTGATAAAAGTTCAGTTTGGTGTGAATGCTATACTATGATGACTTCCATACAGCATTCAGACTCATGAAGAAATTTCTAGCTTTACTGAGTTTGCTCTGGATATTGCTTCTGACGCCTCCATCTTATCTGATGATACTACCCAAGTATGCCTCCCATGGGTGCTGTGTTATAATTTGCAAACAAGATTTATTTACCTGTAAGTCTTGAGACATCTGGCTAGCAATCTGTCAGGTTGTATATTCCATCCTCCAAACACACACATGCCCAGCTTCCTTTTAAGGGTTTGGGGAGTGCAGCTCAGCTGGCATTTAGTGTACCAAATATCACAGCTGGAGTGGTCATTCAAACACTATGTACAGATACAGGAGCACATGTCACTCACTCAGTGGAATCACTTGAAGTAAATCTATTGATTATTCACCAGAGTTTGTTCCTTTCACCAGGAAGAGATGAAGTGACCCTTGACTTTAATATTTGCACAAGCTTTATATTGCTCCAATCAATTGTTCTACAGAGTCTGAAACAAAACTTACCCTTTTGTCCAAACTTTCTACTGTCTGCACTGCTTTTCTTTCATCCTATGAAGGTTGCTTCCTCTCCATGTATTTTTGGGGATTTGTTCTTTCTCTGTTCCTGGATTGACACAATTACTACCTCTGTGTGCATCCTTTGGTTTTGAGAAGCATTCAAAATATGTCAAGAGATTTGGTTTCTATCTTAATGGCATCAATAATGTCAGATTTAAATGTCCTGAAATAATAACATGCAGTAAATATAGTCTCCATGCATGACATTCTCAGTATGCAAAGCTCTGGTCCCAAAGATTTGCCTAACATCAGCAGTCTGTCAAGCATTAGGATAAGTGAGACAATTCACTGTTTTGTACCCTGCATTCACTTTGCACCTGTACTGGTTTTATGGTGGGTGAACTTTTCACTCCATTCACCATTTAATTCCTGGCCCCTTACACAAGGGTCAATTTCATTCAGTGAAAATAGAAAAATGGCTTTGACCGAGATTCTTGAAATAATATGGAAGCATTGGACAAGAATTCACAAATCCCAGAAGTAGCTTGACAGGAAACTTTGTGACTTAAAATCTAACTGGTCAAATTTTTACCTTAGCCTTATATTGAGAGAAATTTTGCAGTCACTGTGAGATCAATGGAGTTGCACCAGATTTACAATGACTTAACTAAGATTGGATTCAATGATTACATGAGCCTGTCTGGTTTTTTTTTATTAAGGTCTAAGGACTTGGGTGCAATTCTTGGTTATGGCACCACTTAAAATTTCTTTCTGCAGGGGTGGCAAGTTGTATGGACCTGTGGTGCATGGGGTCAGGAATATATGGGGCCTGGAGGCCTGGCTTCATCAGTATCCAGCACTGTCTGCCACCTCCACAAGTGCCTCCTCTGAGCATCCCCGCATGTCCTAGGTGTTGGGTGTATCGCTGCATTGTTTCCTTGCTGGCCACAGCAGAGGCCAACTACAATGTCACAGTGCCAGGGGGAGACTGGGGCATCTACTGCACCTGCAGATGGAGGAGGGTGGTGGTGCATGGCAGCCCTTTTATGGCACGCACCTCCGAGTGCAGTGAGGCTTATCCTTGCTGGACCTCCTGAACGGCAGCCTGGGGAGGGCTGGGGTGAGTGTTGTGCCTGAGAGAGTGGTAGGAGGCAGAGGGATGCTTGTCTCCAGGTGCTCACTGCTGCTGGTGTGGAAAGGGCCAGGAGGGGGCGGGAAGAGTCCTCTCTGGTTCTCTACTGCAAGCCCCAGGGCAGCCTGCATACTGCTCCCGAAACTCCTCATCCCTGGCCCATCCCCATGCCCTGTACACCCTCCCACAATCCAACCCCCTCTTCCAACCCAATGTCCCCACCACAGCCCCCCTCCTGCACCACACAACCCCCTAACCCCAGCCAGAGCCTGCACCCCAAATCCCCCTGCTCCCAAACTCCCTTCCAGAACCTTAGGCAGATAACAGTGCAAGACTTGGACCCATTCTGGGCACCACTAACAATTATATACAAACCAGCTCTCCTTGTGGCTCTCTGACATTAAAATAACATTTTTTTTCCTGATGACCCAGACTAGGAAGAATTTCAAAACTGAGCAGTGTGGATTAAAATACAATAGAATTTGGTTCTGAAAAAGGAGCTTTCCCAACTAGCACCTACAGTTCATATATTGGACCTAGACCAGGAATAGGGAGGTAGCTGGAAGGTGATCCTCCATGAATGGTTCTTGACTCTTGAATATGTTTCCCTCACTGGTCAGTCAGAGTTTGGACTTAAGCTTCTGGGCATTCTACAAAGCCCTTCTTTGCTCTCAGAGTTAAAAGGAGACAGGATTTGTAGCTGAAAGAGCTAAAGATTGAAGGGTATGTTAGAATAGGGTCTTACATTATTTCATTGTTAGGTGCAGTGCATTTAGGTTTTCGTGTGAGAGTATTAACTTAAAATATTAGTTGAAGGCTGATTAATAAAACTATTCTGAAAGCTTTTTAGATTTTCTATTGAGGGCTGGGGTGCAAATTTGGAGGGGTGTGAAGAATTGTAGAAGGCACCAGAGGGGGGAAAGGAAATAAAAAATACTTGCATAGCTCTTTGAAGAAGAACTGCAGATGTTTCTGCAACCTGTCCTTTTGGCTTGAAATCTATTCATTTTTAAGAGTCAGTTCTTCAGTGATTTTCAAATCTATTGAGTTCTGAGTTCCACCTACAAAAATTGGGAGAAGTCAGCCAGATGTGCCTGCAGCTACAGAAGACTCCTCATATTTGGTTCTGGAGAGAGGGAAATGTTTAAGAATGTACAATTGTGTTAGGCTACTGCATGTACTGTTGTGGCCCTTTCAGCTGTGGATACCTGGTCCAGGTAGGAGCTGAGTGAGCAAAATTTCAAACTCAAGACCATGGTTCTGGGTAGAATAGGTAAGATCCTCATTTCTGGAAAGATATTAAAAATAAACTCTATAGCTGCCAGCTGAAAGCAATGGGATGTCAAATGTTAGATGACTGGAGATTCAGAAAGCATACCGACAGAAATCTTGTGTAGGGTGTGTAAAAAGAAAAAAATCCAATTTATTACTCCATCGCATTTGTATTAAGCATAAATCATAGTTCTACTCTTTGAAAAGTGACTGTAAAATTAGTATCAGAGAAGTAGTGGAGCGAGGCTGTTTCTTCAAAAACAAGAAGTCCTGTGGCACGTTATAGACAAACAGATATTTTGGAGCATAAGCTTTCGTAGGCAAAGACCCGCTTCCTCAGATGCATGAGTCGGGGGAGGAGGGGGTGTTCAGAGAAGAGGGAGTCTCAGTAAGGTGGAGGCTAGAGCTGACAAGGTCTATTCAGTCAGAGTGGATATAGCCCATTATCGGCAGTGAATGTGGAGTTGTGAACATCAAGAGAGGAGAAATCAAGTCAGTTCAGTCGGGGGGAAGTGGCCCATTGTCAGTTGCTAATGTGGAGGGGTGAACATCAAGAGTGGAGAAACTGCTTTTGTAATGGGCCAACCACTCCCAGTCTCTGTTCAATCCTTGGTTGATGGAGTCAAATTTTCAAATGAATTGCAGCGCTGAAATTTCTCTTTGCATTTTATTTTTGAAATTTTTTTGTTGTAGGACTGCTACTTTTAAAGCTGTTACTGAATGTCCAGGGAGATTGAAGTGTTCTCCTACAGGTTTTTGTACGTTAGTGTTCCTGATGTCTGATTTATGTCCATTTAGTCTTTTACGTAGAGACTGTCCAGTTTGGGCAATGTAAATTGCAGTGGGGCATTGCTGGCACATGATGACATATGTTATATTCGTAGATGTGGAGGTGAAAGAGCCCCAGATGGTGTGGCTGATGTTAGGTCCTATGATGATATCGCTGGTGTAGATAAGTGAGCAGGACTTCTTGTTGTGTATGTAAAGTTAGCACACTCTCACTCAGCTGACCAACACTCAGTCAGTCATATCTGCTGACTTTACAAATGTTACTGAAGTTGGCAGAGCCAATGCATCTATACGTTCTGTTTCTTCTTGTGCATCAACAGAATTGTTTAAGTCCCATTCAATTCTAGGTGGGTAAATCCAGTGAAAGCAATGGGTGTATGCAAATTTAACTGAAAGCGTAACTTGGTGGGTAGACTTCTCATAACTGATGGTGATGCGTGAGAAGGAAAGAACTCAGCCTGGCTCTTGGACCAGAGCTCAATACAGATTAGATTTACACTTTGCAGAGCTGGCATTCAGAAGAAAAGTTTATTGCTTGTAAGATGAGCATATTTGACCTGGAAATAAGTGTGATCCAATAAATATGGACTCCCATCTCCCACTGTGTCATTTTTACAGTCAGTTTTCAGCATTGTGCCTTTATTTGTTGTTTCTGACTCCTCTATCTATGGCCTACAGATTTACTGTACTGTGGGTTTTTATTTCCTTTTTAACATAGATCTGAATCTCCAGATCTGAATTCTGAAAGGACCAGAAGGGTTTAGGGTGTAGAACAGGATTACACAGCACAAGAGCATCAGTGCATGTCTATTGCAATGTAAAATGGCCCCCCAAAAGGGGGAAAGAGAATAAAATGAATTTCTCTGCAATGTGATTAAAACAATGACATAGCTCTTCAGAGCTGTCAGCATGGCCTCAGCTTTAGCAGCCAGAGCCATTGCAAATAACCCAATAATAAAGGATTACTGGTCACACAGCTGTCACCACTACCTGTCCAGGACTTCGTCTATCAGGGTTGCAGCTGCCAGCACCAGTGTTTCATACTGAAGAGACCAGTTGGGCCGGGGAGTTCTGGGCCATCTGCTTAGCTTTGAAGGATGCAGGCTGTCCCAGGGATTCAGAGCATGCCAAGGGGAAGATACTACAAAGGGCCATTTGCAGATCAGGAGAAGCCAACAGGCTACTACTAAGCTCTTAGCTATTAGACAGTGTAAAAAAAATCCTTTTGTCTATTAAAATATTACTACAGGTTTACCCTCTGGAATCCAGCATCCTTGGGACCTTACCAATGCCGAAGGGGAGAATTTGTTGGACCGCAGGAGGTTAATATTGTCTAGCAGCATTACCAACACTTCTACTTACTTACAGAACCACACTGGCATCATATATGCCATAAAATTGGTACATAAGCTTTCACAGAGGAAGCAAACCATCTTTCTTTTTTTCAGGTGTTTATTTAAAGTATGCACTATACCACCCGGGATGCCAGTGAAAATTGTGGGTGTGAATGGAGGACAGTATACAGTCCTTAGTTTTGAATTGCAACACCATGTTTGTGAAATGGAGTAATACCCTCAGAACTACTGCACTGTTGAATTCCAGCATGAAAAATGTCTTATTCTGAAGGAAGAGTTTGTTTAAAAGTCACAAATCTCATATGAGAAGCTCTGTTATAAAAGCCAAAAAAGGGAACAAAAACAAGTCTTACAAGGCAGACCTCTTAACTACGAATTGCCTGATGTATGAGCTGTCAGAAATCCAAAGTTAACCAAGTGCAGGAGAATATTTTGCAAAATCCCTGCGTTAGGACTTTCGTGGCAGCAGATATTTCCTGAGCAGCATTTCTAACACTTTCTTTGCTTACCACAGTGCAGAGCTTATAAAATGAGGCTTCTCTTGAGTAAGGGCAGGAATCTAATTTTTAGATGCTCATTTCAACATTTGACTTGAAACAGGACTGTTGCTGCATTTTTACCGTTATAGGAGCCAACAGTACAGACATCTTTGCTAAACTGGCCACAGATATTTTATTCAAAAATAGTCATCTAAGTAAGTGAATATTCAGAATATTTGAATCACACTTAGAAATAACACTATCTTCTGCAGAACAGGCCCCATGTAGCTGGGTCATTACTATTATTGTAATTCAATATAATAACCTACTATTAACTCTTGTACCTAGAATAACATTCAAAATAGATTTGGAGGCTATAATTACTGGCTCCAACACCTCCAGAATTTGGGATTATTCAAAACATGAAGCCAGATTCAAGATCTGCAGCTAGATGAGGTCAACCAAAGCCCTGGAATTAAACTTCGTCAAATATTGAGTGGCTTTAAAGCCAACCTGAATTTTGTGGCTTGATTCGATCTCTGGGTATAATTACATTACCTCTGTCTACCAGGAATTAATAGCAAACACTTTGTTTTCTCCCAGTGCTAACTGCATTAGTTGCAGCTCACTGTGCTCAGGCTCCATATGCCTGTCTCCCAAACGTGAGAATTGGGAGAGATGACTGAAACTGTGTGGTTACAGCAGGTCCCAGTTCTGTTTTAATCATTTTGGGGATGAAGAGAGATGTTGGCTCTGGTGCGCGTCCAGAGTTTTCACTTGGCTGGTGGAGGAATTACATTTGTTCAGCACCTTTTGGGATCACACCAGTTTGTTGGCAGGTTAATTAATGTAGCAAGCAAGGAGAAAAGATAAATAAGTAGCTCAGGGACCATTACGACAATGTCTGAAGGGGTTCTTCTAGCCAGGGAAAGTCTGATTGGAAACCAAATGGAGGAGAGTCAAGAGTGGGAGTTAGAGAGCGGTGGTGGAAACTACTGGCAAAAGTTTGTAACACTGTGACTAATCATGCCATGTCTGCACCCAAGGGAGAAAGACAATAGGCAAGGGATGTCAAGGCTCCCTGCATCTCCCTGTGGTCTACTTTATCCAGAAGTGTAAGCTAATGTTATGAGCTGAAGGGGGACTCAAGAGGGACCAGCCCAGCAGAGCTATGCATTCTCCAAGCAGTAAATGATCTTTTCACAAGGGTAAGATTAAAAAGACTGGGACTTTGCAGCTTAGAAAAGAAAGGAGACTAAAGGGGGATGTGAGGAAGGTCTATAAAATCATGACTGGTGTGGAAAAAGTGAATAAGGAGAAGTTATTTATTTGTTCTGATAACATAAGACAGTGTTTCCCAAAGGGTGTTCTGTGGAACCAGAAATAAGGGTTCTGCAAGGAAATTCCATTACAGTAGCCGATTCCTCTGTGGCTCCCTGCCGTGCCGCCACTGAAACAGCAGAACTAAATTTAATTGGTTTATAGTAGTATAGTAGGCATCCTTCAGTCTGCATAGACTATGGATTGCGCCCTTTATAGTTTCAATTGAGGGCTTCATTTACAGCATCTACTATGACTATGAAGACCCACAAGAGAGTGACAGTCCTTGCTGCATCTCTTGCAGATGCGGTGGGTGTCTGGCAAGTCCTTAGTGTGCTTTCTGTGTGCCCGCTTCTCCTCTGCTAGCTGTCTGATCCTCATCTCGCCCTTCTGAAGGCCCTTGTGTAACCCCTGCCTCCATCTGCTGCGGTCATCTGCTAGTTCTTCCCAGTTGTCCAGCTCGATGTCTACCTCTCTGAGGTCTCTCTTGGCGACATCTTTGTAGCGCAACTGGGGGTGTCCGGGAGGTCTTTTGCCAGAGGCTAGTTCACCATACAGGATGTCTTTTGGAATCCTTCCATCATTCATCCTGTGGACGTGGCCAAGCCAGGGGAGCCGACGCTGCCTGAGGAGGGTGTGCATGGTTGGGATTCCAGCTTGCTCGAGGACGGCGGTGTTGGTCACTCTGTCCTTCCATGATATTCCAAGGATGCGCCTGAGGCAGCACAAGTGGAAGACGTTCAGCCTCTTTTCCTGGAGGGCATACAGGGTCCAAGTCTCACTGCCACAAAGGAGGGTGCTGAGGATGCAGGCTCTGTAGACTTGCATTTTGGTGTGAGTGTACAGCTTGTTGTTATTCCACACTCTCTTGCTGTGTCTGGACAGAGTTGTGGCCGCTTTTGCGATCCTCCTATTTAGCTCAGTGTCCAATGACAGGGTATCAATGATGGTGGACCCAAGGTAAACGAACTCGTGGACGACCTCTAACGTATAGTTGTCAGTGCTGATTGATGGGGATTCAGCAACATCCTGACCGAGTACGTTTGTCTTCTTTAGGCTGATGGTAAGCCCAAAGTCCTTGCACACTTTGGAGAACTGATCCAGCAGTTTTTGAAGCTGGTCTTCTGTGCGAGACCCTACAGCAGCATCGTCTGCGAACAGCATGTCTCTGATGAGGACTTCCCGCACCTTAGACTTAGCTTTCAGCCTTGCAAGATTAAACGATTTCCCATCAGATCTTGCGTGCAGCAAGATGCCCTCTGTTGAAGATCCAAAGTCATGCTTCAGGAGGAGTGCAAAGAAGATAACCAACTGATTTTAGTTCCATTATTTCATTGGTGGCAGGGCAGGGAGCTGCAGAGAGACCCTCACTAGCCGGCTACCGGAATGGCCACATCCCTCCAGTAGGCATGGCTCAGCTCACCCTTGACAGCGGAACAGCTCCACACCAGCCTTCCTTCTGCTGAGAATGTGTAGCTACCCAGGGTAGGCTCCCCAGCCAGTGCCACTGATGGGTTAGTCCCGGGGTCCAGTATGGGGCTGAGGCAGGTTAATCCTGGTGATACAGGAGTGGCTTTAGGGCTGAGAGGGGTTAAGCCTGAGGATAGGGGGCAGGTTTGTGGGATGGGGGGATAAAGCTTGGGGATACAGGGTGGATTTGAGGGTTGAGGGATGAGGTGGGTAAAACCTGGAGATGGGGGTGGGTTTGGGGGTCAAGGGGGTAAAGCCTATGTCAGGGACCCTACCTGACTCTGGCACTTCAAGCTCAGAAAGTCAGGTCCTGCAAAATCTTTAAAACATATTGCCTGTACACAAGCTTTACTTTAAAACGTCCACAGGATCACAGATCCCCTGGACTCTGGAAGATAGTTGCCACCACCCGAGTGGGAAAAGAGCCCCCCCAGCCCAGGAAGACACACTCAGGACGTCTTCCTGTGGGGTGCCCCAAGTTCTTAACCCTCCCTCAGGAGAGAGCTTAGACACGCAAACTGTAATTTAGTAGCCAACCTTTCAGTCTAAGGCGTGCATGTACACAGACCCTTCTTATGACACAGGATCAGATCAATTGCTTAAAAACAGTTATTTATTCACAAAACAAGAGAAAAGTAAATCATGGGTTGCACACAGAGAAGAACATTTCCCTGGGATTCAGCTTAAAAGGTACAGGGGAAAAAATCTCAAATCAAACAACGCAAAACAGAAAACTGAGCAGCCAATCCAACCAAATTCAAAATAGCCATAACCTGATTGTGTCTGTGTGTGCATTTCCACTGAACTATTCTTTTGCCGGAACACCACAAAATGGCATTCTGTCACCTTTTCCCCAGGGCCGCCGTGTTTGAATGTGTCCTCCCCACCACTCCATGCAGGCATGGCTCCAACTGTGAGCCGTGTGGCTCCTTCAGTCCCAGAATGGCACCTGTGGCTCTAGGAACCTCATGGTTCCTGTTACCCCAGTGCCTGCAGCCCAGCATGGTCCTGGAATAGCCCCAGTGGCCTGGTCTGGTGCAATGTGATGCTTGCGTAGCCCTGGCAACCCAGTGCAGCTGTAGTTGCCATGGCCACTGCAGCAGCAGGGAGGTGTAGGTAAGAAGCTGGCATTCACTTGCAGGGAGGTATCTGGCTCTGGGGAATGGGGAGGACATTCAGTTGGGGGGGCTGGAGGTACCTGACTCTGGGAAACCAGGACGGCATTCAGTTGGGGGTGGGCACTGTAGGTACCTGGATCTGTGGAATGGGGAGGGAATTTGGGATTGGGAGATTGGGGTACCTGGCTCTGGGGAATGGGGAGAGCATTGAGGGGCAGGGGAGCTTGGGTACCTGGCTATGAGAAGCCAGGAAGGCATTCAGTTGCAGAGGAGTGGGGGCTGGAGGCACCTGGCTCTGGGAAATAGGGAGGGCCCTGGGGCGGGGGCAATTAAGCCACCAGAAGGGGGACACTTGCGCCCCACTGGGGAGTAGCTAAGCTTCCAGGGGATGGTTAAGCTGCCAGAGGGGTGTCTCAGGTCCCACATGGGGTAGTTTATGCCACTGGAGGGGGGTTGGGCTACAGAGTGTGGGGGGCAGTTTGGGGCTTGAGTACCACCACCTTTCTTTCTAGGAAAAAAAGTACCACATTTCCCTTTTACTTACGCCTTAATGCCTGGTTTTGCAGTCAGTATATTTCTCATTTTCATTTCAAATTGCCTGGGAGACATTTTCTCCCGCCAGACTTCCTCTCTTTTGTTCTGTAGATAAAAAGCCCCTGAAAGCTGCTATTGTTCTCAGTTTAAACAAAGCTACTTCATTCCCATTGGCTCACCTGTACTCAAGTTACATCAGGAGAGATTAACCCCTTCCCTGCACTCATTCATGACAGCCTGGGAACGGGCTTCTGCAAAATTCTTTTCAGTTTAAAAGGGTTTTGTGGCCAAATAAAATTGGGAAACGCTGGCATAAGAACTAGGGGTCACCAAATGAAATCAATGAGTAACAGGTTTAAAACTAACAAAAGGAAGTTTTTCTTCATGCAGCATGTGGTAGACCTGTGGAACTCCTCACCAGACGATGTTGTCAAGACCAGGAATTTTAAGAGGGTTCAAAAAATAATTAGATAAGTTCATGGAGGTCCATCAATGGCTATTAGCCAGGACAGGTAGAAATGGTGTCCCTCGCCTCTGCTTGTCGGAGGCTGGAAATGGATGTCAGGAGAGGGATCACTTTGATCACCTGTTCTGTTCATTCCCTCTGGCATAGGCCTCTGTTGGAAGACAGGATACTGGGCTAGATGGACCTTTTGTTCTGACCCCGTATGGCCATTCTTATGTTCTAAGATGATAACAAGCATTTCAGATCTCCCAGAAGAAACACAAATACGACCGCTACTGGAAGAGCGAAAGCTACAGCTTTCTTGCAGCCTTTATGACAAGCAAGCGTCTTAACCAGGCACCTTGGCGAAATCTGGGGAACAAAATACAGTAGCTGTTTGAAAATGGCTGTGGCTTCTGTGGAAGAGGGCCAAGGAGTGCTGCTAGCTTGCTAGGATGTTGGGAAATGGCTGGTGCCATTAGGGATGTGAAAGAAACATTCTTCCTAATTAAATAAGTAGTAGTTCAATTAGTTCCTGTGGGCCTCAAGGGGAGGAAATGTGCTCATCTTGTAAGCCGAATATATAACACTTCCAAATGTCTTTGCCTCATGCTCCCAAGTAATAACGGGCTTTCTTTTCTCTATTTCATCTCCGTTCAAGGGAGCAAGAAATACCAATTCGCAGGGGCCAGATCTCAAGCTAAATAAAACAAGTGGCATGCTGTTATCCAATGCACAGCAGCATTAGGGTCCAGCCATGCTAAATTCTAATCAGGAAGCGCCTTGTGGCGCTACATCCCGTGCCATTTGTAAACAGAAACAGTGGGTCAGTCTTTCATTCCTAATCCAGTCAAATATATTGTCAAAGTCCTTGAAGGCTGTGACAGAGAAAAGACAGTAGGAGTTGAGTGTAACTAAACAGGGGGATGGTTTGTTGTGGCAGCTTCCCTCTCTCTTCCCTCTGCTCCCACATCCTCCGAGGTCTGGCCACACACGGAGTCCTGTCTCTGTGTGTGTCACCATCTCAAGCAGTAACAACAAAACAAATATGTATTGGAAGGTGAGTGCGACACTGAGACAGAACAATATGTGTTAGTGTATGAGTGTGCACATGCATGACTGTGTGAGAGAGAGAAACAGGCACACACTTATATACACACTAACATATACATTGTCCTGTCTCTGTGTCACACTCACCTCCCAACACATGCTTTTGTTGTTGTTACTTCCTGGTAGTTCCTGCAATGCGCACACACTCTCTGCAATTGTATTCTTGCAATGTCTGCTCTTCTAGTGTTTTGACTCGTCTGTGCATTTTATACTTTCTATTTCTCCTACACTTAAATTTAATTCTTTAAGTAGTGAGTTCTAAAATGCCTCACCTGTCCTGGCTGAAGTGATTATCCCTGTGGTAAAACTTGTTAAAAATAGCTATTATAACTAAGATTTTTGGTTGTTTTTTGCTACTGGTACACACCTGCACATGCTCTGATGCACATACCACAATGCACTGCTCACTTGGATGAAAAATAAAGTACAAGGGAACCTGCCAGCAGTGTACATGCAGCACAAAATGTCAGACAGATTGGTCATAGGGGGCCCATTGTCTATTCTGCCCTGGAGCCCAGAATTGCTGTCCCTGGGCTGGCTAAAAACAGTGGAAGAAGGAGACTTGTACTGCTCTTCTGTTGAAGACCACTAATTACACTATTAGGCCATGTCTACACTGGCACAAATCTTTGAAATAGCCATGCTAATGGCCATTTGGAAGCTTACTAATGAGGCACTGAACTGAATATTCAGTGCCTCATTAGCATTAGCACGCTTCCCGCCATGGCGCTTCGAAAGCGCCACTTTCAAACACCCACGTCACGTCATGGCTACACGGGGGTCCTTTTTCGAAAGGATCCCGCACATTTCAAGGTCCCCTTATTCCCTTCAGCTGAAAAGGACCCCCGTGTAGCCACGCCATGCTGCGGGCATTTGAAAGCGGTGCTTTGCAAGTGGTGTGGCCGGAAGCGTCCTAATGCTAATGAGGCCCTGAATATTCAATTCAGCGCCTCATTAGTACTTTGTGAAATGGCCATTAGCATGGCTGTTTCAAAGATTTGTGCCAGTGTAGACGCGGCCTTACTGTTTTGTAGTGGTGGGCTCATCAGAGGGGATGTAATAATAATGTAGTGAATCAGTGCTAGCCAGCCTGTTTCAGGACCATGCAGCCATGGGTGATGAGTGACGCTGTAGCTTGGTGAGGCAAGCTCCGCAACCTGTGGCCCTGCCCATACTCACCCCTGCTGTGCCCAGGCCTTGCCGCCTCCCCACTGTCTCCCTCTTTTCTCTACCCACCCCTTCCTGCCAAATCTCTGAATCCAAAAATAGCAAACGAAAATTGGGGGGGAAAACACTCTCCTAAAATTTCTTTCTGAAGAAATTGGAGCATGTTTTCCACTGAGCAGGCCAGATTGTGAAGACTGGATATGCAGAAAGTACTTAATTAAAAGCACTAAATTTGGGCATGAAAAAATGTCAGTCATGGGTTTTTTTAAATATACCCTGAAGTTTGTCAGGTTTGTTTGCAAAAAACTTTGTAGTATGGATAAGTCAGCCGTCCTGCTCAATATAATATTAAACATTATGGAATACATGATGCAACCCTTCTTTGGTTTACATTTTCTTTATTAGTATTTCTAAGCTGATTTTATATTTTAAAAATACTGTTAAGCCTTCCTAAAGTAACCATTCCAGATTACTACATATTTAAACTCACTGAAACAAAGTATTTTAAATTAGTCAGAGCAATTTAATGTGTTCATCAACATCTTCATTGCTTTTAGAAAAAGGAAACACTAATATATTTTGTGTGTTTTTCATAACAAGATGTTTATGAAATTTCACTGTGTTTATATTAAAAATATGTTTCCAAAGATTTTTAGGCATAAAGAAAGATTTTACATCTTACTAAGGTACTGATTTTGGTGGAGGTTTTCTTAAAACTAGTTCATCAAATAGAACTAAAAAGGAAACTCATTTTCCAGCTATCTGGAAGAAAAGGAATTTTGTCCCTTAAAGGGCTTGCTTCAACATCGGGGTGAAAGGAGAGTAGGGATGCACAGAAAAGTCAGGAAAATGTTGGAAGCAAGTGTGTGTACTATACCAAAATTGAAATATGTATTTTACATAAGGGTGATCTTTGAAGAATTTATTCACAGATACCAGTATGTCTGAATACCCAAGCAATGAAGGGTAACACTGAATACTCAGATTATGTGTTTAAATATCTATGCAAGGATTTTGTAAAGATGTAATTTTATAATCTTCAGCAACAAACTAATACATCCGCCATGAAGCCTCTAGGGGTTCCATGCCAGTCCCAAGCCTGGATAAAAGAGGAGGGTTGGTCAGATGAGTGTCAAAGCGCTGATCGTAAAACAATACGAATTAAATACACTGACTGTGTAATATGGCATGGAAAGAAGGGAATGCACCTAAGGAATGGATAAGATCCATGCTATTGGCAATACACAAGAAAGGAAGCACATTGGAGTGCAAGAACTACAGAGCTATTGCCCTAACAAGTCATCTAGGCAAGGTGCTGATGACGATACTGATGGAGAAACTGAGACTGAAGCTAGAAGAACATGGAATGGATGAGCAAGTGGCATTCAGGAAAGGTAGACATACTGTACAGCAGATACTGGCACTGAGATTGATAGTGTAGAAAGGTCAATGAAAGAACATCTACAATTGCTTTGTCAATTTTTCAGAAGTCATTTGACAGCATAGATAAGAAAATAACTTGGACGGTGTTGGAGTTGTACGGCGTGGATAGCAGACTGATATGGTTGTTGAAGGATATCAACGACAATGCAGAGGCTGTGGTGAGAACATGCAGAGAGTTGGAAAGTTGGCTTAGAACAAGTAGAGGTATGAGACAAAGAGATCTGATGCCACTGAGTATCTTCATCATGCACCCAGAGAGAGTGATGGATAAGATCAAGGAAGGGATATCAGTGCATGGAATGAGAACTAACAACTTGAGGTTTGTGGGTGATGTAATCATCGAGGAAGATGAAGAGAAGTTAGCGAAAACAGTACCGGTGTTAAATGAGGGAGGGAAGCAGTACAGACCGATTATGAACATCGATAAAACAAAGACAATGGTATTTGGAGATAAGGAAATAGGAAGAAAGATCAGTGTAGATGGGATCAAACTAGAGAATGTAAAGTTTATGTATCTGGGGAGCAACATGACGTATGATCTAGACTGTAAGAAGGAAATAGTGACTAAAATAGCGAAAGCAAGAGCAAGTTTGAAGGCGATGGATGAGATCTGGAAAAGCAAAGCAATTAGCTTAGGAATGAAGCTGAGCATCTTGGAAAATGTGTGTATTCAGCAGCATGTTGTACAGATGTGAGACATGGATGGTAATGAAAGATTCGAAGGGAAGGATATTGGCATTTGAGAGGAGTTGTTATGGACGGATCCTGAGAATAGGATGGATGCAGAAGGTCACCAGTGAGGAATGATGTAGGAATATACAGCTGAAAGAGAACCTACTGCAGAAAGTTATACAACAGACACTATAGCTGTTTGGGCATATCTGCAGAATTAATGATGAGTGAAAAGTCAAGACCTTGATATCTGGCATAATGGATGGTTCAAATAGGAGAGGCAGACCCCACAGAGAATGGGTAGATGATATAGTAGATTGGGGCAGAGCTAGTCTACAGAAACTAAGCCACTCTGCATTGGGCAGGGAAAGATGGAAAGAAATAGTGAGAGAAGCAACAGACACCAACAGGTGCTGAGCCCATGGTAGTTGATGATGATGATGAACTAATGAAATATTAAAGCAAATTTTAAAGTAAGCTTCTGTAGATGCAGTAATAAACAACTGGTTTTGTCAGTAAACTCAGGTTTGGCACATGCCTGTTAAATGGCTTCAAAACCACTTCATGGCTCTTTCACAGGTTCAGTGTTATGCTAATAGGTCTGACTAGCTGGAAAGCTTTTCACACTTACCTTAACAGATCCTCTTCTGGGGGAGAGTGACCTGACTGCAAGCTGCAACAGCCTGCTGTGGGAGCCTTCAAGAATGGTCAGAATAGGGATAGGAAGAAGGGAGAAGTTAAACACTAAGACCCAGGGAAGATATTGCCTCCTTTTGCCTCTTCTGCCCTCTACCCACACATGCAGCACACCCTCCCCTACCCTTCCCTGACAATCCTTCAGGCCCTATGGATTGTTGCATCTATCCCATGATTCCTGGTAATGATACATAATTTCATTGATCTATGTTTGGCTTTTTCCAGTGGAATGTTTCAAAGGCTCCTCTCCTGCCCATTAGGAGATTTGCAAACGTTGTGAGGGGAAAGGTAGTCTGTACCCTTCTATGTGTTCACAACAGCAATGCAGTGGTCAGGGTCACAGGCCTCTTGCAACCCCCAAGCTACTAGTAGATGGAATGATCATGCATTTTGTGCATGAGCCAGAACAGAATCCACTTCCCTTTCCCAGAGTGGTATTGACTCTGCAGGGCAAATAGAAGCTAGCAAGTAGTAAAACATATTTTTGTCACAACCTCATCATATGACTGAATATATCCTGAGATGACCTATTGACTAGGTGAATGTCATTCTTACTGTAGCTACCTTTCAGAGCGGATTTGCAAGATATAAACGCCTTTAAATTATTATTTGTCTATGTTACATGCAGGCAGCATGCCCACAATATACTGATAGCTAGGGTTGTCGTTCTGATAAATGTGCTGTAGGTCATTTCTTTCTTCTAGAGTAGTCATGGGTGTGTCTGCCTCGCACTTTGTTGCACAAATACTAAGAGGGAGAGACTTGACTGCAGGAATAGTAACCCTCAAAGATAGACAACCAGTTCAAGAGATCAGTATCAGAGGGGTAGCCGAGTTAGTCTGTATCTTGGAACATCTTATAGACTAACAGATATTTAGGACCAAACTTATGCTCCAAAATATCTGTCAGTTCAAGAGAAAACATCTTGACATGACGAGCGCTTAAACATAACTCTATTGAACTCTGAAGTTAACTCTGAAGAAGTGGGTCTGTCCTACGAAAGCTCACCTAATAAACTGTTTTGCTAGTCTTTAAAGTGCTACTTGACTGCTTTTTGTCTTATTAACTCTATTGCTGTTAGACACACATAAGCCGCGTCTACACGTGCACGCTACTTCGAAGTAGCAGCGCCAACTTCGAACTAGCGCCCGTCATGGCTACACGTGTTGGGCGCTGTTTCGAAGTTAACATCGACGTTAGGCGGTGAGACATCGAAGTCGCTAACCCCATGAGGGGATGGGAATAGCACCCTACTTCGACGTTCAACGTCGAAGTCGGGAACGTGTAGTCGTTGCGCATCTCGCAACATCGAAATTGCGGGGTCCTCCATGGTGGCCATCAGCTGAGGGGTTGAGAGATGCTCGCTCCAGCCCCTGAGCTCAATGGTGGCCGCATGGAGCGGCCCCTTAAAACTCCCCGCCCCCTCACTTCCTGTGCAGGAAGCTGAGAGAATGTGCAGGCGGCAGCCCAGACACGCAGCCAGCCTGCACGTCCCTCAGCCGCCACAGACACCCCCCCCAGCTGCAATGGCCGCACGCCAGCCCCCTAAGCGCCCCCAGGGGACCCCCCCAAGGGGAGCCAGGGCTCCCAGCCCAGCAGCCAGGCGGGGAAGCGGCAGCGGGGCCCCTCCTGGACGGAGGCCGAGCTTTGGGACCTGCTGGGGCTCTGGAGCGAGGAGGAGGTGCTCCAGGTAACGGGGAGCAAGAGGCGGAACGTGGATGCATTCGCTCGGCTGGCCGAGGGCCTGGCCGCTCGGGGTCACCCTGCCTGCACTCTGGATCATGTCCGGAGTAAAGTGAAGGAGCTGCGGCAGGGTTACGCCCGGGCCCGGGATGCGGCCGGCCGATCTGGGGCCACCCCCGTCACTTGCCCCTTTTACAGGGAGCTCAGGGACATCCTGGGCCCCCGGCACACCTCCTCCCCTCCGGCCACTCTTGATACCTTGGCCGAGGAGCCCCAGCAGGCCCCGGAGGCGGAGTCCGCCCTGGAGGCAAGCCCTGCACCCTGGGGGCCCCCCCAGGAGCCCACCCCCAGGGCACCGGAGGAGGAGGAGGGGGAGTCCTCCTCCAGCGACACCGGCCTCCAGATCATCCTGCCATCCAGGAGCTCCAGCCGGGCGTCCGCCCCCCGGGTGTCCCCCGACTGTGGGAGTGGACCGTCAGGTATGTACCCCCCTGGTGCACACCCCTGGGGTTGAGGGGCGGGGGTAATAGATATGACCAGGGCCCTCCACATGCTCAGATGACCATGGCCCCAAGGACAGCAGTGCCATGTCCCTCACAGCAGTGCATCAGCCCCTGCCCCCCCCAGCACAACAGTGCCATGCCCTATCCCCGGGGCTGGGGGGAGTGGAACCTCTAGGGTCCCCCGGGGGGAGGGGGTGGGACACCCAGCAGCAGCAGCAGCATGTGATGGAGTGGGGGGAGTGCAAATGCGAGACTCAGGCTAGATATGAGAAACAAGCTGAATAGCTCCTTGGGGCAAAGGATGATCCTGGGGCTACAACTGGCAGGTTACACCTCTGCCCTGAACAAAGAGGAAGGAGGAGCCGAGCTGGGTTTGAATCGGGGGCGGCAGGTAGAGGCTAGGGGAAGGGAGAGCTGGAAGGCAGCCAGCCTGAGGAGGGGGAAAGCTACACCCCAGAGGGGCACCCCTCGGGGTCTTCTCCCCAGGACGGGTTGGAAGGACTGTCTCTGACTGCTGTACTGTCGCTTCTGTGAGAAACTGGGCATCTGTTGCCTAATAAACCTCCTGTTGTACCTGCTGAGTGAGAGTCACTCCTGCCAGCGGATGGGGTGCAGTGCAGGTGGACCCCGAACCCCATCACAGCAGCATCTCCCGGGGACGGGGATGGGGAACCTGCAGCAGAGGGTTGGGGAGACAAGGGCCACGGCTCGGGGCCCACACTAACGGCTGTCTCCACTCTTCTTCCCCCGCTCCTGTGTTCTGCAGCTGCACCATCAGAAGGACCGGAGAGCGCCGGCGAGGCGCCAGTGGTCCCAGACAGCCCTCCAGGGCCATCACTCCAGGCAAGCCCCTCGGCGGAGGACCAACCAGCCCCACGGTGGGGAAGATGGCGGACCCAGCACCACCAGTGGACGGCGATGGACCCCCAGCTGCTGGCCCTCCACCGTCGGCAGCTGGAGGTCACCAAGCAGAGGCTGCGGGTGGAGGAACGCCACCTCCAGCTGCAGAAGTGGGCGCTGGCCTGGCGCCAGGAGGCATGGGGGGCCTACATGTGGACCTTCAACCGTATCGCGGACTACCTGGCCCCCCCATGCCACGCTGGCTGCCGCTGCACCCGCCCTGCCTGCTCCACCTGTTGCTCCACCCACTGCTCCAGCCGCTGCGCCGTCCACCGTCGCACCGCCACCCGCCACCAAGGGCCCTTCTGCCGAGGGGGACCTGGAACCAGCTGACACCCGCCAGCCATATCTCCCGGTCCACCTGGCCCCCAGCCAGCCCCGGCCAGGGCTGAGGCCAAGGCGGGGATCCCGGCCACCCACCCCCAGCGCTGGACTTTAGGGGGTGTGGGGCCCAGGACGTGGCCCCCCCTCCCCCTTTGTATATATTCCCCCCAGTTTTAAGTTAGTTTGTTGTAACTAGTTTGCATATTTGACCCCTGTTACTATGCTGATCCTTACCCCCCCATGCAAATAGTTCTCCCCTTCCTTGTCTTCCCCTTTCATCTTATCCCTATTTATAATACATATATATAAGTTAGATTTTGCCTGTAAATAGTTAGTCTTGTTGATAATAGTAATAAGAGTTCTACAGATATTTGAGTTGACAAACAACTATCTGCTTTTATTTACAAGCAAAGTGGGGGGGGTGTGCACTCTTGGATGCTCTGTGGTGTGGGCGTAGGGGCAGGGAGTGTTGTGGAGGATGGGGGAGGGGCAGTGGGGGGCCTGCCAGCGTTCACTCCGCAGCCTCATCCAATTGGGCCCGCAGGGCCTCCCGGACCCGGGTCCCTTCGGGGTCCACCTGGCAACTGGGGGCAGCGGGTGGCTGCACATCAGCCCTGCCGGCCTCCACAGCACAGCCCTGAAAGGTGGCCTCCCCCTTGCTCTCCACGAGGTTGTGTAGGGTGCTGCATGCGCCCACAATCTGGGGGATGTTGGTGGGGCCCCCATCAAGGCGGGTGAGGAGACACCTCCAGCGCCCTTTGAGGCGGCCAAATGAGCACTCCACCACCTGGTGCATGTGGTTCAGGTGCTGGTTGAAGTGCTCCTGCTGGCAGACAGATGGCCCATGTACGGGTGCATGAGCCAGGGCCAGAGGGGGTATGCCGCATCTGCGATGACGCAGAGGGGCATGGTTGTGTCCCCCACAGGGATCTCCCGCTGGGGGATGTAGGTCCCCGCCTCCAGCCGGCGGCACAGGCCCGAGTTCCGGACTACCCGGGCGTCGTGGATGCTGCCAGGCCAGCCCACATAAATGTCCAGGAAATGGCCCCGGCTGTCCACCAAGGCCTGGAGGACCACTGAGTGGTAGCTCTTCCTGTTTAAGTAGCGTCCTCCACTGTGTTCCAGGGCGCGGATGGGGATGTGAGTCCCATCCAGAGCCCTGAAGCAATTGGGGAAGCCCAGGGTGGCAAAGCCCACGATGGCAGCATCTGGGTCCCCAAGCCTCACGAGCCTGTGGAGGAGCAGGGCATTGATGGCACGGACGACCTGCAGGGGAAGCACATGGGAGAGCACCAATGAGGGGTGTGCAGGGTGTGTGTGGCCCTCCCCTGCCAGGGTCCCCCTCCCCCTCTTCCCCTGCCAGGGCTGCCTCCCCCTCCCCCCGTGGGTCCTCTTACCTCCATGAGGACAGCCCCGACGGTGGCCTTGCCGAAGCCAAACTGCTGTCCCACGGATCGGTAGCTGTCTGGAGTGGCCAGCTTCCAGACAGCGATGCCGACCCGTTTCTCCACGCTGAGGGCACACCACATGAGGGTGTCCTGGTGCCTGAGTGCAGGGGTGAGCCACTGGCAGAGCTCCAGAAATGTCTGCCGGCTTCTGCGAAAGTTCTGGAGCCAGCGGTCGTCGTCCCACTCTCCAAGCACCAGCCGCTCCCACCAGTCGGTGCTCGTGTGGTAGCTCCACAGCCGGCGGCGGGGGGGCGGGGTGCTGCAGGGTTGGGGGTTGCATCCTCCTCCCCTGCGGGCAGCTCCTCCTCTGTGGCAAGGAGGTGCTCAGCTGCCTCCTGCATGGCATGGAGCAGGGCGAGCACTGCTCCTGCAGGGGCGGCTGGGTGGACCTCTGGCGGCGGCGGCGGCTGCTGCTGCTGCTGCTGCTGGGGGTCCATGACTGCGTCGCTCGAGGTGTGCGTGCCTATGGCTCTGCAGACCGCATGCTGTGCAGGCTGCGTGTGTCTGGGAGGAGCCCTTTAAGGGAGTGGCTAGCTGTTGCCCCGGAAGCGCTAGTCAGCCCTGTGACCCTGTCTGCTGCTGTTCCTGGCACCCTTATTTCGATGTGTGCTACTTTGGCGTGTAGACGTTCCTTCGCAGCGCCTATTTCGATGTGGTGCTGCCCAACGTCGACGTTGAACATTGACGTTGCCAGCCCTGGAGGATATGTAGACGTTATTCATCGAAATAGCCTATTTCGATGTCGTACATCGACAATAAGCTATTCGATGTAGCGTGCACGTGTAGGCATAGCCATAGTCCGTCATGCCAAGGAGCATCGCTCAGGTAGGATTAACCATAGCAGACTCCATACCCCACAAGAAATCCTGCCTAAGGATCCCTCCATGATGTTTTTCACTTAAGGAGACCCTAGTGCTAATGGCCACAGGGAGAAGTGGTTCCTTTTTTCCCCTGGTGCTCCCATGCTAGGTCTTGTGGCTTTGTGTTAGTGGCTAGTATGGTCAATGCTTTAGCCTTGATCCATCCATGGCGGGAACTAACCCTTCTGCTTTTTTTTGAGATCAGCTCACCCTACAATCCTTTGCAATAACTCACCTGGCACACTCAGGAGACCTTGTAGGTAGGCTTCAGGATGAAAAATGTTGGAGGTTTTCAAATCCAGATAGCAGAGGAAGAAAAGAACTGTGGGAATAGACTGGTGAGGGAAGCTGAAGCAATCATAATGCAATTCTTTCAATTAAGCCGTAAAACAAAGTAATACATTTCAAGCATCTGCGAATAACTGGTTGTCCTTGTGTTGAGGGTGCTTTGACTCAGATGAGTTCTTTTCTCGTCTTCATATGTCATGCTGAGCATAGCTACTCTTAATTAAGCTTCATGCACAGCTTTACGTGGTCAGTATGGCTACGTCTACACGTGCACCCAACTTCGAAATAGCTTATTTCGATGTTGCGACATCGAAATAGACTATTTCGATGAATAACGTCTACACGTCCTCCAGGGCTGGCAACGTCGATGTTCAACTTCGACGTTGCTCAGCCCAACATCGAAATAGGCACAGCGAGGGAACGTCTACACGCCAAAGTAGCACACATCGAAATAAGGGAGCCAGGCACAGCTGCAGACAGGGTCACGGGGCGGACTCAACAGCAAGTCGCTCCCTTAAAGGGCCCCTCCCAGACACACTTTCATTAAACAGTGCAAGATACACAGAGCCAACAACTAGTTGCAGACCCTGTATATGCAGCACGGACCCCCAGCTGCAGCAGCAGCAGCCAGAAGCCCTGGGCTAAGGGCTGCTGCCCACGGTGACCACAGAGCCCCGCAAGGGCTGGAGAGAGAGTATCTCTCAATCCCCCAGCTGATGGCCGCCATGGAGGACCCCGCTATTTCGATGTTGTGGGACGCGGATCGTCTACACGTCCCTACTTCGATGTTGAACGTCGAAGTAGGGCGCTATTCCCATCCGCTCATGGGGTTAGCAACTTCGACGTCTCGCCGCCTAACGTCGATTTCAACTTCGAAATAGCGCCCAACACGTGTAGACGTGACGGGCGCTATTTCGAAGTCACTGCCGCTACTTCGAAGTAGCGTGCACGTGTAGACGCAGCCTATGAGATGTTAGGGTGCCACAAATGTCTTTCTTTTAGTTCACCAGTATGAACCTACTCCAATCCAGTCTCAATGAAGACATTGACTTAATTGATGTATTAGTTTAACTCTCTGAGGCTGATCGGTGTCTTTCTAAAGGCTTTGATAAGAGTTTAATTGGGCCATTCACATCTGTGGTCTCCAAGTGGTTCAGACAATAGAACAGTAACAATAAAAAAGGTAGAGAAATACAAAATTTACTGTGACCATGAGAGCCCTCAGTGCCAATAGGCAGATGGCCAACTATACAGCAACTCATTCCAAACACACTTTTGTCATAACAGTAACAGAGGGGGAGCCGTGCTAGTCTATATATTATCAAAACAAAAAGCAGTCAAGTAGCACTTTAAAGACGAGCAAAATAGTTTATTAGGTGAGCTTTCATGGGACAGACCCACTTCTTCAGAACTGGTCTGGCTATGGTCTGAAGAAGTGGGTCTGTCCCATGAAAGCTCACCTAATAAACTATTTTGCTCGTCTTTAAAGTGCTACTTGACTGCTTTTTGTTTTGTCATAATAGGTATATTATAAAGTATCGTGTGTAAACTGGTGATGCCTTGGGCTGGAATGACGTGTGATGTTTTTAAGGGTTGGGTACAAAGAATTATATATATTTTGAAATCAGTCAATAGAACCACAAAGCAATATGGATTTGCCTCTGTGACTGGCTTCCTTGCTGACAGAAGACAATGAAAGTATCTTTACATATAAGGTAAACAGAAATCAAGTGGAAAAGAGCTTAGTGGGCTAGGAGGAGACAAAGTCCCTCCCCAACCGGTGAAGTTTTCCTGGCTTTTGAGGCAAAGACAATGGACTTTGGGAATATAAAAAGGAGCAATAAAGCAGTTTTCGTTATCCACAATTTAAGGAGCAAAAGAGATGGCACCCTCTGAATCTGTGAACAGAATAGATACTATCTGTGACTTAGATCAACTTTTGAGTCATTTTCAGGCATTTCTTTTCATGGCTGTCAATTATTAATAAATTAAACTGATCGGGTGTTCTTAAAATTAATGGAAGGTGCCTATAGCACAAAGCACCTTTTACTAAATCCAAATAAATTAAATTGAGTGGTGGACAGGGGAATATCATACGTGCACCTACATTTAGTTCATAGACACTATTTTCCACTGAAGTTCCTATAGTCATGGTCCTGTTCCTTCTATTTCTGGAACCTTAGCCAGCAGCAGTTCATCCCAGCTATCCTGGAGGCTGCAGCCTGTCTTTTTTGCTGAAGTCCACACCATGGTTATCCAGCCACCCCTGTATAATGAGCTAACGCTCATATCTGTGGTCTTCACATTGCATAGCCAATAATTCCATTTCAAGTGTAGTATTACAGAGCTTGGAATCATTAAAACCCAGCGTGATCTGAGGGCCCAGTGATCTGAGAGATTGCCTTTCTGTAGCCTGCCGCAGCAACGGAGGTCCACTGGGGTATTGTAGATGTAAGAAGATGGCAGCAAGCAATAAGATACTGTCACCTGAAGACTCTGGGACTTGTGTGGCTTCAAACCCTGAGGTTGAGCTTTGGATCTGCTGTAAGGTTTTTTTGTTTTTGTTTTTGTTTTTCCAGTCAGGCTTGGAACTGAAATTTTCCCCTGTGTCTGGTGGTGGTGGTGTTAGTAGTGGTTTTTGTGGTGGTTCACTGGTTGTCTCAGAGAGGCTATGATTTTATGAAGAGCACTGCAGTTTGAATCAGTTTTGGGATTTGTATGATTTTAATAATTGTTGTCCCATCGTCCCACATACTTTTGGTTATAAACATTACATGAGATAATAAGAGAAAATAACTCAGGCCTCTATGAAGTGTTTTGGCTGCTTAGCTCTCTGTTAAGTGTTTGAAGTTAAATCTGGCAACTCTGCAATTGTCAAAACACACATCTGTGTTTACTGAGTAGCCTACAGCTTTAGTGCAATTTATAAAAGGGTCCCCTTCTTTCACGCAAGCTGCCAGGGATAATTTCAACACACAGAGTCCCAGATGAAAGTGATGCTGATGAATAATTCTGCTAATAATGCCTTTTGGGGTTGTCTAATTAAACAGAGTAGTTAAGCTTTCAGATTCATGCAGTTCAAAGGTTACTGCTCATAGCGTTATTTATTCATGGCTCAATTGTGACATTTTATTTTTCTTAATTAGTTGGTGGCATAATTCTGAGGTTTAAAAATTTGCCAAACAGCAGATTGAAGAAAAGCAGCAAATAACACAGAAGACTTTTAATGAGGTAAACACGGACAAGGCAAATCATTGGCTCAGATCGTGTTCAAAACACAACACGCGTTCACATAATAACATAGTGCAGTCCACTGAGTTAAAGCCTGTGAGAAAATGGAATGTTCCAGAAGAAAGAGGAGAGGATACACGATGGAACATGCAGGTGTTAGAATCACGCACCGCAGGTTTGCAGTGAAGTCCAGGGAAAGTAGCCAAGTCCTTCAGGCAACCAGAAGTACAGCTAGCTCACGAGTGAATGCCTTAGACTGTGTTGCTTCATTTATAATCTTATTATTTGAATAATATGGTTAAGAATTTTGCAGTTGGCGCCTAGACACTGCAGTCAAATGTTTAATAGTAATTATTGTTACTTGCATGAGTTGGATCTTTAGTCAATAGGAATGCTCTCTTAGTCCTAGTCATTTTATACTTAATTCTTTGGAACTAAAAAATAATTATTTTCCATTACCAAAAAAAGTCTTAAGTATTTTTTTCAAACAACTCAGTTACCACCTAAGTTATTCAGGTTTGTTAAAACGTGGATGAATCGCTTAGCTGACAAAAGATATTGCCATCTTATTTTTTCATTTTCATTAAGAATAGGAAGAAGTCCAAAGTAGAGTCCATTTATCCATTCACCCACTCACATTCAGATGGGGTTGAGAAAACTGGGACTCTGGCCCTGTGAACCACTTGAAGTTTTGGCATGTAGCTATGAACTGTAGTCTGTTTCTGCATACCAAGAACTGCAGGTATCTACAAGTTGCATTGCCCCAAACCAGGATAGCCTGTTCTGGCAACACCCAAGGGACCATATATTTTGCCAGGTCTGGGAGCCGACTGGCAGGAGGGCCAGTGGTTCTGCTGATCTGGGAGCCTGATGGGGCTGGTATCCATGGGGCCAGTGTGTGGCAGCTCAGCTAGGGCCAGAGATGGTGTCCATGGAGCTGGTAACAGCATCTGGCAACCTGGTGAGAGCCAGGGCCAGTGTCTAGGGCTGGTGGCAACCAATCAAGGGTCAGTGTCTGGGGCTGGCAGAAGCCTGGCCATGGCCAGCAGTCCAGTTGGGCTGGAGGCAGCGGGGGGGCCAGACAGAGTGGAAACAGAGCTGGTGGCAGGGAGGGGCTGGGTGCTGGAGGGAGGGGAAGTCCAGGAAATTCCCTTGTTTGGGACTGGTAAGATCCCAACGGAGCCAGACCAGGGAGGTCCAACATGTACCATTTAATATTCAGTTGATGCAAGGAAGGAGAAACACAAGATGCTCTCTTCTAAAGATTTAAGTCTTATAATTTCCTATTATTCTGTCTTACCCTAAACTGTAGTAAAGATATGTAGATATTTTATATGTGGTTGATTTCCATGTACTGAAAATTATAAAAGAAGTAGTCATAAATCTAATGAAATAGGAATCCATTTAGAGTTGATGAGGTAAAGACGGGAAACATATGTTGAGAACATGGATCTTTGGTAGGCATTCAGATAAATGCAACCAACACTGGAACAGCTATAGTGTTTAATTTTGCAAAACAAAAATCTGATAGTTTTTACAAAAGCTGGTTAATAATTTTGCCAGTCACTGACTTACCATATACGCTTTCCTGCCATTATATCTTACATGAAAATAATATTGCAGAGTTAAGGTTGCACAGTTAGAAATAAAGAATCAATGAACATAAAATGTAAGTTTCCTATTGCAGTGTAAATTTCACTGTACATCATATATCATGCTTTACATTTAATAAGAAGCAGAACGGGAGAATATTTTGTGTTTGGAATGTGGCTGATTTAATTTTGCTGTGAAACTTTTGTATTTCCTGTCTGTGTTGCTGTGAACAAAAATTTTACATTGAATTTCCATTTTTGAAAGGAACAGCTGAGAGCTTCCTTTAAGCTATTAAAGACGAAAAAGTAATTTAAGCATATACGTTGAAATGAGTCATTAAACTGACTGGTGACTAACCTGTAAATCATAGAATCATAGAATCACAGAGCTGGAAGGGACCTCAGGAGGCCATCTAGTCCAGCCCCCTGCTTCAAGCAGGATCAACCCCCACTAAGTCATCCCAGCCAGGACCTTGTCAAGCTTAAAAACTTTAAAAACCTTGACTTAAAAACCTCGGGAATCCACCACCTCTCTAGTCAATGCATTCCAATGCTTCACCACCCTCCTGGTGAAGTAGTTTTTCCTAATATCTAATGTACACCTCTCCCTCTTCAACTTCAGACCATTACTTCTTGTTCTGGTACTGACACCACTGAGAACAGTTTCTCCCCCTCCTCTTTAGAGCTCCCCTTCAGGAAGTTGAAGGCTGCTATTAAAATCACCCTTAAGTCTTCTCTTCTGTAAACTAAATAAGCCCAAATCCCTCAGCCTATCCTCACAGATCTTGAGCTCCAGCCCCTTAATCATTTTTGTTGCCCTCCGCTGAACCTGCTCCAGCACATCCACATTCTTTTTATACTGTAACAGAGAGATAGCCATGCTAGTCTGTATACTATCAAAACAAAAAAGCTGTCCAGTAGCACTTTAAAGACTAACAAAATAATTTATAAATAAGCTCATCACCTAATAAATTATTTTGTTAGTCTTTAAAGTGCTACTGGACTGCTTTTTTGTTTTGATACCTTTTATACTGGGGGCCCCAAAACTGGACACAATATTCTAGATGTGGCCTCACCAGTGCCGAATAGAGGGGAACAGCTACTTCTCTAGATCTGCTCGAAACGCTCCTCCTAATGCATCCTATATGATGTTACTCTTCTTGGCTAGAAGGGCACACTGTGTCCTCATATCCAGCCTTTCATCCACCATAACCCCTCGGTCCCTTTCTGCTGTACTGCTGCTGAGTCAGCCAGTCCCCAGCCTATAACAATGCTTGGGATTCTTCCATCCCAGGTGCAGGACTCTACACTTCTCCTTGTTGAACCGCATCAGATTTCTTTTGGCCCAGTCCTCCAATTTATCCAGATCACTCTGGATTCTCTCTCTACCTTCCAACGTGTCCACCTCTCCCCCTAGTTTTGTGTCATCCGCAGACTTGCTTAGAGTGCAATCCAGTCCCTCATCCAGGTCATTAATAAAGATGTTGAACAACACTAGCCCTAGAACTGAGCCTTGTGGCACTCCACTTGAAACCGACCGCCATCCAGATATTGAGCCATTGACCGCTACCCGTTGGGGCCGACCGTCAAGCCAGCTTTTTATCCATCTTATAGTCCAAGGATCCAATCCATATTTCCTTAACTTATGGGCAAGAATGTGGTGAGAGACTGTATCAAAAGCTTTACTGAAGTCAAGGTACATCATATCCACTGACTTCCTCATGTCCACAGAGCCAGTTACCTCGTCATAGAAGCTAATCAGATTGGTCAGGCAGGACTTGCCCCTGGTGAATCCATGTTGGCTACTTTTGATTGCTTTGCCCTCTTCCAAGTGCTCCAAAATGGATTCCTTGAGGATCCCCTCCATTATTTTCCCAGGGATTGAGGTAAGGCTGCCTGGTCTATAGTTCCCTGGATTGTCCTTCCCTCCTTTATTAAAGATGGGTGCTACGTTGCCTTTTTCCAGTCATCCAGGATCTCTCCCGATATCCAAGAGTCTTCAAAAATAATGGTCAAAAAGTACATTTTAAAATGTGCATAATTCAGAAAAACTGCATATGTGAAATTCATTCCTTTTGATCAGCAGTTCTCAAACAGTGGGTTGGGACCCCAAAGTGGGTTGCAGCCACTGTTCCCTGTAAGCTGTGCACTTTTGTGGAGAAATTCAAATGGCTCTTTCACACTTTGATAACTGCGGAACTCCGATGTTCAGCTGCATGTGCGTGTTCTGTCTGCCCATTGCAGTGGCTCTGTGGAGATAGCTACTAAACCAAGTCTTGTGGTCTTATTGGGCAGCTCAATCAGAGTCTGCTGTACAGGCTAAGGCACTCAGCTATGTTTATTGCTGACAAAGTGGGGTGCTAATGCCCTGGCACACTGGTTACAGAGGCGCTAACGTGTTTGCCCATGACAATGGACACAGCTCAGTCAGTGGTTGGATTTTCTACTTCTTTATAGACCGGATGATGGATTAACATGAGGTATTACAACAGTAATAGGCTGAGACAAACAGTTGGGGATAAGCAACTTACATACGTGTTTCATAATATGTTTGGTACCTACCTGTACGCTTTCCTCATGATATTTCATACAGAACATTCCTATTCATCCCCTTGGGCAAACCATTTCCTCATGTGCTAGGTTGGGGGTGTTCTTGTGCTAGCCTACTGGAATGTGTTGATATATTCAGTGTGCTTTAACAATGCTAGCAATTCTGGTTCTGAGTTCATGTACCCAACATTGACTTGCAGGCCAACATCTGCTTTTGACAGGGCTTGATTCTTGCTCACAGCATAACTTTTGGTGACTTCAGTTCAAGGCTCAGACCTTGCAGCAGGCCTGTGCTTCAGGCTCTCTTTCTACTACATGTTGCATTCTTAACTTCATGAATGATCCTGCAGTAAAGTACCTCTCTCAGCATGGAAAGCATATGAATCCCTACATGTGGAGAGGGTTGTCCTGTCAGCCCTGCTCATTCCACCCAAGGCCTCACTGCATCCCAACTTTTCTGCCTAACTGCCCCACCCACACACACCAGGCTGGAGAAATCCCAGATGAATCCCCAAACACAGGCCTCCCTGTCCCAGCTGCTCTGACACAACACACTGTCTGGCTCACCCTAGCTATGCTAGCCAGCCATCCCAACCCCCAAGAACTCCTGGTCTGTTAGCTGGCCCAAGCCCCATATTTCTAATAGGGAAATGTCTTACACACTCTTCTCTCTGATGAACACGGCTGTCCCTCCAGAGATTCCCAGTGTTTAGAATGTGTTTTGATGTGGTTCCCTACTCTGATTTCCTAGCTATTGCAATCCTTTTTTGTTTTGTTTTGTTTTTATGGTCCTTTTTACTCCCTGGGGTTTCTTCCTCCTTTTGCATCTTTGAGTGAGTAAGGGCTCCAAGAAACCCAGGATGTTTGCCAATGTATACAGGCTAGGAGGGTGTCTCCAAGAAAGAGGACTTCCAGCAGAAACAGAAAGGTTGGCAAGTGTGGACTGGCAGTCCTGAGAAATATGGCCATTTGTTTATCCAGACCACAGGCACGGGGCAATAGAAACACAGTTCAAATTTCCTCACACTGATTTGTCAATACTTTTAAGCTTTAATAAAAGGGATGGGTTAGGCTACTTTCAGAAGCAGCAAGGAGCTATATTTTGGGATGTCACAGTTGAGGGCAATTGCTCCTGTTTTCCTCATTCTGTCGTACCATGAGGAGGTCCACTCCTGGCTCCTCAGACATCATCTCTCTCTCAGACGCACCCCCATCTGTTTAAGCTTCTGATCACTTTTTTTTTTGTCTAAGTTGTAGTTTCTTGGCTAGACTGTCATATCCCCAGCAAGCCAGACTGCCTAAACGGCCAAGATTTCAGCCAAATTTTAGCCTCATCTTTTTCTTGATTTCAAAATGACCAGTAAATCCTTTTTGGACACCCATAGAGAGGGGTTGAGAGCTCATGAAATTCTGCCTTGGTTCACTCAGAAGTTGGTTCACCAACCTTGGTGAACTCAGTAACGTAGTCAGTGGTAAACTCAGTGAAACTGAATTTACTAATCTTCATTTGGGGAATGTGGAAATTAGTTTGTTTACTAGCCTTTTTAGCAGTTAAAAAAACACTGCGTGAACTTGGCGTTATGAAAGTTTCATAACTGTTTTCTCTGCACACTTTTTATAAGTGAATGTACACTAAAAGGAAGCAGAGTCATTTGATATTTGTGTACTACCCAGAGGCACTGAGACCTTATCTGGGGTGAGTGAAGTCTCTGCTCTACAGCCTCAGCTGAGAGCCAGTTGCCCTTTAGCTTGTGTGGTAGAGTGCAGGGCTTTAGACCCTATGCTCACAGGTTCTATCCCCGGTGCTGGCAACCTAGGATAGAACCTGCAAGCATAGGCTGTAAAGCTCTGCACTGTATCACATGAGCTAAAGGCCAGCTGGCTCTCAGCTGAGGCTTTAGAGCAAAGACTTTACTCACCCCAGATAAGGTCTCAGTGTCTCTGGGTATTACATTTGCAAGAAGAATGTATTACAAATATGTACCAACACCAGGAATGCTGTACCTGATTTATAACATGGAAAATTATGATTTAATAAATTGCCACATTATAAGATGACTTTTTTTTTCTCTTCCATAAAGTTTTGCAGGTTTTAGGTAACTGTTCTTCCTCTTTTGGACTTCCCCTTTGGCATCATGTTAAGGAAAAGCTGAGATGAGTTGGTCAAGGCCAGGTTCAGAAAGGAAGTTGATAGTCCAAGCTGGTCATCTTTAAATCCTTGTACTCTGATTGGAGCATAGGTCATCTGCAAGTCTCTTCCACTTCACTCTGTCTCGACACAAAACTTCTAGCTGACCCCAGGAGTCGTAGCAAGGCTGGTTCTACTGAGAAAACAATAGTCTGAGCTATTGGACTTTGAAAGAAAAAAAGCGTCCACTGTAAGACCAAGCAAAGAGTTGAGAGCCATGCAGTCCAAAGTGTCATGCTGCCTGATATGAGATGCAACTAAGAATGCTAGTCTCCAGCAGACTGGTCATGTACCCTAAACTGACAGTGTGTTCTCTCATAAGATTACACCAATCTGTAACAAATGTGTGCTTCCAAAATACTTCAGTAACTACTATGAAGCTGCAGATAGTCCCCTCTAGCCTCTCCTGTACTAGCCAGACAAACTAGGTTTCTGTGATGGTTATTAAAGTAAAAAATCAGGTCCATTAGATTCTTCCAGTTCCAAAAAAATCAGACACATCCCATTGATCAAAATATACTTCAGATCTTACCAAGAACCATGCTGGTAGCCAGACTTTTAATAACTAAAACTAAAAGTTTAATAATATAAAACAGAAGAGTTATTAAAAGGCTAAAATGAAATATTTCAGAGTTTATAAATCAGGGTAATAGCAGTGATGTTAAATCAGCCAGTTTGTAATAAATCTATCATTCCGTCCTGATGTAGGGCTAATCAGTCCATTGGTCAAACCCCTTCATTGTTAGGAATCATAGTCCATTCCAGAGGGAGAATGTTACACTCTCCACTATAAGCTGCCTGCTGCCATGACGCCCCCCGCCCCATCCATTTCATGTGCATGGAAAATTACTGTCTCAAACATGGAGTCAGGTGTCACATGTTCTGTGTGCCTTGCTGAGTCATGAGGCATCCATTGTCTACATGGTCTCTGGGAAGCACCAACTGGAAGAGTTAATTCTCCTCAGTAGCCCATCATCCATGGTTAACTTGTCTGGGTGTAAATCTGACTTGTGGATGTTACCTAGGAATGCCACATGTTTCAGATACAAACACATAGGAAAGATCCATAACTTCTTACACAACGATACTAAAAGCACACAGGCAGGATAATATTGTTTAGCAGATTACAACTTTTCCAGTGATGTTACACATCATAAGATTTCTCAAGGTTGCCTAACAGTGTAACAACGGTGATCTATATTAAATGGGCATTTTTCTTTCTATTCAGAGTTGCACTGATGTCTAATCCTGGCTCTGCCTTGGAATCACTACGTGGGGGATGTGGGCAGGAGGGAGTCTATCAGTGTTCCCTGTAAACTGAGTGTTTGATAGCTGCCTAGAAGCGATTCAGGTGCCATCCAGCTGGTTACCAGAGTTCCTGGCAGCATGTGTGTCTATTGGTGGTGCGCATCTGCATGTGCCTTGGTGCACATAAAATTAGAGGGAACCCTGGAGTCTCTTTAGTTTCCCTATTTGTAAAATGGGGCTAATTTAAACTTCCTCTCCCTCCTCAAATGGATATTAGGAGGATTAGTTAGTTAATGTCCCACAAGCTTGTCAACATATAAGCAAAGATTTAAAGGCTTGTAGGGTTATAGGCCTCTGAATCTGTGGTATGACTTTGAAAAATGTTATGTACCCAGCAGCTCTCACTGAGTTAATTGCTGTGTAAATATTACCTTGATATGAGTAGCTCTGGTTGCTCACAAGAAGTGTGAATGTAGCTTATAAAATCTTTCCATTCCTGACTTTATTCATTTTAATATACCACCTTAAGGCTGTGTCTACACTAGCCAAAAACATCGAAATGGCCATGCAAATGGCCATTTCGAAGTTTACTAATGAAGCGCTGAAATACATATTCAGCGCCTCATTAGCATGCGGGCGGCTGCGGCACTTCCAAACTGACACGGCTCGCCGCCGCATGGTTCGTCCAGATGGGGCTCCTTTTCGAAAGGACCCCGCCTACTTCAAAGTCCCCTTATTCCTATGAGCAGATGGGAATAAGAGGACTTCGAAGTAGGCGGGGTCCTTTCGAAAAGGAGCACTGTCTGTACAAGCCGCGCGGCAGCGAGCTGCGCCAATTTCGAAGTGCCGTGGCCGCCCGCATGCTAATGAGGTGCTGAATATGCATTTCAGCGCTTCATTAGTAAACTTCGAAATGGCGAAGTTTTTGGCTAGTGTAGACATGGCCTAAGAGTGCAGTAAGATTGTTTAGCATCTTGTTTCCTAAGTTCTTTAAGAGAAAATAGTTCAGGGGAGGGACAGTACCTGAGGGTTTTTTTCATGTATTTTTTTTCCTATTTAAGCTGCAAGCAATTTTCAACTACCACAAATCCTTAAAATTTTAAACTTCCTTAAGACCTTAAGATAGAGCAGCTGAAGAAGTTATGGAACGCAAAATGCTTAAAATTTAGGAGTATATAGGGGCCTTCAGCAGATTGGCCAGAGTATGGGATTCTTGTGTTTGAGTAGCAGCAGTTGGGTAAAACTTCGCACCCCTTTTAAGAGGTGCATGCTTCCCAAGCTGCATATATATGCACAGAATCTAGAAATGTAACATTCTATATAGTTATCTACTGAGTATAGTTCTATATGTAATACTGAAATCGTCAGAACTTAGTTAAATATCCCTCTCCCCTCAATATTCCAGACTTGGCTTGAGCAGTAACCAATGAGGACCAGACCTATGTCAAAGTATCAGCTATTTTTGTTGAAGCAATATCTAGAAAAATGGTGGTTCAGACTTGTTTTTAATTTGGGACTTTTTCCCATCCCCACTGAACTCTTATGGAATTTTGCTCAAACCTGTCACAAATAAAATATTCATTTGTGGATAAAGACAGCATGGAAAATACATCTCCCAGATGAACTCTCAAAAACATGAGAGCATTTGGGAAACAGACACGGTTTTCCAAACTGTGCTGTAAGGATCCTGACCCAAGTGAGCCTTACGTGACTGTAAGGTTTTGTAAATTGAGAGGATTCAAATAGTGAAAAATGTTCTGAATAATTAAGCTCTCAATTTAGCAAAGGAGCAAGGGATCCACTCGCGCGTCTCCCCCAACCCTCAATTAGCAGCCAGGAGAACCGACTGATCCTTATTTGAAGAGAGGAATATGCTGTACTACACAGTGTACTACAGATAGCTCCACCTCCCATTGCCATAGGAGTCCCAGGAGGATTTAAGAGGAAGGATGGTCATCCTTCCATCTATGAGACTTCAGTTCCTTGTACAACCATAGAGGTCATGTCTGACATTCGACAAAGCACTCCTGTGCCTTACCTCCCATCTGCAACAGGACTTTTCTATCTCCAAGGGGCATTGTAAAAATAAATATGCTACATACAGAGGTGCTAGGATATTAAAGGAGTGGGACCCTATAAGAGCTGTAGGTAGCAGGAATCTCTGAAACACAAGGTGCTCCGTCTAGATAGTCTTTCTATACGTTGGCCCCGCTCAGGGTTGTGCCTCAAAGCATGGTCTAGCCCTGGATATTTCACCAGACATGTAATTCCAAGTAGGTTCCTTGCATTTAATATTTCACACATCTTGTGATAAAAACAAGCCTTGCTCATCCCTGGGGCACTAATAGTGACTATGAATGACGAAAAGCTTTTTCCAAGCAGTTACTTTTTCAGTTATTGATTTGATCTCGCCTGATAAATATTTTTAGAGCGTGATTGCAAGCCAGTTCCAAGAAATGAAGCAATGCAGGATATATGACTGTTTTGGACTGTTGATTGCTTTTTTTCTTTTAATTTGAGAACTCTTGGGCGGATGAAGTAATGGACTGAAAACATTTCACTGTGGTTTCTGCTTGAGGAATTTGCACTCCCAAAGAAGTTGTAGTGTTGGAACATGCTACCTACCATGTTGCATGTTTTCATTTAATCGTAATAAACTGTCCCTCCTCCTGCCCCAAATATTCCATTCCTTTGTTTAAAAACAAAATAAATTAAGCATCTGGGAAGAATATAGGGTCATGTTCACAATGGAGTAAATCTGTGTAGCCTCCCTGAGATCAATACAACATTGCTGATGTGCTCTAGCTGAAGATTTAGCCCTAGAATTTTTCTTCCAATTACTAAAATGGAGTAAGAATCAAGAATTATACGTTGACTTGGATTCAGGTAGGCAAAGTGCAAATGTAACATAAATCATTATTTCCCCAAGAGGCAGTCAGCAATACAGGGGCCAGGGCTGGAGTTTCTGCTCCTTTCCCTGCTGGCAGAGGCGGAGCAAGGACAGCAACAGAACAACCAGCAGCTCCTCTGGCTGCCCTATGGCCCCAGCCTTCCCCTCAGGTAATGTGGGGTGACATGGGGAAGGGAAGAGCAGGGAAACCCTGAAAGGTGGGGTGAGGCAGAGTTGTAGGGTGGGGGGTCACATTGGGAAGTCATGTGCCCTCTCTCTACTTAGCTGGTGTGTTTCCTCCCACACACACTGGGAAGAATATAATTTTACTTTCACCCCTGGATGGTAGGGAGCAATATGAGGTACTTTTTAAGGAAGACAGTGTTTCTGGACCATGTTTTGCAATATTTTGTGGGACAGGATTGAAAAGATGTGCTTGAGAGTAGCAGTTGCAGCTGGAATCAGAGGTTGAATTCAGCAGTTACATGAGAAAGGAGATAGCTTCTGATAGGTTGTGAACAAGAATCTGTTGCATTGATTCACCTTGTTTTTGCTGCTTTGTTTTCTTGTTGCTCTCAACCATTTATAAAGAGTGATGGGTTAATTTATGTCTGGAAAAGTAACAATAAAATGCACCTGAAAGATCTAAGATCCAGGCAGCATGGATGGAAGCACACCCACAGAGAAAAGTAGTGATGGAACAGTCTGAAGAGGAGGGAAGTCGGTCAGATGGGAAAGAATATCCTTGTTTTCTGTGGAACCGCTTACCTCTTTTCTGCAATAGATATGTGTGTCCAAAATAACTTTTGGAAAAGAGGATTGCAAAAAGCTGCAAACTTGCATAGCTAAATTTACAAAAGGCAAATTCTAAACTCACACCGCATAGTCTTTGAACACCAATAAGCCTGGCAATGGGCCAGCCAAACAATGGTGGTATGGTCCAGGCAGAGATCAGAGGGTGTTGATGTAGACAGTATCTGCATCTGACTGGGTTCCATGGAGCTGGAACATTGTTATCCTAGTTTTTGAGAGTCTGCCCTCTTTAGATCCCTAGTGTCTAGCAGCAGGGGATGGGTTGTGGCATCTCCATAGCTCTTCAGTGTTTTTGCATTCACTTTTCCCCATGTGTGCATTTCTGAGCCAGAGGTGCGTATCTGTTAACTGAATGGAGTGGACACCAACAGAGACCATCTTCTGTTATGTTTTCACCTTTGTTCCTTTCTTTCAATGAATTAATCTATATGATATGTTTCCTTAGTCAATAAAACAATGCAGAGACTTGCAGACTTGATTCTAAGTAACAGCTAAACATCAAAACCATTGATTCTGAAGGCTGGTTAAACAATATTCTCAAGCAGACTTCATAATGAAGCTGAGAATACATTAGCAATTTACACTGAATGATGGGCTTTTATGGCTTTTATAAGGAAAGCCCATGAATCCTTTGCTTTAATCAGTTATTTAGGACCGCAAGTCACAGAAAGAATCATGAAGATGAGAAAATGCAAGGTTGCTGCTATGCGAATATAAGCTATTAAATCTGCAGTATTTGGTACAGAATCTATAAATACATAGCTGGTGTGGAAATATGTGGACAGTGTGAACTAAATCCAAATACATCTTTGGGGAGGGTACATGCCCTGTAGCTTCTGTGACAAATTCTGTACAACTCCATTGACCTCTATTGGCCTGATTCTCCTTTTACTTACACCAGCCTAAATCAGAAAGGCTATGGGCTACATGAAATAATTTATTAGGTGAGCTTTTCAAAGCACCCAAAATAGCACTGCTATTTTGGGCATGCTATTCTGGTTCCAGTACCCCTTGTTGTATGAGCAGTAATGGAACTTTTGGAATAGCACCTTATTTGGATGGCACCAAGTTCTGAATAAGGTATTTTGAAATAGTTTATGCAATTTGCAGAGCGCTAATTGTGTAAATTATTGATAAAGCAAATTGCCATGTAGGCATTGCCAAAATAAGTCCCCTGAAGCCAACTGAGTTGCCCAGATGTAACAGCAGTGTAAAGAAAATCAGAACCACCAGGCTTATGCTGGGACAGAACTTCGCACCCTGAGTCTATTCCTCTCTACTTCCTCCATATTGGAACTAATCATATGTATGCTACAATAGTTCTTGCTTTAAAGTTAGTTAAGTTCATGCCTGTAAAATGAATTTCAGACCTGGGCTTCATTCGCACTTCACAATAGAAATATAAATCCATGCGCCGAGAGCGGGTTTTCTGTAGCACTTTTGACAGTATTTATAGAGAAAATAGAAGAATGTGAAGGTGTGCAGTACCAGGAGCGTATATCAATTAAATATGCAGTACCTTTCATTTCACTTGTGTCAGTGATTTTCTCAGCCTGGCTTCAGTGGTTCCAAAAGTGCAGACCTGCTCTTTCTTCCCCATTTGCAGAACCACTGGGACCTGAACTCAGCTTGCTCTGTAAGTTAGCAGCTGTTTAAATTGGAGAAGACATGTGGCTGATTGAATCACCTGTCATATTGATTTATTGAGCATAAAGGTCATTTTGTTTCCGAAGTGTAAGTGATTTTCGTTGACTAATAAATGTTTAAAAAGAAATTACAGGTTTCCTTTTTAATATTATTTTTACTCATTATTTTAACCATTTCTTCTTTAAAAAAATAGTCCAGCGGAGACAACCATTGTACTACAGTAGCATCCAGCAGTACCAAAAGGTTGATTGTTGTTGAAAAAATCTTTACAATGCTTCTGGATGAAAGGACAGTATTAATGGCCTCTGATTTAGTGATATGTCTGTACCACATCCCCTGAATGAGTTTTTAAAAGAGTTCTTTGAAACAGCAACTGTGCCTTCCAATTGGCCAGATTCTGCTATCTATACTTCTATTTAGGTTCTTTTTTTTTCATTTTTAATTTACTTAGTATCTGCCTGGCTTCACACCTATTTCTCTGAGAGTTCAGGTAGAATAAAGCACTGTACAATCTCACTAGCAGTGAGAGAATCTGCTTATTTATGGTCCCACAGGGACTAGCACACCAAGGGTACTGCAGTAATATGTTTTATCTAGTGACGTAGGGCAGTTTCAGATATTTTTTCTATTAAAATAATAGAATGGAAAGCTACAATTTCAAATAAGCATTTTTCGCTTAGGTAACTAAAATGGCTGGCTTGTGCCCAGGGAAGTCTGTATTCTAGTAAAATAGGTAGGAGTTGTGCGTCACATCTCAGAGCAGAATTCAGCCTGATCAGCTTCTCTGGTTTTATTCCTGTTAGAGAGTTTGCTCATGCCTTTCATTCCTTTCTCACCCATTGCTTCTGGCTAGGAATATTGCTGATCACATGGGTGAGAAGGAGAGAGAAACCCTGTGAAGCAGCACGGATGCTTATTCACCCAGGTATCATGTGCCTCCATCGCCGCTCCTGTTTTTGCTTAAGTGAAAAGCTGCTCAATCACCAGATCTATGTGCTCTTTGCTGAGCAAAAGAGAAACCAGGGCTGTTCTGGGTCCACTATCTAGTCAAGAATTTTCTGACTGTCCAGAAAGGTCGCCAGGGAGGACAATGGAAAGCTGACATTGGCTCTCTTAGGTGCAGGGTGATACTGAACTGACCCGAATGCAATTCTGCTGTAGTCGGAATTTCTTCCTTTTCTCACCCACAGAAACTCTTTCATAGACCAAGCAGTGATCCTTCCACAAGTTAAAATGGGTGTCAGTCAAAGCAGAGGGGTAGCTGAGGTCCAAAATCAAGCATATCAGGCCAGTGTGAAATTAGCTAAAACACTAGTACTTTTGGGAGTCAAGTTTCACTACTTCCATTTTAGGCAGCTCTAACTGTAAATAGCCAACCACAGTTTCACAAGGGCTTGTTCTAGAACCTGGGTTACTGCTGTGAAGCTCTGCTTGAATTTGCACATAAATCAAACCAGCAATGTGGAATAAATCAGACCAGATCTGAAGGTGACCCCTCCCATGCCCTTGGAAACCTCAGAAGATTATCAACTATTTCAGTTGTCACTTTTGAAGGGTTATATGTGAGCATGCATTCAGACAGCAAATAGATTATGTTATGGCCCTGGTAAAGCTGACAGTTGGCCTCTTGAATAGGCTTGTTGACTTCGCTAGGACTCCCTTTGTGAACCATCAGTTGCAGAATCAGGCCCTTTATCTTTGAACAGAACCTTGATCTCAGTTAGCCCAGGAGAGGACAGATTCTAACCTAGCCCTCTTGGATTTAAAATTTTAAGGTGTCCGTATTTGCTGTGGGCATTATAGTTAAAGCTGCAATTTATTTACAATTTAAAGCTGCAATTCATTTGTTTCAAAGTCTTGAAAAGTTGTGTGTCTTTAGTGCAGAATAATCACAAACAAATACTTTTTTTCTTTAAGCCTTCATAAGAAGTCTGTGCTCTGAAAAAACAAAGGGACCAAACACTGTCATTGCAGACTCAATGAATGGGCCCAGTGAAAACCTTTGATCAATGTGTAGCTGTGGTCAAAAAAAGCAAATATGTTCATAGATTTTAAGACCAGAAGGTACCAACAGATCATGTTGTCTGATCTCAAATATATTACAGGCCAAAAAAAATTCATCCGGACACTCCTTTACTGGTGCTCAATAACTTGTGTTTGACTAAAGAATATTTTTCAGGAAGGCATCCAGACTTGAGCTGAAGACCTCAAGAAATGGAGAATCTACCATTTCCAGGGTCGTTAATGCCAATAGTTAATCAACCTCACAGTTAAAAAATGTGTGCCTAATTTTTACTCTGAATTTATCTGGCTTCCAGCTATTGATTCTTGTTAAGCCTTTCTCTGGTAGATTAAAACTGCCCTTTAGTACTTCTCACCAAGGCCATATTCAAAAGTAAAATCACTTCTCTTCTCCTACTCATTACTCCTTGCTTAGATAGCCAAGAATTATATTAGGTCTTTTTGCCAAAGCATCTCACTGAATTTCATGTTGAGTTGATTATCCACAATGATTCCTAAATCCTTTTCAAAGTGGCTACTTTCCAGGATAGTCTCTCATGCTATAGACATGGCCTTCATTCTTGGCTCCTAAATGGTTTTGATGCATTAAACTGCATTTCTTTTAACGGCCACTAGCTATCATGTGTTCTCATTCACTCTGTGACTGCCCTGCCCTCCTCATTATTGACTACCACACCAATCAGGTTGGTGTCATCAGATTATTAGATCAGTAATGATCATATATTTCTTTCCAGATAATTTTATACAAATATTGATTAGTATCAGGCCCAAACTCAATCTCTTTGGAACTTCTTGAGAAACATCCTCATTCAATGATGATTCTCCAATGAGAGCAACTTTTGGGGATCTGTCATTCAGCCTGTTCATAATCCATTTAACATTTGCTTAACATAGCACTAATCCTCCATGGTGCTAACTTTTTAATCAGAATGTTGCGTGGTATTTAATCAAATGCAGTGTAAAAGTCTAAGGCCAGATCTACACTAGGGGAAAAAAATCATTTTAAGACTCTCAATTCCATCGACGAGAATTGCGTAGTTGGAGTCAACATACTTAACATAGATTTTTGATGCAATTCCCACAGCAGGAGGTTGATGGGAAAAACTCTCCCATTGACTTCTCTTACTCCTCACTATCATGAGAAATACTGGGGTTGATGGTGGCACCCTGATCATTCAATTTAGCATGTGCCTAGTAGGGCTGCTCTGTATCAAACCACAAAAGGAATTGATCGCCAGTGTGTTGGTCCACTGGTATGTATAGACATGCCCTAAGCACACTATGCCTCCATTGTTGCCTTTATCAATCAAACACATAATTTTATTGGAAAATGAAGTCAGGTTTCTCATGTTGGGGCACAAGGTTTAAATATCAAAACTTCTCACAAAACAAGATGTTTCAAAAAAAATTCAATCCAAAAATGTCTGATGGGAGTTGTCATTCAAGTGCCCAATACCCTATTCTATGAACTAGGTTCCCTGTTCAGATTAACCATCCCATTCATGTGATGCTCCAGGCCTCTTGGTCAAAAGGGAGATGGCATTTCAACATCAGAAATGCAGCAGGGCTGGGGAAGCTGGCCTCTCATTAATGATGGAGGCATTAGGCATCCAAACTAAAATACCTTTTTTTGTTGGTCAATGCACCATCGAAGGGGAAAATATATTAATACTGAACTGACTTGAAGCAAAATCTTTTGTGTAAATTCAGCAGCCCAAAGTAGTTCAATTCAGATCATGCTGGCTTCAAAATGAAATATTTTAAGGGGTTTTCCCAATGGAAAATCTAAATTTTTCAGCAACATCAAAAATTTGGAGCCAGTCCTGAGAAAAAGCGGCTACTTAGCGTGAGAAAATGTATCATAATATGGATATGGGTTCTTTCATTTTTGGTCTATGCTTTAGGAGGTGAAGAGAGATGCTTCTTTTTCATCTTAAAGGAGGTCTCTTTTCTAGAATTACATGTCCCAATTACAGATCTCATTCTCCTCCTCTCTTCATTTTATCCAGTTTCCACCTTTTCTGCAGCTTGCTTCTTCCATCTTTCTGATGAGACATGCAAAATAAAACGCATCTGTAGAGCATGGTTCTGTGCTGTGTACCAACTGGCTGCTTTCCAAGTTTGCATAAGACCAGTAAGAATAGTAAAAGCTGTTCTTTTTGCTCGGTAGGAGCTTTCAGAGCTTACAGCGGTTTTATTGCTTCCAGTAGTTCCTCCTGGTTTTAATTTAGGAGAGTTGCAGAAGGGGCATCCTGTGTGGCACCCTTTCTGCTTTCCCACATGACTGCTCATAGTCCACTTCCTGGCTCCACGTCTTCTAGCACCTCAAGGGGTGGCCAATCCAGAAGTTACGCTAAAAGGATGTTCAGAGGGAGGCTTCCCTTCACTCAGATGCCTAAATTCATAGGGAATTGTGGATGTCTGAGTGACCAAAGAGCAACGTATATCCTCCTTTTTTAGCAGGGGAGATCCTCTCCAATGTGGAGTATGATACTCTTAAATTTGGCACCCACCCAAGAAATGTTTCCTCTGCTGCAGGGCAGGAGATGAGCTTGGCTTTGATTTCAAAGCAGTATTATATACTGTCTCCATTGGCTTTATTGTTTTCATTTACTTTTGCTTGAAAGGCCTTTTAATTAACTTTTTTGTCATAGGTGCAACTGTCATGGCACCAACAACAGCTCTACCTTGCTGATGAGTTAACATACAGTGATATTTTGTACTAAAGACTAAGTTATGACAAACTGTCCGTCAATACAAGGGCCTAAGGCACAGGAAACCCTGTTTATATCTTGATGAGAGCTTCCCAGAGCTTAGATCCAGGCATATGGGAATAAACTGAACTATTCACTCACTCCCTGAAGAAGTTAGGAGACAGATAGATAGAGACCAGGGCCTTGCTCACTGGCTGGAGTTTCTGAGCCAGGACTGGAGCAGGTCAGCAGTAAATAAATAAGAAGCGGGGGGGGTGTCTTTCACTCATGATGGTTCCCTGGGCTCCCAGAGATGCGTGTAGTTTAAGCATTATTACATCTTTGCTTTGGGCTGAGCCTAACTTCAGAATGTATCCTGCAATTAATAAAAGACTGTGTTCTGCCACATATTTCTTTGTACAAATTTCCCATTAATTTCAGTGAAGGTTCTTTGCATGGGAAAACAGTAAGATATTGCTAACACTGGACATATGGTAGTTTCATGACATGGTTTTAACTAGGGCTGAAAATATGTGAGTCTTATGATAAATACTGCAAGCAATGCGTGGCTAACCTAGGAAGAAGTGCAACCTTAAATCTGGGATGACTGTGTGTGATGGGGTTCAGGGGTCCCCCTGCACTGCACCCCGTCCGCTGGCAGGAGAGACTCTCACTCAGCAGGCACAACAGCAGGTTTATTAGGCAACAGATGTCCAGTTTCTCACAGAAGCAACAGCATAGCCGCCAGAGACAGTCCTTCCAACCTGTCCTGGGGGGAAGACCCCGAGGGGTGCCCCTCTGGGGTGTAGCTTTCCCCCTCCTCAGGCTGGCTGCCTTCCAGCTCTCCCTTTTCCTCGCCTCTAACTGCCGCCCCCGATTCAAAACCCAGCTCAGCTCCTCCCTGCTCTTTGTTTAGGCAGAGGTGTTATCTGCCAGTTGTAGCCCCAGGGTCATCCTTAGCCACTGGGAGCTGCTGCTTGCCTCGGACATCCAGCCTGACTCACACATGCACCCCCCCCCACTCCATCACACTGTGTCAGGTGTGGATAGTGGGGGGTGGGAGGGTCACTGCAATACTTTTGTCATACAAATAAGAGTGAATCATGCGGTCAAGGACAAATATAATGAGGGCACAAGAGCACCAGCAGCAAGAAAGTTTGAGTGCTGAGACACAGTGGCTGCTCTGAACTATTGCCAAAGGCCTAATTAATAATATACACAACTTCCACAACTATGATACCTACTTCCACCTACCCATCCTGGACCTTATGGTATTAGGAATAGTAATTTGGTAACACACAAAGTTAAGATGTGGTTTCCCTCAAACCACTATGCATTTCTCAATCACAGAAGCACATCTGCAGAAGGAAGAGTGAGCAATTCCCCCCTCACGTGCACATGCACACACACACACACTTGGCTTCAAATAGCTTGGCGTGTGTATATTTGCAGTACAAAATTAATCAGAAATGACTCTGAGAGTATACATCTTCATGTCAGCAGCTGGGTGAGAGGTTGACTGTCTGTAAAACTTAACCCGGAGGAATGTGAGTCTCAGCCTGGAGTGGTCTAAATATTTTACACCTAATTCAGAGAAAACAGAGACCCTCTTCAAATATATATTAGAAATTGCTGGTTTCATAGCACACTGGCTAATGTTCTCGTTACTGTTAGCCCTTCCGCATTTACAGTCTTTCCTGTTGATGGGTTGTGTATCAAGATGTAGAATATCGGTTCCAATTCTGAAAAGACAGAATTTTATAGTAGCTGCCCTGTCCCCTACCCACTGGGGGAAAAATAGTGGAAAGATCCATCAAGTGGGATCTAGACTACAGGATATAGGAGAGGTTCTAGGAAGACATTTAGTGCTAGATGAACTTGTGCATTCATAGGTTTTTAAGATGACAAGGGACCACTGATTATCTAATCTGATCTCCTGCTTAACACAAGATCTAGTTTTTCACCCTGTAATTCCCTCCTCCTGCCTGATAATGGATTGTTTAGCTAGGGCATATCTTGATTTAAAGATGCAAGCAATATGAGATTTTCTTACATTTATTTCTCTCTACAACTGTTCCAATAGCTAATTACACTCTGGGAATTTTATCTCCTGCTTTTGGTTTCCCCTTTCTGCCTTGCCCAGTTTTCTCTTTTTGGCATGTGATAGCAGAGTCCTGGGGGTACTTACTCTATTGCACTCAATACTGACCACTAGCTGTCCCTAATCTACTTAGCATGAAGTCCAAATGGGGAGCCAAGCAGAGAAGAGGTAGTATGTGTTAAACAGAGCACTCTGCCAGTCATGCTTGGAACCTTTCTCTAGCCTTACCGGTGTGAGAGAGAAACCAAGAGATGGAATGGACGGAATCGATTGATTGGATAAGATCCTGCTGTGGCTGCTTTGTGCTGGGTAAAAGGGCAAGGGTGGAGGTTGCTTACAAGGCCTGGTTGCAGCTGAGGCATTGTGTTGGCAGCTGTAACTCAAGGCTGATTCCAAAGACCTCTTTGCAAGTGTTGGCGCAGTAGATGAGCAGGGAGAAGAGCAGGACCAACCATCAAGAGGGGAGAAATGGGGCCAAGTGCACAGGCATTTCAAAGGAACCCAGGGCTCCAGCTGCTGCTGCAGTAGCAGTGGCAACGGCCGGCACCCCAGGCTCCTTTGAAATGCCATCAAGTTGCACTCCACCACTCCATGTGGCTCTGAGGACTTGGGGGAGGGTCCAGCACTGTGCTCCACTGCCCTTTCCATCCCACACATTCTATTAACCACGGTGAACAAAGCCATGCCGCCATCCTGTGCACACCTCACAACTTGCCAATGCCCAGAGGTGAGACAGCATTGCCTGTCCCTCGTTTTTGTCCTTTATTTATGCAACAAATACACAGCACTCTAAGTCCATTCTGTAGTATCAGGTACTGTGACTGGCCACCATTGAACCCCACTCTATCCCCTCCTCCAACGCCACAGCCTATGCATCTATGAACCAGTGTATTAGGCACTCACTTTTTTAAAAAACACTCCTATTCTCTGTTACTCTAACGTGGAGGAATTCTCTCTCTCCCACTGCTGACCCAAATGCTGCAAAGTCCTCTATTGTGTCCGAATCACTGTGGAGGCCAAATCCCAATTCTGTGTCAGTGAAAGAGCAGAGGCAATTTTCCCATACACTAACGTGTATCCCACGTGATCCATAACTCAGACAGGAATAGTGCCTTAAGTGTGTTTTGATCAACAGAAAATCCTTCCCAACCCGTCCACCGTACCCTTCATGTTTGTTTCAAGTCCCTCCCCCAAGACAGCTCAAGAATTGCTGATATCTGGAGTTCTCCCTGCGTCCTTTCATCAAGAAGCAAGGACATCTTGTTCGTTCTCTTGCTTCCAGTCAGGGTCTACCTTAAAGAAAATGGTGCCCTGGGTGAACTTGTATTTTGATGCCTCTCACCCCCACAGGCCAGGTGCGCCCCACTGCACTTGACCTGTGTGGACTCACCAAGTTGCCCAAATCCTACACTGTGCCCCAGCCCCTGCATTCCCTTCCTGTGTCCCTAACTCCTCCACTGTGAGCCTCTACCCCCTCCTGCACTCGGCACCCCAGCCCCTCCTGCACTGTGCGTCCTGTGCCCCTAACCCTGCCCCTCTCTCCTTTGCTCTTATCCCTGCACCCTAGCTCCTACCCTGTACCCCAGTCCCACCTCTCCCTCCTGTGTCCCCAGCCCCTGCACTGTGCCCTCTTTGCCCTTAAACTCTACACCCTGCATGGTGCAGGGATTCATTGAGCATCCGGCATTGCTGCTGGTTTCTCCCTATGGGGCTGTGAGAGGGGATGTGGGGAGCGACATCAGGGAAGGCAGCAGAGCAATGACTCCCTGATGCTCACCTCACAGCACAACCCAAGTGAGGAGTGACCTGGATGCATGGCATTCTGAGCCTTATTCCTCACTCCCTGCCTCATGGCTGCTGGGGCCGAAGGGTGGGGGGCAGAGGAATGTCGAGGTAGTGCCACACTATCTGTGTGTTGCTACATGCCTTCCTTCTCATTTTCCTCTGCCAGAAGGAAGCGGGGGGAAATCTGGATCCCACCCCGTGCTGTGTTCCTCTGCCAGTCAGGAGGAGGTTCTGATGTCACAGAGGTGGAACTTTATGTAGGGCAGGTCTACACTAGGGGAATAAGTTGATTTCCGATATGTAATTCTAGCTATGGCAACTGCATAGTTAGAATAGATGTATTTGAAGTTGACTTAGCTGACTGTCTCCAGTAAGGAAAGTCGACAGGAGCATTTCTCCCATTAGCCTCCCTTAGTCCACGTGATAGCAAGGAGTACAGGAGTCGACTGCCAACTCCAGAGGGATCAATTTCACTTGTCTTTACTAGACATGCAAAATTGAACTCTAGAAGAGCAACCCTGACCGGATTGATCTTCTGTGTAGTATAGCCGCACTCTGGCTGTGTCTACACGACCTCCCTACTTCGAAGGGAGGATGGTAAGTAGGGTGTTGGGAGTTTATTAATGAAGTGCTGCAGTGCATAGGTGGCACTGCATTATGCAAATTCCACCCATCCCCACGTGGCAACTTCGACGTGTTAAACCTCGAAGTGCCGGCTCTCGTGTAGCCACGGCTAACCCGCCAGTACTTCGAAGTGCCCACAGTAAAGGACTTCGAAGTTGCCCAGGCACTTTGAAGTACTGATGGGTTCACAAGTACTGAAGTTCAACACTTCGGAGTTGCTGGGGGGGTGGGGATTTGCTTAATGAAGTGCTGCGGTGCATATGCAGCACTTCATTAATAAACTCCCAACACCCTACTTACCGTCCTCCCTTCGAAGTAGGGAGGTAGTATAGACAAACCCTCTATGTTGCTCTGTTTTAACTCTGTGGTGGGAGTGGTGAGGTATATCCACGTGGTGCTATTAGCATTAGCTGAGATACGTTGCCAGGAGTGCAGAAAGATGTGTGGGTGGTAAGTAAGAAATAATACATTCTCGAAGATTCAAAGCAAAGACATGACACTGAGCATTCCACCAGGGGTGTCTAGCAGATTATGTTGTGCCAACAAGGCCATGATTAAGGTTACAGAAAATATTCTTTTAAAGACCCTGCCTTACTAATATAACAGTAGTGCTTAAAAGCCCCCACTGAGATTTGGATCCCACTGTGCTAGACCCTGAGCAAGTGCATAGTGAGAGACAGTCCTTGTCCTTAAAGATTTGCAATCTAGATATAGCAGAAAACAGAATTATCAAGTAAATTGCCCAAGGTCATACAGCAGGTCAATGGCGGAGCCAATAAAGCACTCAGGTTTCCTGTCTCCCAGCCCAGGGCCTTCCCCACTCAACCATACTCTTGGATATAAAATATAATCCTTTGGCATACATGTGTTGTGGTTAGTGGGAAGAAGAATTCTGAAGAGCGAAGAATACTTGATGAGCAATGTTTGTGTTCTTTGGTCTGTTTTATGTATTGCTGTAATTTAAATAACATTATTTTTCATGTACAATGTAGTTTTGGCAAGCTGTACCGTTGTCTTTGAAAGCTATTGCTAAGACTAATCATTGTTCATGTTTCAAGTCATAGGGATAGATTGTGTGGTTTTAAGTCACTGCCCACGTGGCTGAGGACATGATCAGTGCATAAACAATCTACTGATCGTGGGGGCACTATACTGAAGGCAAACACACGGCTCAGGAAGAACATGCTGTGGTAGCAACTGCTCCACTTTACAGATGGAGTCCTTGCTTCCCCTGTGATAGCCTAGTAGTTCTACAGAATCATGACCTGGCCCCTTCCAGGTCTTTCTCTCTCTCTCTCTCTGTGGTGATGCCTACACTACAAGAGTATATCTATTTTAAGTCAATTAGCCCAGTTTTTCCAAGTGCCTGTCCTCACTGTAAATTCTGTTAGCTCAATTTATGGTGCACTAAAATCGACATAATATCAAAATCATAATATCATAGTAACCTGATGAGTATAGCATTCAGTTCAAATTTAAAATTCCAAATGAAGGGTAGTGAGGACACATTATGTCTTTAAATCGAATTCATTAGCCTCCAAACAATTGCTGTATGTGCCCCACAATGCCCCACAGTTCTCTGCTCTGGCCTTTTCCATCTCCACTGCTCACAGGTGTGGAGGAATTAGGCAACAGGAAGACCGTTTCAATTTGGTACCTGGAAGCCCGTGGCAGTACGGTCATGAGAGGCTGAAAAATCTTTTTCTTGTTCTTTTCCAGCGGTGCAGCTGTGGGGTCTGTGGTTCTGTGAATACTCCTGCTGGCTGCCTTTATTTTCTGTGCTCCCTGGTGCCAGCCACTGCCCCCTTCCTTGACACCACATGGCAGCTAGGCTGTGGGTGGGAGTCATGCTTGTGTGATAGGACAAGAAACTTATTTTCAGCCTTTTATGGCATGCTGCTCCCCTCATCCCCTCCCTTTCCTCCCTGAGAGGTGCCACACATTCTGGAACTTTCCCTTGACCACATCACATGGCAGCTAGTCTGTGGGTGGGGGTCGTGCTTGGACGAGAAACTTCCTTTTAGCGGCTTACATTTTGTCTTGGTCCCCACATCTCCTACCTACCCTCGCTCCAGAGGCGCCACGCAGTCTGGAATTTTCCCATGCCCAGCCGCATCATGAGGTTTGACCCTGAACCAATACAAAGACATGCTGCACAAGGTGCCAAGCAGCTTGTGTGAGGAAAGGGTCACAATTTTCGGGTGCTTGCTGTAGCCTGGGGTCTTTTAGATGTCCGGGGGATGTCTCCCTCGGCAGACGTGTTTTTCAGACAACAGAAGAAAATACTTTGTCACTAGAATGGCTGTCCTCTCAGACCAAATTTTTTGTATGGACTTTATCCAAAGGCCAAGGGGCTGGCTATAGTCGGGGGTCTTTAAGCTGCCCAGGGGAAGTCTCCCTCCCTGGTCATGATTTTTGGGTTCTGGCTGTAGCCAGGGGGTCTTTTAGCCACTCCAAGCCATGCATGTTTCAGTGAAGGCAATGTAGTAGCTATACAATTACCACAGTTCTCAAAGTAAGGCTGGCAGTGAGGAATATCCTTGTTCTGGGGGGTCTTTTTTGTCAGGTCCAAACCTGGCTGTAGTCTGGGGTCTTTTAGCCGCCCTGAGTTGTAACTGTTTCAATGAGTCATTTGAATTTCAGTATAGTACCATATCCACTTAGGGTCTTTTTTTCCAGGAGGCCTAAATCGAGTTCCAGATACCAACATATCAAAGCCTAGGCATGCTGCTAATGGGGGAAAGTAGTGGGTCTCCCTGGGCGGTCATGATTTTAAGGGCTGGCAAACGTCTGCTGTCTTTTAGCCTCCCCAAGCCATTACTACTATTTCAATTATTCATTTGAGTTTCAGTTTAGCACCTGTGTCTACTTAAACATATTCTTCTTTTAAGGGTCTTCTTTGCCAGGAGGTCTAAATCCAGATCCGAGCCTGCAAAGATCCAGTGCTTTTACATCCCGTTTTCAAACACGTATCAGTTGGGACAGGTTTACTACCCAGCCCCTCCCCTCAATTATAAAAAGCACATCTCTTATAAAGGCAAGCCAGACCCGGGTCTGGAAAAAGGGATGTTTGTTTAACATAACAGGGGAAAGAGGGGAATGAAATGTGGGAAGATGTTGTCAGATACCCACATCTACTTGCAGGGCATTTTTTTCTCCATGCTGCACCAATGAAAATAGCCAAAATGCTACGGGGCTCAGGGAACTGTGGGATAGGTTCCCACAATACACTGCTGCAACAGTCGATTTAAGCTACTTGTGCATGGCAGCAAAAAGTCTATTTTGTGGGAAGCCTGTGGGAAGGGGAGGATGCTCAAAATCGAATGGATAAAACCCAGCGTTAAAAAATCAATGTTAATAAATTTGATTTTAGCTCATAGTGTAGACGCAGCCTCAGTGTGCTGGTGGTGCTAAATTTACAAGGTTGTTGTGTGCAAGGACTGATACAAGTCCCTGTACAAAGGGGAATGTGACAGGAGGAAGAAGGCTCCTAGAACTACTTCCTGCCCTCCTCCAACCCTTGTCCAGGGCTAGATACAATTTAGCTACTGAATCTCTTTCCCTGAGTGTTCAGTATCTTGTAACCAGAGCTGAGCAAATAATATTTTTCTCACCCCAGTGTGGTGGCCATAATGAAAAATTTGGGTAAAAAAATCCAGTGTGATTTCAATCAACCAAAACATTTCATAACAAAAAAGCAGTCCCGTAGCACTTTAAAGACTAACATTTCATGTTTATTTGAAGCAAGGCAGTTTCATATTTTGATTCACTTGGACTTGAATAAAACATTTTTGTTCCTTGATACTAATTTTTACTTTTAGTTTTTTATTTCAATTTAGCCGCTTCAGTGTTTTTTTAAATACCTTCCCCCCATTTTATATGATTGACCAAATTTTGAAATTGGAATGTTGTTTCTCATCAAAATGAATCATTTTGCCATTGTCTAAATGAAACATTTTGACTCTGTATTTCCTCAAACAAAATCACTAGTTGAATTCTACCAAATTCTAGTGAATAATTTCAGAACCCCAAAATGCCTCTCTGTCCAAAAAAAAAATCCTCAGAAATAATTTGCCCCACCCTCCTTGTAACCTATACAAAATTTACAATCATGAGACTTCTGGCACAGCTTGAAAAGTAATTTTAAAAGAGAAAGAGTTAAGGAAAATAGGAGCTTAAACCAGAAACTTTCTGGAAGATCCAGCTCTCTGCAGAGATGACGCTTGAGTTGTGGGGACAGCATGCCAAGCCCCATGGCTGCCACTATACAAAGGAGCTCAAGGGGGGACATGTCACTGCTTCCAGAAGCCGCTCAGAGACAAGGCATGAAGGGATCCTGCCATATTTCCACTGTACCATCAACTAGACTTTTACTGGCCCAGTTGGCAGAGCTGACCACAGCCAGCTGGGTCCATTTTTAGCCAGGTGTTGCAGTTGAAAACTGAATGCTGGCAATCCTCTTTCCCAGCTATAACCCCTGTTGGACTTGGGTTTGAAGAAAGGGTTTTCAACAGTTTCAGCAGCTTTTGGAACCTAATATTTTACATTGTTCATATTTCAAACTGTTTCTCATACAAACATCTTTTAACAGTTAGGACCTGTTATGGTTCTTGGTGGAGACCTTACATGGCACCTTTTGCTGACTACTTTGCATGTATCTGAATCACGGGTGCTGTGTAAAATTCTATGTGAACTGCCTGTGCCCTCTGTCAATTGTCATCCAGAGTTTCCTGGATCATTTACAGATGTGCTCATTTAGACAAAATCTATGGGGAAAAACTTGAAATGGATTATTTTGACTTTATGTTTTTTGTTTCAAATTGTATTAAAATGTAAGTGTTGTATTTATATTTTATGACATGGTTACATTATCAAAATGACTCAACATTACAGTGGAAAGTTTTGGTAGTGCTAAATCAGTTTTTTGAAATTATTTTGCAGAAAAATCTTATTTAATTTGGAATTAATTGTTTTTAAATGTCTGAATTTCCCATAGAAAGGAAATTCTGGTGCCTGAACAGATCTGTTAGTTAATGTGTACCTGCAGTGATCTCATTCAAGCTATAAACTTAGGAGACAGGCTAATATTTTGTAATAACTAGGGTTCTATGGCTCTATTTTATTAAAATACTTAAGCATATGATTAAGCCCATCCCTATCCTGCCCTTAGATGTCTTCTTTAGTCTCATTAAAGTTTGATGTGAGCATGTCCTTCAAGGGCCACCAGAAGAAGATATGACAAAGATGGGTTCAGGTTGCTTGACTTTTGAAGCAGCCCACAGGGAATCTCCAAACATTCCCTATAACCCACCATCCAACGGTGAGAAATATTGTACCTGACTGATACACTCTAGCTCTGCATCCAAGCATGAAAACATGAGAGAAGAAAAGCTTCCCTGCTTTTCTGGAAAAAATATGGTACCTGTTCCTGAAGGAGTACAGTTGATGGCAGTGTTACAACAGGTGGCAACAGATACCATTGAAATTAAACCTATAGTTTCCACATTACAGTTCACCGTGACTGAGAGTCCAACCGCTCTACAAACTCTGTACAGACTGTCTGATATGGAAGATGACCTTAAAGAGAACAAATTGGATTGTGATGAACCATAATGCCACTAAGACTATTAACACGCAATTTACTCATCTAGAAAGCCAGTCACAAAAGTGTAACATCAGGATTTTGGATGTTCGTAGGGGCACACAGAAAGGTCATCCTTCTGAATGTGTCCACAATTTTCTAATTAAACTGTTAGCTCTGTACCTAGATTTTTGTTTTGATGCATAATGGAGACGCAGATCCTTGCCCCCACTCCAGCTCCAGGAGGTCAGCCTAAAGCACTGATTGTGCAGAAATCTAGGGGTAAAAAGGAGCTGTTGTGGGAAGAACCAGCAATTAAAATACTGCTCTTTCAAACTTATGCCCTTGTTGGGTCTGCAGTGACAGGGCAGCTTTTAATCGAGCAAAATAATTGGCTGGGAAGATGAGAATAGTGAGAATTCAGTTCCCCTCAGGAGGTAGAAAAATAGCTGAAAAACTTGCAAACTGCTCCCTGGTAACAGAGGACATCTAAGAAATGATCTGATCCTATGGAATTTATGTATTGCTCTCTCAGTGCAATTTGGCCTCTCTAAACAAGCTGATGGGCATGGGTTGATACTGATACATTAGCTCCTTTTCTTTTCTTTAACTCACTCACTAAGCTTGAAGGGGCAATGGGAAGCAAACCAATAATCACCCTTTGCCCTAATTCATAGGAAAGGAGCATCAATGTAAAATCAATCTTTAATATGTTAACGATCTCTAATCTGGAATCTTTGGGACCTGCCTGGTGCTGAATGAGAGAATTTGCCAAACCACAGGAGGTCAATATTGTTTAGCACATTACCAACACTTCCGCTGATTACTGGGCTCTTAGAAGATACTTAAGGGTAAATTTCAGCTAAATGACAGCACCGAATGCTGAGAGCCAGGATGGTAGCTATAAACAAACTTTATGTGACCATGGGAACCTTGGACAAACCCATGATAAGTGGAAGTCTGGCTAGCTAAAACCATGATGGATTACAGATGTTGCCAGATGAGAGAGTTCCAGATTAGAAAGGTACAACCTGTAATATATAAAATTTTATTAGGTCATACTTCCTCATGGACTAATGTAGCAAGTATTTTTGGTAACAGACAGTGCTTAATTTGTAATAAAAGAGGCTCCAGGGCTCAAGCAATTTTAACATGGTGAATGGCAGTGAAAAGGGAGTAGTATCAGAAGCTAAAATAAAGGAAAGAACAAGTTAATAATTACTTACACGAAGTAGATATCTTCAGATTCCAGGCTTAATTAACTATATCCTAGAATACTCAAGGAACTAACTGAAGCAATATCTGAGTAATTTGCAATTACCTTTGGAAATCACGGCACACGAGTGAGAGCTGCCGGAAGATGGGAAAAGAGCAAACAGTGCCCATCTACAAAAAGGAAATGAAGGACAACCCAGGGAATTACATACAAGACAGCTCAACTTATGTACCACTAAAGATAATGAACCAAATAAATAAGCAATCAGTTTGCAAACATCTAGAAGATAACAAGGTGATAAGTAATAAGCAGCGTGGATTTTTCAAGCACAAATTGTCAAACCAACCTGTTACCTTTGTTTGACAGGGAAATAAGTCTTGGGGATAAGGTGAATTAGTAGATGTGGTATATGTAGACTTGATTATGGGTTTTATTACAGTCTCACCTTACCTTCTGATTAACAGATTAGGAAAATTTACCTTAGGCAGAGCTACCTTAAGGTGGGTGCATAACTGGCTGGATAGCTATGCCCAGAGAGCAGTTGACAATGGTTCACAGTCATGCTGAAAGGGCATAAGGAGAGGGGTTCCATGGGCATCAGTCCCGGGTCCAGTTCAGTTAACTATTTCCGTCAATGATTTATGGTATATAGTGGCATAAAGCGGCATGGCCAACCTGCGGCTCCAGAGCAACATGAAGATCTTCAGAAGTTAATATGTGGCTGCTTACATAGGCACTGACTCTGGACCTGGAGCTATAGGTCCAACTTCTAGTGTGCTGGGTGTGTGCTCACTGCTCAACCCTAGCTCTGCCCCAGACTCAGCCCCCCACTCCACCCCTTCTCTTAAGGCTTTCACCCCTTTTTGCCCTCTCCAGTGCCTGCTACTCCCTTTCTTCTCCCCACATGGAGCCTCCTGCACACTGCAAGGTGCTGATCGGCAGGGCAGGACGTTGGCAGGAGGTGCTGGGAGGAGAGGACAGAAGAATTGATGGTTGGCTGCTGACATATTCCTGTGGTTGTTTGGCAACATACATTGATAAATTCTGGCTCCCTTCTCAGGCTCAGGTTGGCCATCCCTGGCATACAGGGCACACGTACAATGGTCACCACCATCACCTCTTCACAACCATGGCATTGCCTTCAGAACATAGCCTTCCAGCTGTGCCATGCTCTGTGCTCCCCATTTCCATGGGGACCTGCAGTCTCTGTCCAGCCACTTCTTCAGTGGCAATTCCAGTTCATGGTCTGAGAAGTGCTTCCCAAGCAGCCCTGGCACCTTCTCCTCCCCTCACCTCAGGGCCTTGGGAGTCAGGCACTGGCAGCCCACCCAAAGTACTTTCTAGCTTGCTGCACTGGTCTGTCCTAGGTGCTAGCACTCCTTTTTTCTGCAAGGAGCCTGCTCTTTCCTCTCAAGCTCCAGTCAGTTGCTGAACTCTGCTCTTCCCTGAAGTCCTTCGTCTGTGAGTCTGCCAGGCCATGATTGGCTTCTCCTCTCTGCCCTAGTATAAGAGGCTGCCTTTGGCGCAGCCTTCCTAGGATTGCTTTTAACCCCTTTTCTGCCAGTGTGGGGCAACCGCCCCCTCACAGTGCCCTAGATAAGTTTTTAGGGGATTGTCTCTGCCACAGATCTGATTCCCAGAAGGACCATTGGTCGTTTTTATGCTCCCTATTTTGATCCCTTAAACTTATTTAAAATGAATGAGTCTTATTTTGATAACTTTCCTTTGGGGTGCAGGTAAGAAACTTAGTGACTCTGAACAAATTACAGCTCCCCCTGTGTTTTGCCCGCCAATTTGGAAAACTATCCTATCTCCTTTTTGTTAACCCATCCATCTTAATGACTGTTAAATATGACCACACAGACTATTGGATGTGTAACTTCCTTTGCAATACTCAGATGTTTTAGGAGTGTCCCTGTATCATAAATGTCTGGTAGGAGGTGAGTCAAAAGCCCAACTTTGAAATTTTATGGTAAATTGGAGCATGCCCCTTTTGTTTTATTCTTGGTAATATTCTCCTTAGGAAAACAGTAAATACTGCAAAGTTGCTTTGAACAAGCATAATCCCATTGCACTACATGACACAGAAGTTTATGTATAGACTTGCACTATGCACAGCTTTGGTCACTGCTAATTAATCCTGTAAAAAATGGGAAAGTCCATCCCCACAAAACATTAATGGCTGGCTCTGTGAAGTGGCTGGTCTGGCAGTTAGCAAAGAACTGGCTTTTTGCAGAAGGGAGATGCCCCCCCCAAAATCAAAGCAATTTGTGCTGGTTTTTTAGAAGTGTCTAAGTAGTGTAGACTCTGAAGATAGGTGTTTTCTTTCTCTGTCCCTCCATTTATCTTAACCCTATTTATTTTGTGTATTAGGATGAATCTGGAATTTTGGCACATTTGTTGTATTTGGAAAAATGAATAACCAATTATAGCTAAGAACAAAAGCATGCCCTAATGTTTCACTAAGGGCCCTGTACAGGTAAAATAAGAAGTTCATACTATGCCAGACACTGGACTGACAGCCCCTTTTCAGGTATTTTCATGTGTCCACTACCGTAGAACTTTGTAAGGTTTAAGGAGTTATTTTAATTGCCCACTAGATTTTTCTTTGGAAAGTTCTAAAACTAGCCCCAATCCAACGTAAGAAAACTAGGAGTGAAACTTCCTCAATGTACTGCAATATATACAATTCTCATAACGTAATGCCAGCTCTAAGCCATCTAAATGATTGCATATATTTATATGTAAATGAATATCAGTAGTACTCCTACACATCTTTAGTATAAATATGTATGTGCAAATTTTGTTAAATTCCTCAAGAAGCTATATCACAGGTTTGCTTTTTTTTTTTTTTTTTTTTTTTTAAGCACTAGGAAAGTAAAACCATCAACTGCAGGACACAGCAAGATATATAAAAGCCTAGAATCAGAGATCAGATTCCCATTTATCCCATCCCAGGAACTGGCGTCAAAATGATCTTAGACTGAGAAAAACAGAGTGAATTGTACTGAGCAGGAATACCATTAACAGCTTATGCTGAAAGGCAAGCCAACTTCAGTGTGGTTCATGATTAACTATGCATCCATGTCAGAACTGTAACAGGAAAACTTAATGTTATGACCCAGCACAATGGAATGAAACAGCAAAGGCATCTTTGGTGCAGCTGGTCAGAAAATAAGAAGGGATATGCCATCTCCCAAATAGAAACAAGGAATGGCCTCCTCAATAAATGTGTCAACAGAAACAAGAATATTTTCATAATGCCCATGATTGTTGCATTATTTATGCAGTCCCAGAGCCCCAGCTGACAATAATGCTCTCACATATTTCTTTGAATGAGTCAAACAACAAGATTTAGCCAGTAACAGACTTCCTGCTAGGAAAAATAAACTATGTCAGAGAATATATTGAGGTAGGTGCAATCAAAACACTCAGTTCCATCAAATCCCAATGGCCTCCTAATTGATCTAATAATCTGTAGACTTCCAAATAGAAGACCTTCTAGATTTATGTGGCTATAGCTTATAATAAGAGGAACTATCTAATGCTGTAAATTTGTCCCTTCAGTACATTTCTGAATTAAATGAGGACACTGCTGGGAGCTCTAGGCATCTTTAAAAAAATATTAAATTTTGGGAATAAGAAAAGGGAATTACTTAATTTTTAATCCCATGAGTTCAAAATGTTTGCATCATTAATGTCAGAGCAATAATTTGACAAATGAAAACTACAATTTGTAAGTTACAGAATATTCTCTGCTACAAGAAAATGGAAACTGTGGATAACTTTTGGCCATAGTTGTAGCAAATGTTTCAGGTCCCTGGAGTGGGTGTATAAGCAGGCCGCAAGAAAAAAGTATACATGTTCATGTGAATTTAAGGGGGCTGCTTGTATGTTTAAAGTTACACATGGGCTTAGGTACTTTGTAGAATTACAGCCACAGTAATGAAAGAAAAAGGGATTTCGCAGTAGCCTTAATCCAATGAAGAAAAATCTGAAACAAAAAGTCTAGGATCATATTTAGAATATTACAAAGCAGCTCTTACTGGTGTATGGCATAAGAAAGAGGTGTCCACTTTCCCTCCTACATTTTTCAGCTTTAATAGTTAAGACACTTTTAGTAAAGTTTAGACAGGCTATGCACCAAAGCCAAAATTCTGCTCTTATTGAAGCTAAATGGGAGTTCTGGCATTCACTTCAACAGAGCCAAGATTTCACCCCACTTGTCCTGACACTTTAGTAGTTGACGGTTCATTTTGTGGATGATCTCTTGATTTACCACACATGGGCTACGTCTACACGTGCACGCTACATCGAAATCAATGTAGCAACATCGAAAGAATAACGTCTACACGTCCTCCACGGCTGGCAATGTCGATGTTCAACTTCGACGTTGGGCAGCACCACATTGAAAAAGGCGCTGCGAGGGAACGTCTACACGCCAAAGTAGCACACATCGAAATAAGGGTGCCAGGAACAGCTGCAGACAGGGTCAGAGGGCGGACTCAACAGCAAGCCGCTCCCTTAAAGGGCCCCTCCCAGACACAGTTGCACTAAACAACACAAGATCCACAGAGCCGACAACTGGTTGCAGACCCTGTGCATGCAGCATGGACCCCAGCTGCAGTAGCAGCAGCCAGAAGCCCTGGGCTAAGGGCTGCTGCACACGGTGACTATAGAGCCCCACAGGGGCTGGAGAGAGAGAGCGTCTCTCAACCCCTCAGCTGATGGCCGCCATGGCGGACCCCGCTATTTCGATGTTGCAGGACACAGATCGTCTACACGTGCCCTACTTCGACGTTCAACTTCGAAGTAGGGCGCTATTCCCATCCCCTCCTGGGGTTAGTGACTTTGACGTCTCGCCGCCTAACATCGATTTCAACTTCAAAATAGTGCCCCACACGTGTAGCCGTGATGGGCACTATTTCGAAGTTGGCGCCGCTACTTCGAAATAGCGTGCACATGTAGACACTGCCATGATCATGAAGAACAGATGTGTTCAGAAAATTTTGAAAGCTTACATATTTCAAAGCAAAATGGGGTTAGGGAGAAATCAGTGGTATTTTGGTATGTGTTTCTGGAACAGTATCCATTTTTTAACCTGACTAGATGGAGAACATACATATGTCCATGATCTCTATGAATATGTGGAAAAGTGATTCCACAAAACGCTTCTGTTTTCATGTTTCTAGGACTGTTTGAGTGTAAATAAGACTTTCTCTTAGAGTGTTTTATTTTTCCCCCTCCAAAGCATGTACACTCTAGTCTTATTAGTTTAGACTTTGACCCTTATTTGAATTTTGTTTAGAGAAGGACGGCGGGGGGGGAGTTGCCTGAAGCGTATGAAGATTTTTTTTCCCCACATTTCAATGGGAAAAGGAGGCATTTCATGAAAAGTGAAACTTATGGACCGCATCATTTCTGGAGGTTGTGTTGCAAATATTTTTTTCATAAAATTTAAATTATGGACAGGGGTCACTTGGGCACAACACTAGTTGACACAAAACAATACCTTAGTTAGAGCCTTGACTGATGTAAATTAACATAGCTCCAATGACTTCAATCTGCATAACTTCACTGCTTTTTGCAGAAATATGTTTATTTATACCAGCCACGGACCTGGCTCAAGACCCTCCAATTCTGGGAGAATCCAATCAAGAATAGCTGCTGAACTTGTCAGAGGTGATACATAGGCATGCATTTTAAAGAACTCTAATGCTGATTTACACCTTGATCTATGACAACCTCTAAGAACTCCCCATCCCAAAAGTCTTTAAACTAGATGTTTGAGGCTCTCTCTTACTTTGGTGAGTAGAATAAATGCAACTAAAATCGTTTTATAGCAAAATATGACATCCTTTGAAGTCTCTACAACAAAATCACAGGACTTTTAGTCTTTATTTCAGGAGAGCTAGTAACTTTATCTGTGCTAGGCATGATGTGGTCAGAATAGATGTTACAGGTATTAGGGATATATACTAGGGCAGCGGCAGTTCTGTGTTCTGGTTAGTGAAGACCAGCTAACAGTAGCACATAGAATTTAAAAGCTTTCTTTTCACTGATTTTTTAAAAACAAATCATCACCTAAGTGATGGGAAATGAGAATTCATCAATCTATATCTCTGAAAATGGTCTTCATGGCAATAAAGTGCTTTATTTAAAAACTGGATTTTTGTGTAAGAAGTAAGAGTTATTTCAAAACTAGAAAAGTATGGGTTCGTCTTTATCCATTACAGTAGTAGAGATATGGGACAGATTGGGCTCATCTACACTAGCCCCCTCCTTCGAAGGGGGTATGTAAATGAGCCAAATTGGAGAATAGCAATGAGGTGCTGTGCTGCATAATTCCCACCATGCAAACTCCAAAGTGGCAGCAAGCAGTCTAGCTGCGGGCATTTTGAAGTACCTGCACAACTTGGAAGTTCTCTTACTCCCAAAACTCCTTCGAAGGAGGGGGCAAGTGTAGACGAGCCCTTAGTGAGCTACTTTGCTGAAAAATATTATCAAAGGTAATTCCTTTTTAATAACAAATTATTCTGTGTTTCTAGATTCTTAGCTGCCTATTTTAAGGATACTCCCCCTTTCCCCCTACTACTCCTTTTTCACTTTTTTCCCCAGTCCAACAGGGCTGACACAGCTCTAGGATGGTAAAGTTGAATCATGTGGGGCTTATACCTGAGCAGAATTAACTAAATTCCAATTTGGGATCGCCTGAGTTACCCTATTGTCTTCATAGCACGTGCTGTTATTTCTGTTCTTCAGCCCTGAAAGCAATGAGAAGTTACATAGGCACCACTGAGAGCAGAATCTCAGCAGCATAAACTTTAGCCAGCTAATTGTTTTTGAGTGGGAAGAATTAGAAATAAACATGTGAAGGATGGTGGCATAATATTTCACAGGGCTTGGAAAAAATACTGGGGCCAGCCTGGCTCATTGTTTTGTGAAAGCTTAGCTCTCAAATTCCAGCATTGGAGTGTTTTAGTTTCTTTAAACTACAATCTTTGAATGAGTTTCTGTTTGCTGAAGGTTATTTATATTTCCACTCTTAACCCTGTTTTAAAGATTATTTGAAGCAGAGGCAGCTGGCTATACCTGCCAATAGCAGGAGGGGCAGAGTGAGGGCAGCAGCTTCTGTGGATATTATTGAGCGTGCTCAGTCCCTGTGAGGAAGTTCAGTACAAGCCAAGCTGCAAATCTTGGGGAGTGTAAGACACCCTCCCTCCCATGCATCCATCCATCCACAGCACTTCTGGTTTGATGTAAAGTGAGTAGGCTGGAGTGTTTTGATGCAAGCTGAAGCAATGTCTGAGATTCAGAAAATTGTAGAGCTCCAAGTACACGTTTCAAGAGAATTCATTAGGAAGCCAATGAATACTGACAAAAAAATAGGCTGGTTGTATATTCACTTCTAGGTTTTTGCTGTTTTATGTTGTCTGTGTAAACAAAACACAAAATACTCCAAACATCCATACTTGTTGCATGCAAAACCTAGCAATGCTAAGGCTTGGTAAATCAACCAATCAGAAGTCAAAGAATGTAGATTTTACAGATGAAAACTCAATCTTAACCTTGGATTTACGCATCTTGCATTATGTTGCTCCATAAAAGACCACATGACTTATCTTTCATGACAAGATGTTTCATAAATTCATTTGTGTTCCATAAATCCTGTATCCAAGTCTCTCTTCCTGTTATCATCCAGATTCTCAGCTTGTGCACCTGCTTTTTTGTATTCCTTCTCCCTTCTTCTCTTCCCTCAAAGCCCTCAAAAGGACTTTCAGAGAATAAGATCTCTTCCTAGGGAAATCTGCCAGTCATGCAATGCTCCCGGTTTCTGTGTGGTGTTGGAGGTGCACAGAGATGGAGAAGTGACTGCCCAGCAGAGTTTATATATCCTAAATCAGTGTTTCTTAAACTGTGGTCCATGGAATGCTGGTGTTCCACAAACAACTTGCAGGTGTGCCGTAAGCATTTGGACAAATACCCTGATGGTATATGTATTTTTGTTATTAAAACCAGATACTGTACAATGTTACTGCTTTGTTGCTACCTGGTTAATTTACTTCGTGTTGGTTTTGCTATATGTGTTGCAAGGTTTTTTTTTGGGGGGTGGGGGGGCAGGGGGCATGTCTGACAATTTTTGTGAAGAAAATTTTCATACATGTTCTGCATAAAAAATATATTGTTTGGTGTTCCATTGTATCAAGAAGTATAAGAAACACTGCCCTGAATGGCAGCTACACGCTGTGATTGACACGCATTGAATTTTTTTTTTCTTTTTGACCATCAGACTGGAGCACATCCTTGATTCCTCAGCCAAACACAGAGTCCAATAATGGTCCTGTTCTCCAGAGCGACAAGGCACACTGGAATTATGTTTTACATTTTCAACAGCAACAAAAATACTTCCTTTTCAAAATGAGAATTGTATATTTTTTCTCTTTTCCATTTATTTAAATTAGAAACTGAAAACTGTTTTCAGAGAGAGAGAGAGAGAGAGAGGGAAAGAAATTGGTGGAAATTTGTTAGTTCTTTTCTGACCAGCTGCAGCATTATATTTTGAGTATGTTCAAATGAAAACATGCATGTTGTCTGTTTTTCATTTTAGCCACGTTTATACTAGAGCGCCCTTTCAAAGGGGCGCCTTTTGAAAGAGAGTAATTGAAGGAGACCCTTTCGCAGGGGAGCATCTACACACGGGACGGGGGGGCATCATCAACAAGCACCATCAAAACGGCCGCACGTCATGTTAAAAGGGGCCATCCAGGCCGTCGAAAGAGAGCGTTTACACTCACTCATGCCCTTTTTCAAAAGAAAGGGCCAGGAAATGCTGAGGATGGGGTCGCAGGGCGGCCAAGCCCTTCCAGGGCTTCAGCAAGCCGCTCCTTTAAAAGGCCCCTCCCCAACACCCTCAGCCTGCACAGCACAATGCCTGCGGAGCTGCCACAAGGCCTGCAGACACAGTGGCCTCAGGAATGGACATGGAGCAGCAGCAACTCAACACCCTGCTGGCTGCCAACAGCAGAGCGGGCACGCTGTTGGCTGCAGCACTGGTAGGTGCACCCTGCAGCTCCTGGCCTCCTCCCCAGCGTTCTGCTGACTCTGGTGCTACCCCACCAGCTTCAAGTGCTGGGAGCAACTTGTCATGGGGGAGTGGGATGACGGCCGGTGGCTCCAGAATTTCCAGATGTAGTGACAGACCTTTCTGGAGTTCTGCCAGTGGCTGACCCCCGCCCTGAGAACCCGGACACGCGGACGTGTCGTGCCATCCCCATGGAGAAGAGGATCGCGACAGCTGTCTGGAAGCTGGCCACTCCAGACAGCTACTGCTCGGTGGGACGCCAATTTGATGTGGGCCAGGCCACAGTGGGGGCCATTGTGAGGGAGGTAAGGAGACCTGGGCATGCACCCACTGGTGGGTGGGCAGCTGGGATGGGGCTTGAGGGGGGGGCGCTGGGCACACCCCGCACACCTGCAGGGGTGCCTATGTCCCCGCTCACAGGTGGTCCACTCTCTAAATGCCCTGCTTTTCCAGAGGGTCACCTGCATCGGGGACCTGGACACGGCCATCACAAGCTTCACTGCAATGGGGTTTCCGAATTGCTTCAGGGCCCTCAACGGAACCCACATACCTATCTGCGCCCCGAAGTACAGGGAAAGATAATACATAGACAGGAAAGGCTACGCTTCCGTGGTCCTGCACACCATGGTGGATAGCCAGGACCAGTTCCAGGACATATATGTGGGCTGGACCAGCTGCACCCATGACACGTAGGTCTTCCGGAACTCGGGTTTGTGCCACCAGCTGGAAGCGGGAACCTACAACCCCCAGAGGGAGATCCCACTGGGGGACACCACCATACCCCTCTGCCTGGTGGCCAACACAGCATACCCGCTCCAGCCCTGGCTCTTGCTGCCCTATATAGGCCACCCCACCCCCAGCCAGGAGCGCTTCAACAGCCAGGTTGAGCACACCGTCAGCTGCTTGAAGGGGAGGTGGTGCTGTCTTCTCTCCCGCCTGGACGTTGGCGTCGTCCATGTCCCCCAGGTCATGGGCACTGGCTGCGCACTCCACAATACAGTGGAGACTAAGGGGGAAGCCTTAGTGCAGGTGTGGGCAGTCAAGGCTGGCACAGGCTACCCCCAACCAGCTGCTGCCCCTACCCGCCAGGCTCACCAGGACATGATCTGTGTCTAGGAGGCCCAGTGCTGTTACTTTGACCGGGGCCACTGTGAGCACCACCCCATCCACCCCGGTGGGCCTCCCGCACACTCCCCAGCCACAGAGCACACAGGTGTTTTTGAAAAATAAACTGGTGTGTTGGTAACTGCAAAATCTGGGTGCTTAATGCTTATTGCTAAACATAATGGAATGGCTAACTATTTACAAGGGGAGGGGGACCTAGGTGGGCCACCTGGTGGGCCATCACTTCGGGGCAGGGGTGGAGGGGCGCAATGCCCCCAGCCCCGGGTCTCACTCCCCCATCGTCCGGGGTCCCCAGTGGGGCTGGGAGGGAGCGGGGAGTACGGGGACATAGGGCTGGGGATCATCCTCGGGCCAGTGGTCCAGGCCAGCAGGGTTGTCTCCTGGGGGGCTGGCGGGTGAGGCCATGGAGGGAGGAGCAATGGGGGTCAGCCAGAGGGGACAGCCGGTCCAGGAGCTCCCGGTAGATGGCTGCAAGATCCTGGAAGGTGGCCAGAAACCCATTCCTCCCCAGGCTGCCCGGCGCCAGGTGGCCTCCCACTCCTCAAAGCGGAGCCGGCACTCGGCTGGCTCCACCTGGCATTGGATGGAGACAGCGAAGTCAGGGTCCTCTGCCAGCTGCCTCTGACTCTGCTGTGACCAGGCCCATCCTGGCACTGGTGGTGGCTTTGGCTGATCACTGTCCCTTGCCTCTAGGGGGCTGTCTGGGACCACAGACAGGGCAAGGCTCTCCCAGCCCTGGGATGGTGCGGCTGCAGAAACGGGGGAAGAGAGGAACAGGCCATGAATGCTAACCCCTACCCCATGGCCCCCGTCCACCTGTGGGGGTCACGTCCCCGTCCCCTGTCCCCCATCTGTGGGTGTAGTGGCCCAGCCCCCTGCTCTCTGGGGGCAGGGCATGGTGCTGTCTGAGGGAGTGGGTGCTGACGGGCACTGGCAGCTGTGCTGCCATCCTGGGGCCAGGATCTGGCTGGATCCTGGGGGGCCAGGGTCTGCTGGGGGTGTGGGCTGCCCCTGGTCGTGTAGGGTGCCCCCACTTCATGATCCAGTGTGTGCCCTGTTAGATACACACCTGAGAGTCCACTGCTTAGGTCAGGCGATGGCCATCTGGCCAGTGCCTGGCTGGAGATGCAGGAGGGAAAGTCTATGAGCAGCTCCCCCTCTTTGCTGGACCAGTACCTGGCCGAGGCTGGCTCCATGACCAGCACTGGTGGTTTGGGGCTGACCACTGGTCCCAGCTTCTGATCCTCTCCAGATGGTGCTCGTTGGTCGAGGTATCCAGCAGGGCCGGCAGGGAGGAGGTGTCCCAGGGGCCCAGGATGCTGCTAAGCTCCCTGTAATAGGGGCAGGAAGTGTGGGCAGCCCCCGACTGGCTGGATGAGTCCTGTGCCCAGGCGTAACCCTGCTCGAGCTCCTTCACCTTACTCCTGACCTGGAGAGAAGTACAGGCATGGTGACCCCAGGTAGCCAGGCCCTCAGCCAGCCAGGTGAAGGTGGCCACGTTCTGACACTTACTTCCTATGACCCAGAGCACCTCCTCCTCCTCCCAGAACCCCAGCAGGTCCTGTAGCTCATGCTCAGTCCAGCTGAGGGTGCGCTCCCCCCCGCACCCCGGCTTGACCCTTGGGAGCCCTGGGCATGCTCGAAGACAGGGTCCTGGAGCTCCTTACATGTCTAGCTGGTGGCCATTGCTCTCTGGGGACTGCTGAGGGTCACACTGAGGCATGCAGGGGCAGCATGTGTAGCAGCTGCTGCCTGCATGCTGTCAGCTTCCTGCAATGGGGTTTCCTGGTCCAAGTGGCTTTAAGAGCCACTGCACACATAGATCATAGAGCCTTGAGGGGGCTGGGCAGCATGTTTCCGCCTAACAGCTGATTGCTGCCATGGCGTAACCCGCTCTTCGAAAAGACGGGATGCAGAGTGTCTACACATGGCCCTTTTTGGAAAAAGACATTGAAGGAGCAGCCTTTTTCTTATTTTTCTGTTTGGAAGAGTGGTTTCAATTCCTGCGGCACCTAACATCGATTTCATTTTCGAAAGAGTGTGTAGCATGTGTAGACGTGCCGTGCGCTGCTTCGAAGTGGGACCTGATCTCTCAAAAGAACGGGCTGGTGTAGACACAGCTTTTGAAGTTTATTTTTGCAGTTATTTCAGTAATTGTGAGTGTTGTTACACAATGGCCATGTCTACACTAGCCCCAAACTTCGAAATGGCCATGCAAATGGCCATTTCAAAGTTTACTAATGAAGTGCTGAAATACATATTCAGTGCTTCATTAGCATGCGGGCGGCTGCGGCACTTTGAAATTGATGTGCCTCACTGCCGTGCGGCTCGTCCCAACAGGGCTCCTTTTCGAAAGGACCCCGCCTACTTCGAAGTCCCCTTATTCCCATCTGCTCATAGGAATAAGGGGACTTCAAAGTAGGCAGGGTCCTTTCAAAGGAAGCCCCGTCGGGACGAGCCGCGCGGCGGCAAGGCGCGTCAATTTCGAAGTGCCGCGGCTGCCCGCATGCTAATGAAGCACTGAATATGTATTTCAGCGCTTCATTAGTAAACTTCAAAATGGCCCTTTGCATGGCTATTTCGAAGTTTGGGGCTAGTGTAGACATGGCCAATGTCATAATTAACTAACTTCGCTGTGTAATTCTTATTTTCCAGGAGAATTCAGCATAGTAGAGATTCTTTTTTAAATCTCCCCTGTGTCTGAAATACCAATTGGAGGACATGACTGTATAATTTAGGTCCAATATGTGGCACATAACAGCAGGAATCTTGACCTAAACTCTGCTCCCTTGTTCCTTATGCCTTTAAAATATGATCTTTTCAGAGCTGTCTAAAAATGTTCAAACAGAATGGTTTTTAGCCAGAAAATGCTGATTCCACAGAATCAAAGAGTTCCACAGAAACATGTTGATTCTGCCCAATTTTTTATGGAAACTTGACCAACTGGCTGGCCTCCCTACCAACCTACCTGGTTTTCTGCCAGCCCTCACTCCCTCAAGCAAGCCAGAATGAAACCTTGCCAATCCAGAATTTCCCATGAAATGGTAATTCCCTTGTTTAGACAGATCTACTTACATGTTACCCTGGCCTCGCTCTATTAGCAGAAGAAGCCAGATGACTTTGTTTTCTCTCTCCTCTTTAAATTGTTCAAACTTTTTTTTTCCAAACTACATGTTTACTGTCTGGAATTGATTGTTTACTGCCTTACTTTATCCTTTACCCTTTCATCTCCCACTTCCTGCTTGAAAGCCTCTCTCCTTTGGCAGCTAAATCCACTGAACATGATTCAGTTTTAGCCTTGCCATTTTAAGGGCTACAGGTAGCTGCTGGTCCAGTGATCTCAGCTTCACAGCCCTTGCTGATTCTGTTGGGTGAAGTTGAATAGGACACAACTTGTATATTTTGTGTTCAGAGCGACCAGTGAATTAGAGACTTGCAGAGAAGTTAAGATATTGGCAAACAAAGGAACCATTATGAAATCTGCAAAGCTTCCTAGACAGTCAACAAGGGACAGTATTCTCTAGACCTTGAATCGTTTTGTTGCTCTTCTCTGCACCTTCTCTAACTTGCCCACATCTTTCTTGACATGTGGCACCCAGAACTGGACACAGTGCTCCATTACACACTTCAACAGCGCAGAGCAGAGCTGAAGAATTACTCCTCATCTCTTGTTTGCCACACTCCTATTAATACATCCCAGCATGATGTTTGCTTATGTTGGCAGGAGAATTCCCACAGGCTGGGTAACTACCCTATCCCTGCATTTCAGATTGATAGAAAGGAGCTTATATTTCCTGGGTGTCCCCTTAGGCACATCACTACTAAAAATAACTCACAAACAAAAAAAGTAAGCTTCTTGGTGGAGGGCCACTGAGTCCTCTGTTCTGCGTGGAACAGTGTGTCTGGGACAATTAGTAAGTGAGGCGTGAGAAACAGTATCAGGAATCTTGGAAATGACAGAGGTGCTTAATGATTTGTTTGTTTGGGTTTTCACAAAGAAGTCTGATGATGAAGGAATGCCTAACTTAGTAAAGGCTAGCAGGAAGATTTAGAAGATAAAATAAAAAAATGTTAAAATTATTTAGAAAAGTTAGATGTCTTCAAGTCACCAGGGCCTGATGAAATGCATCCTAAAATAGTCAAGAAGCTGATAGAGGAGGCATCTGAGTCTGTAGCTAAAGGGCAAATATAGTGTCCATCTATAAAAAGGGAAAGAAGAGGAATCCAGGAAGCTAAACACAGTCAGTTTAACTTCTGTGCCAGAAAAGATTATAAAGAAAGTAATTAAGGAATTCACCTGCAAACATCTGGAAGAAAATAAGATGATATAGGTAACAGTCAGCATGAATTATAAAGAACAAATCATGTCAAACCAATCTTTTAGCTTTCTTTGACAGGATAAAAAGTCTTGTAGATAAGGGAGAAGCAGTGGATGTGGCATGCCTCGACTTTAGTAAAGCATTTGATACAGTCTCACGTGATCTTCTTATCAATAAAATAGCAAATACAACTTAGATGGGGCTACTGTAAGGTGGATGCATAACTGGCTGGATAACCGTTCTCAGAGAGTAATCTGAATGGTTCACAGTCATTCCTGAAGGGCATAATAAGTGGTGGACTGCAGGGGTCTGTTTTGGGACTGCTTCCATTTCAAATATCTTCTTCAGTGATTTAGATATTTGCATAGAGAGTATGCTTATTAAGTTTGCAGATGATACCAAGCTGAGAGGGGTGGCAACTGCTTAGGAGGATAGAGTCATAATTCTAAATGATCTGGACAAACTGGAGAACTGGTCCGAGATAAGCAAGATAAAGTTTAATAAGGAGAAATGCAAAGTACTCTACTTAGGAAGGAACAATCATTTTCACACATACAGAATGGGAAGCAACGGTCTAGGAAGGAATACTGCAGAAAGAGATTTAGGGGTCATAGTGGACCATAAGCTAAATATGAGTCAACAGTGTGATGTTGTTGCAAAAAAAAGCAAACCTGATTCAGAGATGCATTAACCAAAGAGCAAGACAAGAAAAGTCATTCTTCCGCTCTACTCTGCACTGTTTGGGCCTCAGGTGGAGTATTGTGTCAGTTCTAGGCACCACATTTCAAGAAAGATATGGAGAAACAGAAGGTCCACAGAAGAGCAACAAGAATGGTCTAGAGAACATGAGCTATGAGGGAAGGCTGAAAAAACTGTGCTTGTTTAGTTTAGAAAAGAGAAGACTTAGAGGGAACATGACTGTGGTTTTCAAGTACATCAAAAGAGTGTTAGAGGGAGGAGGGAGAAAAATTGTTCTCCTTAGCTTCTGAAGATAGGACAAGAAACAATGGGCTTAAATGGCAGCAAGGGAGGTTTAGGTTGGACATTAGGAAAAACATCCTAACTGTCAGAGTGGTTAAACACTGGAATAAATTATCTATGGAGGTTGTGGGATCTTCATCACTGAAGATATTTAAGAGCAGGTTAGTGAGACATCTATTGGGGATCTTCTAGAGACTCTAGATGGTGCTTGGACTGGATTAGATGTTCTCTCGAGGACCCACCCAGTTCTATGATTCTGTGACTGAAAATTAAGTCTTACACCTGTTAAGTACATGAATGATGTCCTAGGGAAACACAACTACTGTTTAGTGGCACACAGGGCACTACATATAACTCAGGACAGGAAATTATAGAAATGAACCAGCAAAGCATGCTTTGGGAAGCAGACTAGAATATACAAAATTGGAATTTGGTCAGCGCATAGGGTCTAATGACTTTACTCTTATGAAACTGGTCATGAGCTCCTTAGGAACAACATGGCCAGGCCCTTAGTTTTTTGTCTCAGCTTCAACAAGTCAGTGAAATGATTTTAAACAAGAAATATTTTTCTTTGCATTGTCCTAACGATAGTCTCCAAGATGATATTTAGTGCATTATCAGCATTTCTCTCCTGTTTTTTGGGTCTCATATGTTTTTGGAGGGGAAGACCTGGCAGAATGATTTAATATTTATAATTTGAAGGAAATGGGTGTGACCTTGCAGCTGTATACTTTTAATAGGTTTGGATTTAAAGAAAGTAGTTTTATGTGGACGAGTACAAAATAATTTGTGTTTGGCTGCCAATAAACATAGGCTACAGTGACTTGAAATTCGTACAGTGTATGGGAACCCAAAGTAAACACATCTAAATAAAGAATGTAAGTAGCTCAAATTCATTCTTTGCATATGGGGGCCCATAACTGAGGGCTTCTTCACTGGAAAAAAATGCCATTATACAAAGAAGGTGCGCTGATCAGTTTATATCACTCCACTTTACGTGCTCCACACAAATATTAATCCACAGAAACATATGAAGGTGTATGTGGCACAGACTAATTAGAACACTTCACAGTTTCATATCAGATACTTATTGCTGCCAGGATGCTGTGAGTCAAACATGATTTTTATTAGTCAGAGTGGGATTGTGTAATTTAAAAATGTGCTATCTGGCTAGTGGAGGTTAAATGCAAAAAATACTATAAAATGACAGCTGTCAAAAACATCAATAGGTAATTGGTAAACAGTTACGTCCCAATGAAGGGTTTTATTATTTCTTGATGAATTTAATATGCTCTACTAGGAGTAAAAACTGGCACTTTTAAGGGGTATTCCATTTACAAGAATGTAAATAGGAGGTGAAAAAATAGCACAAAACATGAGGTTTGGACTGGGGCATAATCTAGTTTCTAGCTTGAAGTCAGATCCTGCAAATTGTCAAGCGACTCAGGAGAGGTACTAAACCTCCTTAACCCTCCTTTCACTGCAATGAAAAGTGAGATCACACAAAGGGTCTCTGGTTTAGGTCCAGAAACAGGCTAATTGGCAGGTGCATTGTACGTGCTTTTTTACAAAGTGAACCATTTCTTTCTTCTAGCACAGATTTCACTGATTTTTCTTGACACAGGAAAGGGGCTAGGACAGTGTGTAGAAAGGCCTTCAACTTTTACTAAAGTCATTGGGAGTTTGCTTCAGGGCCAAGTACTCTTATAATTTATGCAGAGAGGGATATAAACGAAGCATGTAGGACAGGATTAGGGTTAGGCTCCAGGGACTTCATCTAGTTTACAGCAGACCTAATTCGGCAAAGTGTTTTTTAGTAGCAAGTGTGGGGGTTAATTTTTTTCATTGACTAATCTCAGATTTTACTATCACTGTGACTATCTGGTGATTTTTGGAAAAACAACCCAATATGGATGAAAAAATTATTGCAACTAGTAAGGGCCCAGCTGTCCTGGAAATACTGTAGATTATCTTTTCTGACTGTGTTTCTCTGTGCCCTTATGTCTGATCCAACCCAAACCCAAAAATATAAGACAGATTTTTTTTAAAGCATACATTTTAGTTTGTGTCCCATGCAAAAGATGGGTGAAGACTACAGCTGCACACTGGGCTTGACAGCTATACATAATTTGATGGGACCAGCTTGATTTCACTAGCGTGAATTTATTGAATTGTGTTGGCATCAAGTTGTGGCTGTTTGATCAAGACACTTCAATGCAGAACACTTGCCCTGGAGAGTAAACAGAAATATAAACATGTTCCACATTTCTGTCACAAACTTTTTCTCTCACTATAGATCATTTAATATGCTGGTTGGAACTACTACATGGGGAAAAAAGAACCTAGCTGGTTGAACTAAAGCCCTGTCTGTAACCCAAGAGATTTTAACTTAAACTGTAGAGTTGTTATAACAATAGCCAAGAACGCCAAATGGCTCATGGGAAATGAGGTCAGCTTAGGTCAAAAGGAGTAAAAGTGTAGTATTTTGGACTAATTGGTATGTCAGCTAGTTAACTAAGGGCAATATTTCCTTAACCCAATTTTCAGTGTTGGTGCAAACTGAAGACTTCTTATAGCCAGAATTAATATATGGCCTCAGTCTTCAAGGGATAAAATAAAACATGCTTCTTGCGGGCCAGAATTAGTTGCAGGGTCATAGATAGTAAATTAACTCATCAGCTGCGTCTACACATGCCACTTCTTCCGGAAGATGCAGCATGGTAATGAGCTATCCAGAAGATGCTAATGAGGTGTGGATGCAAATTTTCCACATCTCATTAGCATATCGGCATGTATTTCCAAAAGGCAACCCTCCTTCCGGAAGATCCCCATGGGCCATGCATCTGCACGTGTATTTTGGAGTCCGAAAGAGCTTCTTCCAGACTCTGAACCACATGCTGATATGCTAATGAGGCATGGAAAATTTGCATCCGTGCCTCATTAGCATCTTCTGGGTAGCTCATTACCGTGCCGTACCATACCGGAAGAAGTGGCACGTGTGGACACAGCCATCAAGTTTTAGGTACCATGATATACATGTATCATTGAGCTGGAAGGCACCTCAAGATGTCATCAAGTCACTCACAGCAGGACCTACCACCATCCCTGACAGTGTTTTTTTTTATTATCTGCTCCAGACCCCTAAATGGTCCCCTTAAAGATTGAACTCATAACCCTGGGTTTATGAAGCCCACGCTCTAACAACCCCTCCCCGAGCTCTGAGTTTAGTATATATTCTCATCCTTTAGGAGATTCAAGGGCTATTAACTCCTGAAGAATTAATAAACCAAGATGAGTTTTTCTTTTGAGGACTGAGGCTTGAGGTGGTGCCTTTTTGGTTGCTCAAGTAGGAATCCTTAACCCCATCTTTTCCAGGATTATGTTGCACTGTCATGTGGCTATATTAGACGTATTTGAATGGCTCACGTTAAAAAAGCAGCATTCACCTCATCACATAGTTCTTGATTTACAGTAGAAACTCAGGATTTTTTTAACAACACTTTTCTCTCGCAATGGTGTTTCCAGGTCATGCCTACAAATGAAGTAAATGTTGCCATTACTCACTTGTGCCTGGCTGTTCGTAACAATTTGCTATGGGCTTATTAATATGCAAAGCAAAGCTCCAAAGTGTGCCTTGTCCATAGAATTTAGCACGGCTGAGAGAAAAACTTTTGGTTACTGAAATAGATTAGCTTAAATTTACTGAGTGCTGCATGATTTTGGGGGTACCTGAGACTTGAGAAGTCTGACTTCCTGAAAATCCTGAGCATCCTCTTAAAAATCAAGCCCCTTCAAAGCATCTCATGTCGTCACCCAAAAGCACCCATATGTTTTTGAAAATTAAAGTCACCATTTTTAAAAGATAGGTGTAATCATATGTTGACTTGCAACAAGGTGAAAAGAGCTGGTTCCTATCCCAAAGAGCTTACCTGGGTGTTCCAGTAATACACAGTGAACTCTTTCACATCTGGAAGCCCCAGGTCTGAGAGGTTGCCAGCTATTCAAATATTCTGGATAATAGAAATGTATACCTAGCAATGCATAATACTCAAGAAAAACAAGATGAGGTATTAACAAACAAACAAAAATGTATTCAGAGTACTTTATTTACCAACAACAGTAGCATCGTATGCTGTAAACATACTGTATTTGCTTGTATTTACTGTCCTATACTGTACTTATGGAAAATGTAACTAAAATTTACTTATGGTTGAAATGCCAGTTGTTTGAGAGTTCCAGATGATAGAATGCCAGTTAAGACAGAGTTTACCATAAGTAATAACAATGACTCTGTGGTCACGATTCAGAAGTGTGCACACAACCTGCTGGGACAATTCTTCCTTTCACAATTAAGTTGGATTTAATTGAGCTGTGTGATCTGTCAGGTCAAACTCTCCTTTCCTGGGCTAGTTCCTATAATGCTCCCTCAGTTCTGCAGTACATCTACATTGACTTCGGAGGAGCGCCTGAGTTCTGAATTTGGTCTCATAAATGTTAGTAATATTTCTCTGATAGATGAAGACAATTGTCATACAAAACTAGATGCCTTTGAAATTCGGTGTTGTTCGTTGCTTTACAAAGATGAGACTTGGCTTATCCTTCATACTTAGTTTCAATTCTGGCTTACTCAGTTCAATTGTAACAGCAACGAAGGGTCCATTGCTTACTCGTGTTGGCCTAAAAAGTCAAGCTCTGTCATGCTCTACAGCTGGAGCTGTTGCACTGAGGGTCAGCAACCTGCTGCTGGTCTCATCCCCACCATTCTTTATTGAGAATTCAGTTCCAATGGGTTTTGTACCCTCATGGCAATATCAAACATCTTGGTTTACCTCCGCAATGCACATATAACTAAGCACACCCAGCTATAGAAAGGAGAGGTGTTCGTCTATCAGGAAAATGTGTCAAAAAAAAAAGCAGTCAAGTAGCACTTTAAAGACTAATAAAATAATTTATTAGGTGGTGAGCTTTCATGGGACAGACCCACTTCCTCAGACCATAGCCATACCAGAGCAGACTCAATATTTAAGGCATAGAGAACCAAAAATAGTAATCAAGGTTAACAAATCAGAAAAAAAAGTGTGTGTTTCATATCCTGTGTGAAAGGATCTGAAAAAAAAAGTCCTTTGGACCTTCTCAGATAGGAAAGGCTTGATGAAGAGTGCTTATAGATTCTGTGAGATGCATAGAAGAGACCTTGGCTTTGCCACCATGGACAGGTATGGAGACACTTTGATGTCCTAGAGGTGGGTTCCTCTGTCACACTTCAGCAGGTGTGCAAAAGAGATGTTCTGGATTTGTGTGCAGGGGAGGTATTAAATGCCTTGAAATGCAGTTAGGTAAAGAGAGCTTTAAAAAACTATTGCTTTACCTTCTCCGGTCACCTTTTAACACTTGAAAGGACTAAGTAAGGGCTATTGCAGTCTCTGATTTTATATAGATATAAGGTTGTAGAGAATATGGTATGACTTTATATTGTATTTGGAAAAAATTTGTGAGTACATACGTTAAGACTTTGTTATAATGCAGCGGCAACTAACCTCTGGCACTTGAGACTCTAAATTGTGGCCTTCAAGGGTAGCCGGTTTAAAGAAGAATTACGTATCTGATCATGAATTACAAACTTACTTCCTGAGCTGGTCTCTGTGCCTTTTAAGTAGATGTGAGTGAAGTTTATGAATTCCCGTCAATAATAGAGGAGGGTGGTGCTGGCTGCTGTTTTACAAGCTGACTCCCACAGCTTCCTCTGCAGCTCTCCTGCTGGTGGCAAGCAAGAGTAGAAGCTGTTGGGAAGAACTGGTCAGGAGCAAGAATTTCTATTCACTGGGGAGTTCTAACATCTTTTAGAAATTGTTCACAGTTGGACTAAAAAGCCAAAATTTTGAAATTTCCTTGGTAATGTATATTGCAAAAAACAGGATCATCTAAAGGTTTTGCTTTGGTAGTGTCATTTCAGATCATTTAGGTTATGGTATATTTAATACGTATATACTCTGTCAAATGATATGCATCGACCAGATGCTGTTGAAACAATGTTTCACCCTTTACCCATTGAAAAGTGTTATCAAAATGAACATATCACCTCAAAACATTTTGATTCTGATAAAACTTTATTTTTCAAAGGAAAGCTGTTCCGTTGAAGTACCATTTCTGTTGGGCATTGAGAAGTTTTGAAAATCTGGCCATAGAAGTAAGATTGAGCCCCTTGTGCTCAGTGCGTGTCGGAGCCTGATCTTGTACACATTGTTATTCCTTATTTATGCTGTTGTGAAATTAGAAACCAGCCCAGAGACCCTTGTCATGAAGAAGAGTAGGGGAAGAGAAGGTTTAGCACTCAAGTTGTGAAATCCCCAGGTTGGGTGTTTTTCTTCCCTGTGAGCCTATCAGGTTATTCAAACATATGGCTTGTAATAAAATAGAACTACTCCTAACTCCTGCTGTTCTGCTCATATACTTAATAATGTGTTTATAACTGTGCAAGTCTGAACCACTGACACTGTTCACCAACCTTTTGCCTATTCCTACTGGTTTTGGCCTTTTCCTCTGTTATAGCGGCTCTGTCCTCTGAAGTAAATGGCATTCTAGTTGGAAAAGTTCTAGCAGCAATAAAACTGCAGTGTTCTAAGATTCCTCTTTAAATGCAAAAGAAAATTTCAATTGCACTGCTGCAGAAATACTTGTCCTACTGATGTTTTTCCCATCCAGTGCTTCCTTTTGTCCTTCCTTTCAGATCCCCCTGGAATTAGTTAAATGCCAAAAAATTAATCTTTGCATACTACCAAAATAGCAGTGCTGTGTCCTAGCAACATGTGGCTTAAATCATAGAATCATAGAATCGCAGAGCTGGAAGGAACCTCAAGAGGTCATTGGGTCCTGCCCCAAGCAGGATCAACCCCATCTAAGTCATCCCAGCCATGACTATGTCAAGCTGGGACTTAAAAACCTCTAGGGATGGAGATTCCACCACCTCCCTAGGCAATGCATTCTAGGGCTTCACGACTCTCCTGGTAAATATCCAACCTACTCCTCTCCCTCTGTAACTTCAGACCATTTCCCCTTGTTTTGCTGTCTGTCACCACAGAGAACAGTTTCTCTCCATCCCTTTTAGAGCACCCCTTCAGAAACTTGAAAGCTGCTATTAAATCACTCCTCAATCTTTTCTTCTGCAAACTAAATAAGCCCAAATCCCTCAGCCTCTCCTCAGAGGTCATGTGCTACAGACCCTTAATCATTTTCGTTGCCCTCTGCTGAACCTGCTTCAGCACATCAATATCCTTTCTTTACTGGGGGACCCAAAACTGGACACAATACTCCAGATGTGGCCTCACCAATGCCAAACAGAGGGGAAAAACAACCTCTCTAGATCGGCTCAAAATGCTCCTCCTAATGTACCCCAATCTACCATTGCCTTCTTGGCTACAAGGGCACACTGTTTACTTATACCCAGCCTTTCATCCACTATAATCTCTAGGTGCCTTTCCACTGTACTACCGCTTAGCCAGTCGGTCCTCAGCCTATAAAAATGCTTGGGATTCTTCCATCCAAAGTAGAGGACTCTACATTTCTCCTCATTGAACTGCATCAGATTTCTTTTGGCCCAATCCTCCAATTTATCCAGGTCACTCTGGATCCTATCTCTACCCTCCAACAGATCTACATTTCCCCCTATCTTGGTGTCATCTGCAAACTTGCAGAGGGTGCAATCCAGTCCCTCATCCAGGTCATTAATAAAGACGTTGAACAACCCCAGCCCCAGAACTGAGTCTTGGGGAAGTCCAATTGAAACAGACCACCATCCAGATATTGAGCCATTGACCGCTACCCGTTGGGACCGACCATCAAGCCAGCTTTCCATCCATCTTATAGTCCAAGGATCCAATCCATACTTCCTTAACTTATGGGCAAAAATGTTGTGGGAGATTGTAGCAAAAGCTTTAATGAAGTCAAGCATTGGTGAAACTTGAGGGCAGGTTTTGGTCCATGTTCTCTACCCATATCCTCTAAAAATGCTCAAGACAGTTCAATTCACATTACAAACATAGCCCCAAATCTCGCATTTCTATTCTATTGCTATAAGTTTATTTCTTTTTCCATTGCTTATTCCTTTAAAAGTTGAGTTCTCCTGGACAGGAAACCACTATCTGCCAGGCCTTTAGCTTTCCTGATTTGTGTCTGACTCACTTGAAAGACTAAACAGTTTGATGAAGGAGGAGTGACAAAGTCAGATGTATGGTCATCAGTTTGGGGTGTGCCTATCTGTCTGCACATTAGAAAAATACTATGGAATTTTTTGTTCAGATGTTTAAATCAAAGATACTATTACAGTGCTTGTTTAAACACTTTATAGCATGGAAAGGAAGTTAAAATAAGTCCATGAGTTTTAAGATTGGCAACTACCATGTGTCTGGCTGTCATGTGGCTAGGATAGCAAGTGGCTTGTGCTTTCATCTGAAGCTCAGAGACATGATTTAACCTTGGTGCTATTAAAGAATATGCCCTGGTTGCACTGGGCCTGGTTTTTATTTATACCATGGTCCCGTTTACATCACGTTGTTAGTGTAAAGGAACCAAACTGGTGTAAAGAACTTTTGACATAACTGAGAATCAGGGTCTCTGTGTTTAATTTCTTTCCCATTTAAAAAATGAATATAGCCTGCATGAAGTGCAGCCAATACTTGTGAGAATCTACAAGCACTGAGCAGACAAGTCTGTTGAATGAAAAATTGATTCAAACTGTGATTTCAGAATATGAATGTATATTAAAGATCAGTGGCCAAATTCGCCAGCAACTTACATCCTATAAAACCACTGAAGTCAATGGATTCCAAAGAGGGTGTAAACAAACACTGATTTTTATTTTTATTTTATTTTTATCCAGGAATCTATTGGAAGAGTCTTGTAAATTACAGTGTAACTTTTACAGCATAAAAGTCACAAACTGTTGTCAGAAGACCTGACAGTTCGCATGTTGTTGGTTCCTTCCGGTTTACAATAGCTCAACTACAATGGCAGACACTGGGAAAATCTTAAATTGCTTTTATGAATGTTATGTGGCCATGAATTACAGGGATGAGGAGGGATGGGAAAGAATATTATCAATGCAGTTTTCAATGGTAGGCAGATATCCATGTGTAAGCAGGATCTAAAGGAATACGTCCATTACAGGGAGCTGGAATGGGAGAGAAACCCTGGATATGTCTATGTAAATACAGTTTGTTCCTGCTTTGCTAATTTGTTAGATATTCAGCAGATGGAGTAGTATTTTGCTTCTTGTACTCCACTTAATTTGTCACCTAACACCAGCTCTGCTGTATTAAATATAGGGATAACAAAAATAAGGTTATCTGTTTGTAATTGGGTGGGAATATAGAAAAGTAGGACTGTGCTAAATTGTTCCAGATGAAAGGGCTCACAATTAGCAGAAAGAATCTTGCAAAGGCAGGGGCTCAACTTGCAAAGGCCTATGAGGGGAAAGTTATTCTGATCAGGAGGCTATAATGGCTTCCCCTGCCTGGACTGGTTAGACCTGTTCTACCCCACCCCACCCCGCCCCTGCCACTGCTCAAAGAACAGAGCTATATAGGCATCATTAGGTGCCTCTTTTCCCAAGTTAATTTGTGTTAGAGTTGTGTTTCTTCTAACTCACTTGCCAAGAGTTGAAATCACTGGGAGATGAAATCATGAGAGACTGATGGGCAGAAGTAATAGCCAAGAAGTGGATGGCAGTGAATGGTGACAGAGAGCCAGCAGGGCGGGCTCAGCGAGATGCAACGAGCAGCCAACAAGGTGGTGGTAGCCTCATAATCAGCCACCAGGGTGGCAGCAGAGAGGAGGGTTGAACAGCCAGGAGGGTGGCAGCAGGGAGCAGCTTGGTGGCAAGTTACCAGCAGCATAAGTAAGATGGTCTTCACTTTCCCCCTGACTCAGGACAGGAGGTGAGCTGTGTAGATGTACCTCTGAAGTCTGGGCCTGCCCTGACCAAGGACAGTGACCGTGGCTGGGGTGCAGAGTAAGGTTGCCATGTAAAGGGAAATTTAGATTTCTGGACTTAAGAACCTGAGTGTAAAGGGATACTGCCCCACCTACTGAGGGTTGGACTTCTACTTGCGATTTTGTTTATGAGCTCTGTTTGTGACATTTTCCCAAATTAATGCCAAAATACTTCCCTCTCTTTTACTAAAAGTCTCTTTCCTGCGCTCACGCTCTGTGCTTGCAAGTGGGGAAGTATTACCTCTCAGAGGCACCCAGGGGTTGTGTGTGAATTTCCCAGGTTACTGGGTAGGGGCTTGAGCCAGTTCTGTGTTGAATGGATGGAGAGGAACCCATAGCTATTGAACCTGGCCCTGGCTGCTGTTGGCAGATGGGTTACATGTGTCTATTAAAATGTCCACTTTAGGAAAAAGATGGAAATCCTCTATTACAGAGAAACCAAACTAAGCAATTATTTAACTAATGGAGGCACTGATAGACCATAAAATATGGAAGGGCAAAGGAAAAAATCCTCATTGTACTGTACTGGGCCACCTCTGCAGAGACTTGCCTACTGTTGGCAAGCCCTGGAGTAAGGGGCATATCAGGAGATAGGCCACAGTAACATGTGCTACAGCCTAAAGAGTTACAGGTGTTTATCAACTCTGTTGAAGATTAAGCAGTGATAGTTCGGCATGGAGTTCTTTTATAGAGAGACCGTGGATCTACTCAGTTCATGGGCAAATGTCTAAAAGCATTCATATGCGCTAAATGTTTATTGATTTAACACAGAAAGAACAAGGAATTAAAAATAAGCATTTATATTGAAACTGTAGCTGAATGATTATGAAAAACAAATTTAGTCAGATGCTCTCAAAGTCACCATTGTCTTAGTCTCTAGTTTTCATTGACCTCTCATTGGTTTAAAAGAAAGGGTTAATTTTACTCTCAGCCCTGATGTGCATAGGGCATTCACTGATCCTGTTTTTAACGGAGACAAGGTGGAGGAGAGAGGATAGAAAAGATGGGGTTTTGCTGATGCCTGGGAACACTGGATTGCTGAAGAGTGGCGACAAATGGATGCTTTGGCTGACAAGTCAATCATGACTCCTGCTTATACCCTGGTTCATTTTATGGTCAGAAACACCTGTTTGGATACTTCCTCCTTAGGCAAGGCAGGCTTGGATGAATGCAGCATGGTCGATTTCAAGATTCAATGAAAAAATGAGTGAATAAGAGCTAGGATAGAAAGAGCAGCCAGCAACGCTGCAAAGGAAAATGATGCAGGGTCTTGTATGTCTCAGTGATGCACAATCAACTGATGGGGAGATGGCTGAGTGGCATGATAATGGGAGGACTTTCAGCACTGGAGGTCAAGGAAGCTGAGATGAGTTGTAGTGCTGGCAGGTCAGGGAACAAGTAGAGGAAAGATGACTCTTCCTTATTCCCTCAAAGTCTCTTTTTTACAAACCCCAAAAGAAAGTAGTATATTTGATCCTTGTCATTTTGTCTGCCAATTAAATCCATTTCCATTAAGGCCAAACTTAGCATGAGTAAATTCGTTCCCACATTTTCCTGTTTACTAAGTATGGCCCTTACCATATCATTGACTTATATCACTAGGTCATTTTTGTCTGGACTGATTCATTTTATCTGTCTGGTTTCTTACACCTGTTTAATAACTTGTTAATTCTCAGGCAAGCAAAAAGTCATAGCTTATTGTCACATCTTATGAACTTGCACATGCTTAGGGTAAATGTTCTAGTCTTTGGCTTGTTCTGCCAGAGGTTGCTATAACTTCAATTGCTAGATGGGTCCTCAGCACAGGAATGGTACCATTATATAGGTACCAGGAAGGTTAATTAAAGCCACCCTTGCTCTCCCTTGCGCAGTCCATCCCGTGTTTTGGAAGCACCACACAGAATCTAACCCAGGCTATATGACAGACATCTGTTACATGTACCTAGTAAATGTACTTACACACAACATGGCACATAAAGGCCATATCCTCAGCTGGTTTGGTGCGGGTTTTCTCAGGCTGGCTGATGTACACCTCTGGACACTGTAACTTTTAAACTGGATCCCAGGGAAGTAATTCTCTGTGCTTTAACCTACTTCTTTTTTTTTTAAGTTGCTCTGTAATACCTACCAACCAAATATGCTTTAGCAAGCAAATCTTTTGTTAATAAATCCCTTTTTTTTAAAGCAATGATCTGATTCCTGTGCTCTAGATAAGGGTCTGTGGGTATATGTATGCCTAAGACTGAATGGTCAGGTATCAGATTGCAGCTTTCCTCTTTGTCTTCAAGCTCTCTTCTAAGGGAGAGTTAAGTGCTTAGGGTTACACCACAGTAAGACATCTGAAATGTGTCTTCCTTGGTTTTAAAAGGGGGGTTTCTCACTTGGATGGTGGCAGCTACCTCCCAGGGTCAGGGAATCTATGACCTGGGGAAGCTTTTAAGCAGAAACCTATAGAGGTAAGGTATTTTTAAGGTCTCTTGTGGACCCTCCACCTTCTGCACTCAGCATGTCAGAGTAGGGAACAGGTTGACCAGCTTTGATTCCTGGTATTTGGGATCACTGCAATTCTACTGCCACTGTATTGCAAGCTCAGCCAGCCCATTTCTTTTGCATATTTACACCTTTATATTAACACCTATTAAGGCTGTATTTATTTTCTATGGGCTTTAATGCACCAAAAGTATGGAGGTTGCAAACTGAGAGAATATAATTGATTATGACTCTATCCGTCACATTAATGCTTATCCAAAAATACCGTTACATTTATTTTTAAAATTCTTATGTTTGTGTGTTTGGCATTCTGGCCTTTAATGGGACACTTAAGAACAGCCCTAATGGTTCATCCAGCTCTGTAAACTGTCTTCTGACAATGGCTACTTCTGTGTTCTTCAGAGGCAATAAACAGAACAGGCATTGCCAGAGTGATCCATCCCCTGTCATTCACTCCCAGCTTCTGGCAATCAGAAGCTAAGGGACTCTCAGAGCAAGTAGTTGCATCCCTGGCCATCTTTGCTAATAGTCCCTTGTGAACCTATACTCCATGGACTTATCTAGTTTTTTTTATAATCGTGGGAAGTGGGAGACAAGCTCTACCTCCCCCTGCTGTATGGGCAGACTGCCAAACTCCCCACAGTGGGAGGTCTGCAGCCTCAGCCTTCTTCCCCCACTAAGCATGAGGAGGGTGTGGGGCACTATCCCAGCCTTTCCTGGGGCATTCCCAGAATGGTCAGCCTCCCCTCTTCCAGCTGTGGGAGGACTGGTGGCCATAGGTGCTGGAACTAGGAGAGCAGGGGGTGCTGCAACACCCCTAGCTTGAAATGGTTTCCAGTTTGGTTCAGTGGTTTTCAGCAGCCCTGCTAGAAATATTGTTCCAGCACCCCTGCTGGTAGCATGGCCCCAGCCTCAGCTGGCAGCCCCTGGAGACTGGGGAAGCCACATTGACCGGGGAAGGGCTGGGGGTGGACTGTGGATGGGGCTAGCTGGGCAGTCAGGAAAGGTATTGCATTCCCCTGCCTCTTATACCCACCACCCATGCTTATAGCGTTGGCCTTCACAACATCCCTTGGCAATGAGTTCCACAGTTTGACCGTCGTATTGTGAAGAAATGCTTCCTTATGATTCTTTTAAACTTTTTGCCCGTTAATTTCTTTGACTGGCCCCTAGTTCTTGTGTTATGTAATTAGTAGTCTGAAGAGCTTGGAGGTCTTTACATGAAAGATATATTTGTATGTTTGGTTTTAACTCTTCTCCTCGATGCTTTAGTAATACAGTTGTTGTCTTATGCCCTAATCCAACCTAGATTTACCCATGTAAACAAGAAGCAATCACTACCAATGACTGTCAGAATCCATAGGGCTGAACTGCTAAATCTGGTTATCCATGGGACGTGGGTAACCCCATGGCTGGGGAGAAAAGAACCCCAGCCTCATCCCTTCCACCTGAGGCCTCACCCCCCTCATAGACACAGCGCAACCCCCCTCCCCCCACACACAATGGGGCCACTGGCTCCCAGAGCTCTGGGTAGCTGGCAGATGGCACATCTGGCTGCCTGCCCCAGCCTCTGCCCCCACAAGAGCAGACTGGGAGAGGGAATCTGGTGGGTTTATTCTGTTAAAAATCTTTGGTAACACCACTGATTCACAGAAGTTACTCTGAGCTTATGCCAGACTTCAGCAAATCTCATCTGTTAATGCCATTAATCACCCACTTACCTACTTCTCATTCAGAACTGGGCAAATGAATCCCTATTACTTAAAATTCATGTTGTTAATATCTGGGTTAAGCACAAGTTGAATCTCTCTAGTCTGGCACACTCTGGTCCAGCAACAACCATAATCCAGCATGCTTTTAGTTAGGTAGATATCCACTCATCATGAGTGTGGCCAAGTTTTCCACAGTCTCTTAGTTCACAGCCACCAGTCCTGGCTCTCAGTGTTCTGTGCTGTTGCTTAGCTGTCATTTACCCTTAAATGTCTTCTAAGAACCCAGTAAGCAGTGGAAGTGTTGGTAATGCTGCTAGACAATATTAATCTCTTGTGGTCTGGCAAATTCTCCGGATTGGCACCAGTCAGATCCTAACTGTGCTGGACTAGAAAGGTTCAACCTTCAGGAATCATTACAGTTTCCTCTCATTAAGCTATAAGGATTTCTGTTAGGAGGTGCCCACAAAAGTAGCAATCCTTACTAGGCTGAATTTATCCTGTCTTTTTGCAGTGTACATCCTGTTATTCTGTCACAGCAGGAGCTCATATGCTAACAACTAGAAATAATAAGTAAGGAAGTGGATATTGAGGACCCTTTATGACCCTTGATTTTCCATCAGTGGGAGAGCTGTATATGGATCAAAGGCAGTATCTGATCATGTGTGCCTGTGGTTTATCTGGGGAAATACAGGAATGTAAACAGAAGTGTGACTCTCCAAACCCTCCCGAGATAAGGGCAAGGCAAAGAACTGGTGGTACTGTGCTTGACTGACACTGAGGAGGGAAGATATACCACACTTCAGGAGAGATGCATTTCCAGGTGTCTTTGCTCACCCTGTTAGCAACTGTTCTGTTCTTCACTGCTCCTTCACCCTGGGGAAAGGGAGTGTTCTGAATTTAGTTCACCTTGTGGTTCTGCCTTCCACTCTCAACAATGCTCTTTCACTGAGGGATACATTAACACTTCAGTAAGTATTTCTAAAGAGTCATAAAAATGTTTATAAGCCTTCAGGCAAAGTTCACATGCTACAGAATTGTGTGACTTCATCAGAGAGAAAAATGGTTACTCTTCTGCCAACTTTTTGTAGTAGTTCTATGGTGCTTCATGCTTTCTTATTTCCATGCTAAAGTTTCTTTTTCACCTAGCCTGACAGTCACAAAAATGAAGATGTATTTCTGTAACAATGCTTGTCACAGCACCTAAGCACCAGCTAGGATGGTAAAAATATTTCCTCTAGAAACTAGTGCTCATTCATATGCCTGGTTCCATCTGCAGACAGAGCAATAAAAGGAAGATGGCATTCAGTATTGTCTGCTCTTTTTCTATCACAAGCCAAAGTGACCAAACATCATGCTCCTGGTTTGCCCATAATAATGTTCTAAGTGCACAGTGCTGCCCCTTTCTGCTCTGATTGCTTCAGAATTCATATCTTAAGCAGAAATCTATGCTGTCAATACCTGTAGAAGATTACAAGCAACACCAAAGGGTTGGCAAGTATCAGAGGAGTGGCCATGTTAGTCTGTATCCTCAAAAACAATGAGAAGTCCTGTGGCATCTTATAGACTAACAGATTTATTGGAGCATAAGCTTTCATGGTCAAAGACCCATTTCATCAGATGCATGCAGTCAAACTGAAGGGTTGTGGGCTGCTGGTAGCTCTGAAGATGGCATTCTTCATTCTGTGCTGAAACACATCCCAAACTCCATATTGTACTGGTGGTACAATGTTTCTTCAGACTCTGCCTTAATAAGACAAACCTATGAGGTCCTGACTACTTTGGGTCTTTCAAGATCCCATTTTAATTTCTTAGTAGTACCGGCTGCTAACCCTGGGGAATGTGGCTAAAGTCCAACTCTGGTGTTTTATGTTCTGTCATCCAAAATTCCACCTGTTACTTTAATTGGATATGAGTGTCTTTTTTTTTTAACTTCCTGTCCTATTGGGTAGTGCAACTGTGTGCTGTTAAACAGTTGTTCATCCTGAAGTTGGCTGCATTTCAGTGTCCAGTGAGGAGATCCAAACATACAGGCGGTATAATTGCTGGAAAGACAGTTTAAGAACTTTGGGGATAAGAGACAAAAGTAAGGACATTCATAAGGAATCTTGAACCTGTGGCATTTGGGCACAAGTTGTAGGTTCACTATATTTTATTATTTTCATGAAAAGAAAATACACTAACTTCTACTACTAGGTAGCCAACATCCCTCCACCGTAATCAAAAAACTCTATGCTTCCATCACTGGGATTCTTCACTTACCATTGATGACTTCATGGAAGACCCGTAGACTTTTGGGTGACTCATTCCCTAGAATCTTAAGGCTGCTTTCACCTTATGCCTGTGCTCTATGGACAACAGGCAAAGCCATTCTCCCACTAATCTCAAGGGTATTTTATCTACCACAAAGTAACCATGAATACTGTACACAAAGTTCAGGTTTCTTGGGAATCTGAAAATTTACTAACTTCTTAAAATAATTCCTGTCAACTCTAATGAGGAAAAGTTATTTTTAGCACAGAAAAGAATGTGTGCAGAAAGGACAGGCCCGTTTTAGACTTGTATCTAGGAGAAACATAAGAGATCTCATTGCATAATAATGTGTGTTAATATTTTTATTCATCTCCTCATGGCCTGGTTCAAGATCAGACTAGAAGTGTGAGTACAGAAATGCTAGCATTCTCTTCTAGTGCAGTAGAGCCATGAATTCACAGGAAATTAAATATTCACATTTTGGGGAGATACACAAACTAAATTTGACTTCAGCATTTCTTGTAGTTCTCCCCAGGTTAGTTGCCATCTATCCAAAATGGAAAACAAAAAACTTCTCATTGAGCAGCTACAGTCTGGAAGCTTTAAAATTCCACTGGTCCTGAAAAGTGAATTCTTTTGAGTAATACTCTTATGGCAAGTGTCAAAAGGTGGGACTGTTCACATAGTCTTGCAAGCTATTTTTCTTCATGCTCAAGCAAACTGTTACAGAGACATGCTGTGATATTGTTAGTTTTGGATTCAGCAAGGCTTTGTGTAGAGCAGTTTGTGGAAAGAGGGATCTGTGCAATCAGTAGAAGAGGTTGTTCTTTGCCTCAGGCTCTGATTAGAGTCAGTTCTTCAGGCAGTTACTCCCCGAGATGTGGGTGCTGGTGTTATTCTGGGATTCCTGGAGGAAGGGATTATGTGTTGTCCATCTCGTTTCAAGACTGAATCATGAGTTTAAATCTAGTCACACTTAAAATACCCCAAACTTCACATCATTGACGGTTCTCCAATCAGGAAGACAACCAGCAAGGCCCCAGTCACCAACCACCATTTGGCAGGACAACATTGACATCAGAACATATCACTCATATCAGAAGTAGTATAGTAAACTCTTCTGTATCCATAAGCCTTGGGATCAGGAGGTTGCCAGCAACTCAAATATTCTGGATGCTAGAATACTATACCTAGCAATTCTGGATGCTAGAACGCAATACCTAGCAACACTAAAGAAAAACAAGATTAGATATTAAGAAACAAACAAAAAGTTGGCAGAGTACTTTATTTATCAGAACAGTAGTATTGTACACTGTAAACTTACACTGTATTTGCTGTATTTATTTGTATTTACTTTCACTGTACTGTACTTATGGAAAATGTATCTAAAATTTACTAAAAGTTAAAATGCCGGTTATTAGAATGCTGGATATGAAAGAGTTTACTGGAGTAGTATTAAGCCTCTTCCATGCCTGCATCTTGGAGCCTAAGCCATTGACAACCATTCGCCAGTGTCCTCTGTCCTGGGAGATCTTTTCCAGTTCTGACCAGCTGTATCCTGTCTTTTTTGTGCCAGCCTTCGGGTCTCTATGCCAGGTGTTCTTTGGGCACTCTCTTTTCCTTTTTACTTGTGGGTTCCAACACAAGGCTGGCCTTGTGATATTGGTGGCGTGATCAGAATAATAATAAGAAGAATACTGAGAATGCTCTTTCTCTTTTGTACCGCTCAGGCAAAACAAAGCAGCCATAAACCCAATATTACCAGATAATTAAAGTGGGTTAGTAATGGTTGCTTTGTGTCACCAGAGCTGCACAACACAGCAGGAGTACAGTAATGAATCTGGCCCCTTTTTCTGTTTTTAAAGGCCCTGCCTTCCAGTAGGACAGAGAGGACTGTAAGGTTCCAAGTATATATATCAAATGTGAATTAATTTCCGTTTACACAAACTCCGTTAGATGGACCCAGTTTAGTGCCCAGTTTTGTGTTGCTGTTCTGGCTGCAGCTATAATTTCAAATCCCCTTAGATCAAACTTTAGGGATAAAGCCCCACAAATGGAACTCAGTTTGGACAGTATCTGGCTTCTGCTACAACAGAGCCCTGCTACTGGCTGTCACCTCCAGGAGCTACTCTAATACAAATGGTACATTATAGCTAAGGTTAAAAGCTCTGCAAGATGATTTTCCAAAGTTGCATTTTACTTATGGATCCCTCCGGTAATGGAAGGCTGCCTTTGGGGCCCAGGAAACCCAAACTTGTGGGGCACTTTGTTTTTTGAGTAACACAAGGCCAATTGGAGTGTATGGGGAAGAGTCATGTCACTCAGGCTGCTGCCAATGATGCCAGGGCACCTGCATGCTCTTTCTGCCCACTGCCTGCCTGCAGCTGACCCAGCTCTTCTCCTGAGAGTAAGATGACCGTACCTCCCTGTCCTGTATTTGGGACAGGGAGATATGGGGGGATGGGCAGATCCTCCCAGCTCCATCAAGGCCTGCGGAGCAGGGAAAGAGGTGGCAGCTGCTGGCGCTCCCAGGGAACCCTGGAGGAGCTGTAGCTTCCGACAATCCCCAGCAGCCCTGGGGAAGCCACAGCTGCTGGCCCTGCCCCAGAGCCCTGGGGAAGCCACAGCTCCTTCCTTGGGAGCCTGGCAAAGTGGCAGCTGCCCACACTCCCCCACCTCCCTGAGGCTCAGGGGAGTGACTTCCACCAGCAGCTGTGCCTTTATATCTGCTGGCAGAAAAGGTAGAGCAGGGAGGGCCCAAATACAAGACAATTTGTCACTTTTAAAAAAATAAGTCGGGATGCCTTTTTGGTGTCTCAAATACAGGACAATCCCACCCAGTATAGGATGGATGATCACCCTACCCTGAGAGGGCAGCATGGCTCTAACCACAGGAGGGGCAACTCAAGAGAACAAGTGGTATCAGGATCTGGTGCACCAAGCATGGAATGGAGATGAGAGTATTTTAGTGTCTGTGTCACTGCTCTGACACTGATCTTCCTCTGTAGCCTCAGTCAAGTCACTGTGGACTATGCCTTGACTATGTGCCCAAAGCAGGGCATAAGGAGGAGTTCAACCTCCCCATTGAACAACTGCAAAATTACCCCTGTATTGGGACTGCAGATGTGAGTGGTCACCTATGTACATTATTTTCCTCTCCTGGAGTAGATGGGGAAAAAGCTGACAGAGTACTGGCTCCACCCCAATAACCAATTAGCACAACTCGCCCAGCTTGCAAATTGTTGTGATGTGCAGCTGTTATAGGTCAGCAGCAAATTTCTACAGATCCCTTGAGTTGTCACTGGGGCAGACCAATCAATGTAGGCCCAGGAGGCCACACCCCCTCTTACCTACTGCACATGCTCCCAGTGGAGAACTCAGATAAAAGGAGGCATACCAGGCCAGTTAAGGAGGAAGGGAGGAATACCCTGATGGCTTCTGCAGGGGCACCTATAGCGTCCCTGGGATTGTGGACAGCCCAGTGGGCAACTGGCTGGCTGCAGAGACCTCCAAGGAAGCTGAGCTGCCATCTGCTGAGGAAGCTGTCTATATCCCAGCACAGATGTGAAGCCTGTAGACTGATTATTTACTTGTCTTGACTGCCCTGTCTGCTGCTTTGCCCTTGCCAGGGGGCTAATTCCCCAGTGTATTTGATTGTTTTACTGTCCCAGCCAGGAGGCTGCAGGACTATATACTAATTGCTTATTTTGCCCAGCCCTGGGGCTGCAGCCTTATTGCTGCTAATAGCTATTGCCTGCCCCTTCCAGCAAGCTGTGAGGCCACAGACTGTTTTGAAAGTCTCAATCCATGGATTACCCATTTAGGTGACCACAGCTGCTTAATGGGGAATCCCAGCAACTGAGTGGTGATGTGGGCTATCTCCATACCGGACTAATGGAAGTGCCCCAGTTTGACCAGCAAGGCTTCATCTGTCATAGGCCCAGAGGCATGGGGAGTCAGGTAGAGAATCATAACTGTAATGAAGTGCATGTGAAGCATGGTGCCTCCTGGGATGACTACTTTGGACAGTGCTGCTTACACAGCACCATTTGCTTTCAGGGCTGTGTGTATAGGCCAAATCTATTCCTTAACCTTTCTGCCTTAATAAAAAGGGTATGAAGTATTTTTTGTCTTATACTGAAATAGATATGATAATACTTAAATTGCTCATGAGATGTAGCAACAATTAATTAAAGTTTGTAAAGACCTTGTCATGTCTGCAAACATCTGCTGAAATTTGAGCAAAAGTTATTAATAAAATGGAGAACGCAAGATATGTGATCTGGAAAAAAATAGACATTTTAGCATAAAAAATTACATCTGTGTCAAGTAGTAAAATAGATCACCTACCCATTACCCCAATGCCCACAACTTTGAAAGTATGGGTGTATGGATATGTATTTTCTAGCCGGGAGAACATTTCTATACTGCTGTACTTCAGCATACAAACATATCATTAAGATTTGTGAGGAGTTCTGTATCAAAACATATTTAACGAGAATTATTAACTCTTGATGTGGTGAGCTGTAAATTCACCTATGGTGTTTTTTTTTAGAAGGGAAACGTGAGCTTTTTATACTTCCAACATGTAGAGACAGTTTGCCTGCAAAAAAATTGGCATGTTCTCTGTAATAGAGCACAGGACTTTCTAGAAAGGTTACAGGCCAAGCTTCCTGATTCAGCATAAAGAAGATGTTCTGACTGCTTCTCTAACCCACATACTGTGGCAGTGGTCCCAGAGTAGTTATGCAATTGCCCTGTGCTCTAACTTTGGGATAAGGAGGGTCAGATTCCATTCCTCAACCCAGAGTTCTTCATGCAAAGGTCATTTTCTTGGGCTTCGCTCAGAAGAGGGGAATTCCACCCCAAAATGGAATGGCCTCTGTAGTGAAGGAATTAGCTTCTATCTATGCTTGATATTTAACCAGTCACAAGCACAAAGCTAAATGGATGAGCAGCAGATGCTGTTAACTTTATTGTGATTAGCACAGTACTCTTGCAAGCAGTAAGATGGCAGTCTTCCGTGAGGAAAGGGGGCAGAATCTGCCCCTGAATTATGACTCTATCAGACAATTATTTTCATTCAGGTGCAGTTAACAAAAGCACTATCCTATTGTGCATGGCTGTGTTCATCTGAGATATACCTGCATAGCTTTACAACTGCAAACTGGAGCAGGGCTACAATAAATGCAAGAGGGTCTACAGTGTATACTTTACACTCTCAGGCTATGTCTACACGTGCCCCTGCCTTTCGAAAGGGGAATGCCAATGAAACACTTCAGCACATACTAATGAGGCACTGTCATGAATATGCAGCACCTCATTAGTATAATGCCAGCTGTGGCAATTTGAAAGTGCTGCTTTCAAATTGTGTGCTGCACATGTACAGAGGGGCCTTTTGAAAGGACCCCCAGCCTTTGAAAGCCCCTTATTCCTAAAACCAAATAGAAATAAGGGACTTTTGAAAACTGGGGGGTCCTTTAAAAAGACCCTCATCTACACGGGTGGCATGCGATTCAAAAACGCCTCATTAGCATCTGCCCAAGTGTCTCATTAGCATCCCCCTTTCAAAAGGCAGGGGGGAGTGTAGACATAGCCTCAGGGTTCATGTCTTAATGTCGGTCTTCAGCTTTATACTACCACAAAGTTGGCAAGTAACGGAGAAGGCATATTTTCCCAGCTGCCAACCTCATCCTAAATCCAGCACTCTTATAAGTAATATTTAATCGGTTGGGTGGTATCCCCTAATGCAACACTTAGAGATATCTCTCACCGAAAGAATGGAAGCTATATGCCAGGGTAATTAGAGTGGACAAATGCATCAGAAGAAAGTGCTTGGCTACATTGTGGGACACATTTTTCACGATATAATTCTTCTTCTCCCTCCCTGTACCTCTAGCATAGTTCTGCAACGGTGGTTCCAAACCTGTTTGCTAGTGCGGAGACCCAATTACACCCCAAACCATTGATGGACCCCCAGTCTTCCCCCCAAACCATTCACAGATCCCCATCAAAGCCCATTCTAGCTGCTGTGTATACTTCATTAGATGAAATAGAAAACCACAACATAGATTTTTGGACAGCAATTAATTTTTGGAAGATATTTAGTCTAAAAATAATAATTGATTGTGACTGCAACTAATTTTTATTTAAAATGTTTTTTAATGGATCCTCTGCAATATCCTCAGGGATCTCCAGGGGTCCGCTGACCCCAGGTTGAGAACCACTGCTCTGTGCTGCACCTAGTTAGCTATGGCCCCTTCTGTGGTTTGCTGAAGTGAAGCAGTGATCCAGCAGCAGCCCTTCCCATTGGGAACACTCTTGGCATGCCTGCTAACCAGGAGCTGAAGGGTAGGACTGGGTAGGGAATGGAGAAATCCATCTGCGGCTGGAGAGCTCCTACTGCATTCTGACTCCTCTGTACTACTTCTGCGGCACAAAGGGAGTAGAGGAGTGGGGCTCTGGATTCAGTCCTTGAAGCAGTATGACCAGTCCCCCAAACATTCAAAAATCATAAATCAGACACCAAAAGTCATGCAATTAGCTTAAAAATCACCAGAGTTTTATCCTAAAAATTGTGGATTCTTTTTTTTTTTTAATTTGTCTTCTGGTCTTGAAGCCTTTGGCATCACATTTTCAAGCTTTTCTTGTAATGAGAAATTTGGTTTTTAAGATGTATGTTGGGCTCTTTTTGTCTACTAGTTTTAGATCCACGTACTCAAGTCAAGCTTTCTTCTGAAACTGTGAGGTCTAGAAACTTACTTTCCTTTAAGAAAGCTGGAATTCTAACATAATCGTATGACTCCAAGAGTTACAGCCTTAAGGCTGAACACCAAATATTGCAACTCTGGCAATTTACTGTGACTTCTAGATTAAATGAGATGCAAAGTTAATATAATGATTTCTGTCAAGATGACGTAAACTACACATTGGGCTTGTCTACACTACCTCCCTACTTCAAAGGGAGCATGGTAAGTAGGGTGCTGGGAGTTTATTAATGAAGTGCTACGGTGCATATGCAGCACTTCATTAAGCAAATTCCCCCCCGTGGCAACTCCAAAGTTTTAAACTTCAAAGTGCCAGCTCGCCTGTAGCTGCGGCTCACCCGTCGGTACTTCGAAGTGCCTGGGCAACTTCGAAATCCCTTTACTCCTCAAAATTTAAAACTTTGGAGTTGCTGGGGGGGGGAATTTGCTTAATGAAGTACTGCATATGCACCACAGCACTTCATTAATAAACTCCCAACACCCTAATTACCATCCTCCCTTCGAAGTAGGGTGGTAGTATAGACAAGCCCTATGCATAGTTTACGTGACCTTGACAGAAATCATTATATTAATTTTGCATCTTATTTTGTCTAGAAGAAACAGTAAATTGCCAGAGGTCATGTAGACACAGCCAGAATGATATTAGCATAGTCTAAATCAAAATTAATAAAACAAAATTAATTAAATATTCTATCATCAAATAGGAGGGAATTAGCCCCTGAAAAAATTCTGACACCTGTTTCCCCATTTGGTGATTTGTAGGTCTCTATTTTATTGGAAGGTATTGAAAGACATTTAAAGGCCTCATAGAAGCCAATGGAATATGAGGTGCCACATAACTCGGGAGAAAGCGATAATAGAAAAGCTGCGTTCTAAGTTTACAGAAGGAAACCTCTGTGGTCAATGTAGGAAGACCAATTTATGAGGCACTCCCTCTTGTGCTCTAGGACACCATTGATTCAGCATACAGACGAAGTCAGAAGGGTAGATTCTCAGCTGATGAAAATGGAAATGAACAGAGCTAAGACAATTTACACTCGCTAAGGCCATAGTGGCCTTGACATCACTAAGGCTGACAGTTTCTCCAAAATGCAAGTCCTCCTACCATTAGATTAAAGGAAAGATGCCCACTGAGTTTGTGGGCACTGGATCAGGCCCCAAAATAACCAAGAGCTTCATTTGTCTGCTGTCCTGAATCCACCTCAAAGATCTGGAACAAACTACTGTCGACAACTCACCCTATAGTCCCAGAAGCTGTGTAATTTAGGGCTGGACCACCAACACTGAAAATGGGTTTCCACCTCACCACATCCTCTTCAATGAGAAACTGAACAAGTAGAATTGAATTTCTTATGTAACTCCTTGTGCCTAAAGCATATGGAAACTTTTGGGCGTCCTCATTGCTTGGATTTGAGTGAGGTTTGTTTGTTTGTTTGTTCTAATCAGGCAATTGAGGTTTATTTTCGTTTTTGAAAACTCAGAATTCTGGTGAACTAATACTTTAAACTTACTTGGGTAGCACCTTTCCTATGAGGATCTTAAACAATCTAATTAAGGATAGCAAAACTCTGATGAGATAGGAATTATGACCAGTAAGCTTTCTGGATAGAAGAACAGGTTACATGGCTTGCTCACTGAAACATAACAAAGAGATGGCTGAGGTGGAACTGGAATTTATACTCACGCCTAGCCCTTTGACCTAATCCTTGTGCAACACTGTCTGAAATAGTTAAGTACAGTGGCATAGGAATGTCCCTGCCCCTATATCTTTACTGTATAAGCACCCAGGTTTCTGACTGTTCGGCATTTTTGCTCCTTGTCTTCAGTTTGCCTTTTTACCTAAATCCCAAGCTAATTTTAAAAGGATAATTTTTCAGGGCAGTGCCTGGAGAACTAAACACACAACTTCCAGCATAACCACATTGTAGTGGATAGTAACAGAGAGAGAGCTGTGTTAGTCTGTAGTCTATCAAAACAAAAAAGCAGTCACGTAGCACTTTAAAGACTAACCAAATAAATATTGGCCTAAGTTGTTTCATGGTCACTGCTAGTGTTCCCTGTAAGCTGAGCACTTGAGATTCAGTAGAGATTCTGGTGCTGCTCAGACAGGTGATGTGTCTCAGGGGCTACATCAATGAGGGTTGGGAGGTGAAGGGGTTGCCTGTTACTCCTGTGATCTCATCTGATTTTTCTGTAGATAAGTTCCCCTCCTGACCCAAAAAAGATTCCCAACCCCTGCCATAAGTAGAGGCAAACTTGACACCTTTTATTTGCACATAAATTAATATTTTATTTGATTTAAAGCAAAGTTTGGTGAACTAACATGTTCAAGTTAAAGCACTTAATCTGTTTAATTAATTTGATGTTGATTATTATTTCCTTTCTTACCAGTTATACATACCCTTTTATGTTCTAGCTGCAACAGCCTAATATGAATAATTTAGTATTTAAGGTGTTTAGAGGCAAACAAAGGCGTTTTGTCATCCTAGGTGGTTGGCAGGTGGTTCACGGAAAGGTTTGCATTGAGCAGACTGGGCCAAGGGCCAAAAATATTGAGAACCACTAGTTTAGAGGTTAAGCCGTCAATTCAGGGAACAGAAACCATATGGTGCTTCAAGTCACACAGAATTCCAGAGGCGGAATTCACGAGGGAGCATTTGCCTCACACAGATGGTAAACATGGAAGTGAGTTTGATGAGCAAGTCCAAAAATCAAATCTCTAAGAATCATGCCTGATTTGTTGGCAAGTTAATAGGAAAGAAGGGGCAGGTCAGTCAGAGTTTGGGACTTTGTTTGCTTAACAAACTTGAGGAGGTAAGTAGCAGTTAGTTGCTGAGACAGAAGCTATAATAGAAAAAGAAGAATTGGTAGATCATATTAATAATTGTCTGTACTGTCAGCCAAGCAATAAAAATCAGCTGGAGGGATCAACTTCTTTTCTGTGGGTGAGCTTGCTCATGATTGGATAACCTCGTCAGAGAAGTGCTTTTTTACAGGTTCTTTGACTCTTAGTAGCTCTGTGAGGTACAAAGTCACAACGAACAAGGTGATAAATTTGGGCTCTTTCTTTTTCTGCTGTGTGCGAGTACATTTTGAGTCTTAAATTTACTAATGATTGTATTTAATCATTTCACCATTTGGGAAATTTTTTAAAATTGACCACAAATTGCTATATACGTGATATATGCAAATTGTGCAGTCTTTATTCACTGTGTTTGGTCAGAAATCATCTGCTGGTGTTTCTGTTCCCTGGTTTATTGAATGAATGAATAACTGTTAAAAAGAAGATTTGAAGAAGTTGCAATTTAAGGAGAGGCATCCGGTATAGGGAGTCTTAAGTCTTTTAATTCTGGCCCACATGTAACTAACAATAGAAGATTAGAACAACACTTAGCTACCACAGTATAAACAAAATAGTTTCAGAAAAGACCAAAGTAGCAAATCATACCAATTCAGTTTAATTTAGGTATAAACTGTATAGTCATTTATATGAAAAAAAAAATGAGTTAGATTATACTGTGGAGTGCACACAAGCCATAATGGGGATTGTGTCTGCCTGGTATCTGTGAAGCACAAAATAATTAATTTTGTATAAAGCTTCTGATTCCACAAAGGGCTAGCAATGAGGTTTCTCATTACTAGGATTTAGTATTACTCATTCCTAGGATTTTTTTGACAAAGCATTTTTTTATTCATTCAAAAATGCCAGTTAATTGAAGCAAACTTTTTGCACAAATGTATCTGTTTCTGAGAACCTTTCCCAACAAAAGTTTTGCTGAGAAAGAAAAAGAGACAGTATCCCAGTGGTTAGACCACTCAGTGGGGCTATACAAAATTCAGGTTCAAGTCCTCTGTAATAGAATGCTATATATCAGATGGATCAGGGACCTCTGTAAGGTCTTCCACAGAGCTCAGGTGCAATGACCATTGACCTATGGTCAACTGCTTTTGCAAGTGCTCCTGTTGGAGCACTCGCACTTTGTAGAAATAAATATTCATTGGATCAGGCAGGGAAAGAATGATTCTATAGCCCGGAGATTAGGGCACTGTTGTAGGTCAAGTCCCTGCATCACATATGTCCTGAGTGAGTACCCCATCTATTGACACATAGGCTACGTCTACATTAGAAGCATCTGTTTTGAGAACTTACTGTCAGAAGAGTTGTTCCAACAAAACACCTGTTGACGGATCACATTTACACATAAGGACCAAGGAGTGGGCCTTTTGATCTGCTCTGCCAACAAAAGGTCCCCCTGGAGCATCTACACACCTTTTTTGTCAACAGTTTCTGACACACTAAAAGCATATATTAACTGAGACTGCATGCTTTGAAGAAAATTTTGAACTCTAGAAAGTAATCCTCTTGGAGACTAGATATTTGCTCAGTATTGTTAATTTCACAATGGCTTAGACTTCGAAGAATATGATGGTTGCATAAAAAAACAAACAAAGAAAAAACCCCAAAACAAAAAAAGTTCTTTGTCACTACTGAATCATTTTACTTTTGTTTTTGGTTTTTTTTTGTTTTGTTTTGTTTTTTGTCTTCCCTTTGGATGCAAAATTTCGCATTTGTACTTATAACAACTAACACATGTGAAAGTATCTCTAGAATCTGCCAAGCAACAACTTTTGTCAACTATTTCTACTGACTTGGACAAGATTATAAGTTTGGATGATAAAGGGAATAGGGTTGATATAATACACTTAGACTTCTGTAATGTGTCTGACTTGATACAACAGGATATTGCAAGCATAGACCTGGAGCAATATGAAATTAATGTGGCACACATTAAGCAAATTAAAAGGTGGCTAACTGATGACTCTCCAAATGTAAAGGGTAATCATCATTAAGCAGATGTTTCTAGTGAGATTTCAGAAAGATCAGTTCTTGTCCCTGTGTTACTGAACGCAGATCAATAAATGAGGACAAGTCATTGATACAGAGCGACCTGTGTTGCTTGGACCCATTTTATGAGGGGAACAAGATGCATTTTAATGTGACTAAATATACATCTAGGACTGGATGAGGGATTGTACTTGGGGAAACAGTGACTCTGACAAAGTGTTGGGGATCATGAATCATCAGCTGAAAATGAGCTTTCAGTGCAACAGTGTGGCCAAAAAGGTTAATGGGGTATGTGGCCACATAAAAAATAAGGTGACCATCCATCCCATTTGGGCCTGTATTCATGCTGGGGAAGCGGCTGCTGCCTGGTTCTTGGCTCCCGTGGCTTGGGGAAGCGCAGAACCAGACTGGTGCAGCTGCCACCTGGCTCTCTGCAGCTAGTGGGAGCTGGAAGCCAGACTGGCACGACTGCACTTGGCTCCCAGCTCTTTGCTGCTCGGGGGAGCTGGCACCCGGACCAGCATGGCTGCTGCCTGGCTCCCCGCAGCTTCAGCAAGCCGGTGGCTGCACCTGGCTTCACGCAGCTCAGGGAAGCCAGGAGGAGCACCAGCACAGGGAGGTTCCCAGAGTGGCTGCACTCCCATTCCCAGTGCCCTAAGGCATGGAGCAGCCAGAAGCTGCAGGTGCCCCCCTGCAGCCAGGGAGCACACGCACACCACAGTGGGGTGGCTGCCCCCACAGGGCAACTACTGCCTTAGGAGGTTGACCATCAGTCCTGTTTTGGCTGGGACAGTGCCCTATTTCTCGTGCCAGGAAGCCATCATCCTTCCTCCTGCCCCCAGGATGTCCTGTATTTAGCCCTCGGGAAATATAGTCACCCTAATTAAAAAAGGGACTGAAGTAGAAATGTGGAGGCTATTTTACTTCTGTATTTGGAATGGGTGCTACCACTGCTGGAAAACTGGGTCTAGGTCTGGTTTCTTTGAAAAAAGAGGAAAAACAATCCCTGAAACAGATAAAAAAATCATTGTTAAACATGCCCTATGTGGTGTTGCAATTTGATCATTTTTTCTTGCATTACTACTACAGTGTAGGTTAACTTCCCTGTAGATGTTGAACACCAGTGCGAGCTAAGCCTGAGATCAAGTTTCTGTCGTCTTATATTGCTGTAGGTCAGTAGCACTAGAGCAGGGTTTGAGGGGTTCAGGAACAAGGGTCTAGGGCTAGGAGCTCAGCGCAGGGGGTGAGGTGTGGGGCAGATATCAGGGCATGGATCTAGGGCTGGAGGGGCTCGAGATGTGGGGGATGAGGCTGTGGGGAGAAATCAGGGCATGGGGCTGGGGCTGGAGCTGGGGCTCAAGGGGGTCATGGCAGGAGGATGAGGCTGTGGGCCAGAAATCAGGGCTGGGCTGAGGCTGGGGCTCAGCACAAGGGATGTAGGAATGAGGGCAGAGGGTTCAGTGCAGGGGGTGAGTACGAGGGGGAGCAGGGTGCCATCTTGGGGGGGGGTTGGCACTGCAGCCCCACATACTTGGTCCCTGTTGCTTTTTTTCTCCTTCTTTGGACCAGGGGGAGAGGGGAAAGTGCCCAGAGCTCTGCTTTCCTCCTGTTCCAGCTGCCCAGGGGAGGGGCAGAGGAGGAACACAGCAGGAGGTGCCCTTTCCCCTCTCTCCCTAGCCAGAGATCAGAGAAAAATAGCAGCAGGGACCCAGCACGAGTCTGAAGAGGCAACAAGTGGGGGTGAAGGCTCAGTACGAGGATGGGGCACCCCCAGCCAGCCCTTTTACCTGCCTGGCTGCCACCTGCTGAGTGTGGCAGCCTGCTGGAAACCCCAGGCCAGGAGAACCCCTCCCCGCCCCACTGTAGCCAAGTGCCCCAGCTGGACAGCCTCTTGCCAGGGAGCTGCACTGGCGTGCCCCAGCTTACTTTCACCTCTGGAATACGGAAGAGACCAACTGTGTGTAGCCTGACCCTAAGAAGGCGGCGCTCTCAGTTTAAATAGCCTCTGGTGGTCCCAGCCTGGAATGTCAGTCTTGTGAGAGTAAGAGGGACGGGGCAGGACCCCACCCACCAGACTGCATGCCCTCCAGGACCTATTGCAACACTGGTTCCACCTTTGTGGAGAGACAGCATCATTTGCCTCGCAACCTCAGTCGCGCGGAACGCAATGCCATCCACAGCCTCAGAAACAACCCTGACATTATAATCAAAGAGGCAGATAAAGGAGGAGCTATTGTCATCATGAACAGGTCTGACTACCAGAAGGAGGCTTCCAGACAACTCTCCAAAACCAAATTTTACAGGTTACTTTCCTCAGATCCCACCGAGGGAATACACTAAGAAACTACACCATCTGCTCAGGACACTCCCTACACAAGCACAAGAACAGATTTATACCAACACACCTCTAGAGCCCCGTCCGGGGCTATTATACCTACTACCCAAGATCCACAAACCTGGAAATCCTGGATGCCCCATCATCTCAGGCATGGCAGTCTCACTGAAGGACTGTCTGGTTATGTTGACTCTCTCCTCAGACCCTATGCCACCAGCACTCTCAGCTATCTCCGAGACACCACTGACTTCCTGAGAAAACTGCAATACATTGATGACCTACCAGAAAACACTATCCTAGCCACCATGGATGTAGAGGCTCTGTATACCAACATCCCACACAAAGATGGAATAAATGCTGTCCGGAACAGTATCCCTGATGATGTTACAGCACATCAGATGGCTGAGCTCTGTAACTTTATCCTCACACACAACTATTTCAGATTTGGTGACGATATATACCTTCAAATCAGCGGCACAGCTATGGGTACCCCCATGGCCCCTCAATATGCCAATATTTTCAGGGCTGACCTGGAACAGCGCTTCCTTAGCTCTTGTCCACTAACACCCCGTCTCTGCTTACGCTACATTGATGACATCTTCATCAGCTGGACCCATGGGAAGGAGACCCTAGAGGAATTCCACTGGGACTGCAACAACTTTCACCCCAACATCAACCTCAGCCTGGAACAGTCCACACAGGAGATCCACTTCCTGGACGCCATGGTCCTAATACACAATGGCCACATCAAAACCACCCTGTACCGTAAACCCACTGACCGCTGCGCCTACCTTCATGCCTCCAGCTTCCATCCCAGGCACACCACATGATCCATTATCTACAGCCAAGCACTAAGATATAACCACATTTGCTCCAACCCCTCCGACAGAGACAAACACCTGCAGGATCTCTACCAAGCATTCTTGAAACTTCAATACCCACCTGAGGAAGTGAAAAAACAGATCAACAGAGCCAGACGTGTGCTACAAAGTCTCTTACTACAGGACAAGCCCAAGAGAGAAACCAACAGAACACCACTAGCCATCACCCACAGTCCTCAGCTAAAACCTCTACAGCGCATCATCAGGGATTTACAACCCATCCTGGACAATGATTCCCCACTTTCACAGGCCTTGGGAGGCAGACCAGTCCTTGCCCACAGAAAACCTGCCAACCTGAAGCAAATCCTAACCAGCAACTATACACCGCACCACAGTCACTCTAACTCAGGGACCCATCCATGCAACAAACCTCGTTGCCAGCTCTGCCCACATATCTACACCAGCAACACCATTACAGGACCTAACCAGATCAGCCACACCACCGTGGGTTCATTCATCTGCACATCTACCAATATAATTTATGCCATCATGTGCCAGCAATGCCCCTCTGCCATATACATTGGACAAACTGGACAGTCTCTACGGAAAAGAATAAACGCACACAAATCAGACATCGGAAATGGCAATATACAAAAACCCATAGGAGAGCACTTCAATCTCCCAGGGCACACAGTAGCAGACTTAAAAGTAGCTATGCTACAGCAAAGGAATTTCAGGACCAGACTCCAAAGAGAAATTTCTGAGCTACAATTCATCTGCAAATTCGACGCCCTCAGCTCTGTCTTAAACAAAGACTGCGAATGGCTGGCTAAATACAAAAGCAGCTTCCCCTCCCTTGGTGTTCACACCTCCAGATCAACTGCTGGTAGTACGCCTCACCCTTGCTGACTGAGCTAACCTTGTTATCCCCACCCTTGCTCTGGCTTATTTATACCTGGCCCTGCAGATTTCCAAGACCAGCATCTGATGAAGTGAGTTTGTGCTCACAAAAGCTCATGCTCAAAACTTTTCAGTTAGTCTATAAGGTGCCACAGGACCCTTTGTTGCTGTTACAGATCCAGACTAACACGGCTACCCCTCCGATACTTGGTTCCACCTGTTTCTCCCCCTGTTCCAAGAATGTAGCTCAATAGGTGTCATTAGGCATCTTTGTTATTTTATTCCATGGGAGCTGAATTCACTTGTAGCAGGTCTGCACTTCCACCCTAGAGCTGAAAAGCCCTGGCAGGACTTTGCTTCTGAACTAAAATCACTAAGAAATTGTCTGGTGTTGCCAGCAGGAACAGTGGAAAAGCAGCCAGCGGGGCAGTGGCCGAGAGTCATGACGAGCAGCCAGCAGGGTGGTGGTAGTGAGCAGATGGACAGCAGGCAGCCAGCACCATTAGAAAGCTGTTTCTTTTACACAAAGAAGATACGAATGTGAAGTTTGTAAAGGTACAGCACTTGACCCAAAAAGAAGACGCTGATGTGCCTTCCAAAATCTGAGAGGGACTAGGTGTAGCGCATGCTTTCAGAAGTCTTACAAGAGCAACACTCTGACGTGGAAGCTACAGAACCTGTACCACCAATGGAAGCAAGTAAGCCTTCTGCTGGTGACATGTGACTTGAGACTGCACTGCTTTGGATCGTTATTAAGTAGAATGTGTCATTGGGATGCAGGTATATCCTCTGGCTTGGTGGTTAAAGCAGGAAGGGACGCATGAATCTTTAATCTATAAAGTGCCACAGGACTTCTTGTTGTTCTCAAAGCTACAGACTAAGAAGGCTACCTCTCTGATACTTGCCACCATGAATCTTTAAGATGCTCAGAGTGTAAATATTTTGTGACATTGGTTGCAATGGTCCCATGTGAATGCCTGTTCTTGCTTACAGGTGCCATTGTAAACAATAAGCAGGCAGCATTCTCTCCTGCAAATCTAGACAAACTGTGGAGGAAGGATGGCTCAGTGGTTTAAGCATTTCGCCTGCTAAATCCAGGGTTGTGACCTCAATTCTCAAGGGGGCCATTTAGGGGTCTGGACAAATAAACTTTACAAAAGGGGGAAAAGAATCTGTCAGGGATGGTGCTCAGTCCCATAAAGAGGACAGGAGACCAGACTTGATGGCCTCCTGAAGTCCCTTTCAGCTCTATGAGATGTATATCTCCACATATTTGATTGGCTGAACAAGAAGTAGTACTGAGCAGAATTGTAGGCTCTAAAATAGGGGTCAGCAACCCCTGGCACACGTGCAACTTTTGGCATGGGAGCTAGTTTAGTGTCACGCAGTGAAGATCAGCCTGTCCCTCCTCCCAGGCAACATGAGAGCCCCCGACATGTCGTCCAAATCACACTGCAGGACAGGAGCTGTAGCCCCCACTGCGGTGCAGGGCCAGGACCCCAGTGGAATGGGGGGCTTTGACTGCAGCCAGGACCCTGCCACAGCACATGGCTAGAGCCAGGCCGCCCCCACTGGAGCTGCAGCTGTGCTGCTGTGAGGCTGCAGCCGGGCCCCCACCAGGGTGCAGGGCAGCAGCTGGGGCCCCTGTGGCAGAGCCCCAGCCAGAGCTGCAGCCAGGCATCTCCAGCACACAAGGATGGGGCTCAGAATCCCTCACTCTGCATGTATGCCCCTGGCACAGCAACTGCATGGCCCAGTACCTCCTAACAGGGGCCAAGAGTTCAAAGCCCCCTGCCCTGCCTTCTGTCCAGGCCAGAAGTGAGTCAGCAGCATTTCCTGGGGCTCTGCACAGACCCAGTCAGGCACCCATCAGACTGCTGAGAGGGGCCCCACTCTCCTGTCTTTTAATCCCTCAAAACGAAAGGAGTCCAGGCACTGCTGCTGCTTCAGGGCCCTCTGGACACAGACTGGCCTGGCACCTTCTCAGGCCCAGTCCCTAGGACTAGTGCCGTCTCCTCAGGTCCCACAAGCCTAAAACACACCCTCTCTAGAACTCCAGCCACAGAGGGAGGCACCTGCATTACCTCTACCGGGGGCAGGTGGGAGGGATAGTGCACGGAATGCACAGATATTTTGTCCGGGGCCTAACACATGACTGAGTCTTTCTTATCTCATGGGAAATACACGGAGCTGCATGAAACCCCCTGAATCCTGCACATTTCCCTGCATGTGTCTCCTCATGGCTTGTGAGCAGGCTTTGGGCTGGGCCACGATCCCCTGAGACTGTCCAAGGCCTTCTGTTGCACTCCATGGCTTGGGTCTGCAAACAGATGGCCTTCTCCTGCAGCTGTCCTTCACCAGCCTCTACTGGCCTGTCACCCCCCAAGCATTCTCTATTACTCTCTCACAAACTAGGGCACACATCCTTAACTGGTTATTGGAGTAACCTTACCTTCTGCTGGTTTATGGATCAGGGAGATAGGGCATTTGAGGGCTGGCAGCTCTGATCTTCGGGCTGTGTCCTGCAGTTGGATCTCAAGAACGTCCCAAGTTTATATAGTGAAATTTGAGTCCTGCTTAGCTGCACCTTAACCAGACATTGTATTAAGCTAAGCAGTATTCTAATCAATCCTAACGTATTGTAAAATAGCCTGCTGCGGGGGGCTGGGGCCAAAGTCCCTGCTGGAGTCAGCACTTTTGTGTAATTGTGGGGAAAAAAAAATTCAGATCCCTGAAAGAAATGGCCCTCTATACTTTTAAAATAATATCTGATAAAATAATGCTGGTGTCACAAGACGGCTATTCTGTCAATTGTAAGTAGGACTATTAGTGACTTTAAAATGTATCATCAGCGCTCGGACCATACATAGAAGTCAAAAGGTCAAACTGCAGCATTCCACCTCAGAAAAGATTCTGACCCCTTCTCTAAAGCTTTACTCTTCTTTCTTCCATGAGTTGCAAAACTTCCTCAGTTGTCCACTTCTTCTTAATAACGGTTTTATTTCTTGGAATGTTTTCATCCACAGATGTAACAATGGATTCTTTTAATAATTCCCATTGTCTGTTAATATCAGTTAGGTCTTTTAAGGGGCTGAATCTATTTTTGACTGCAAAAGCAAATCGATCTCAAACTTCTCTGTTTGGAGCAATTTCAGATCAAGTTTGATGCTTCTTACAACATTTTGAATTTTCTTTAATTTTACTCTCAATTTGGCTACCACCAGGGCATGATTGCTATAGCAATCAGCACCTGGCATTGTTTTAGCTGATATATGAGAATTTCTAAACCTTTTATTTATAAGAATAAAATCGATTTGGTTCTTCACATTCTCTCCTGGACTTTTCCACGTCCATAGTCTCCTTGGATGTTGCTTGAACCATGTGTTTCCTATGATCAAATCATGAATTCTAGCTCAGCCTACCAGTCTTTCACCTCTCTCGTTTCTTGAACCTAGACCATGAGGTCTTGTTACATCTTCTGTTCGTTCACAACCAACCTTAATATTAAAGTCTCCTTGAACAATTAGAACTTCACTCGATTTACAGTAAGCTTTGGCTTGTTCAAGTTCTTCATAAAATCTGTCTAGGTCTTCCTCAGTGCTATCTGCAGTTGGACCATAGACCTGGATTATATTCACAGCAAAGGGCTTGCTTTCAGGTTTAACTAACAAGATCCTATCAGATACTGTTCAATAACCCTTTAAACTATTCGCTTTTTTTGAATTTAAGATGATTCCCATACCCCTTTCATGTTCCTCTCCTCATGAATGGACTATTTTGTACTCATCCAATGTAAAAATTCCAGCTCCCTTCCATCTCATTTCACAGAGTCCCATTACACCTACCTTTAGTCTTTTCATTTCTTGCTTGATATTCTCCAATTTCCCACTTGCCAGCATAGTTCTCACATTCCAAGTAGCTATCTTTATGATGTCAGTGTTGTATTTTTGTTTCATTTTTGGTTTGCTAACAGTCGCTTGATGGTGGTCTGGTGTCACCTGTAGCACATGACACACCCTACTGGACGAGGATGTTTTGCAACAGCCCTTTACATCATTCTCATTAAATAGACAGTGGTTTTGGTTCATGATGTGTTTGGGAATTGTACGATGGTGGTTTTCCCTTGCCTTCCATCAGTTCTCTTTGGTTGTCTCTGTTTGCCTTTGGTACTCCTCTACCTTCCTGCAAGGCAGCAGGTTGAGTTGCCCTTTGTCTGGCCCCTACCATCAGACCTGTCTGGCATGGGTGTCGCTGCCAGGAGTTACACTCCCACCGGCATAGCTCATTGGGACTCACAAGCCCTCTCACCACGCCAAGGTAGCAACTCATGAGAAAGAACAGAGGGGGAATTCTCAAAGGCTAAATCTACTGGCGGTGGAATACTGGGTATGTGTAACTACATGCCACAGTGAAAAGCAAGCTGCATTTTGCAGTGTGTAGCTACACGTCAATGAAAGATGGTGGCAGGAAGAAGACAGCTATGGCAGGGAAAGGTCTGGTGTTGATAAACTTCCAGAGCCTTTCCCCACCCTCTCCTTCAGGCCTTTCTCTTGCTACTAACATCTTTCTGTGTGATGGGAAAGATTCTCATCGTGGGGATGTAGCATCACACTGCAATAGAACTAAAAATAGCACTGTTAGATGAGGCAGATGTTGCTTGGGTATGTAGAGAAGAGCTGTATGTATGCTACACGCCCAAAGGGTTCAGGTTTGTCTATACTCACTCACCTAAGCAGTGCTTCAGCGTCTCTGCCACTATTCATACATATGCTAACAGTGTATGTAGGGTATATACCCATACTCTGCTTGCCACTACAAATGGAGTGCAATGTAGACGTGCCTTCAGAGGTCCATTGGCTTTCAGTTTAGGTAAGGAATGAGGTAGGACTTCACTCAGGGTTAAACAGTCAGTTTCTCCCAAATTCACACAGAAAAGATGATTGGTATAGACAAATTAGACAATAAATGCCCCATTTCAGAATGAAAGATGTTTGAAACGCTGTAAACTCCTAGGACTTCTGCATTCTGTTTTAGCGGGGTTGTATTTTTGAGATGAGTTCTCTTTTTGTTCAGCTTCCTTTTCAATCCTTTTTATTTCCTATGTGTTTGTTTTTAAAAAGCCAATAACCCTTACCTATTTTGTGTAAATGGTATTTTTATACTGTATGGTTATAGAATGATGGTTCCATTGGTATACATAGTGAAGTCAGCATGCAGGAGGCTAACAGACTGCATTAAATAAGTTACTCTTGCACTATCTTCAAGGAAGTAGCTGCATTAGACATTATACTTTTTTTCTCATGCATCCCTGTGACAGACTTCTCCCCTGTCCCTTTACAGTGCAGTTTGCAACCTTTAATATATGCTGAGGATACCCTGTGGTGCTAAAAAGTTTGTTTATATTGCCCATGTGTGATTAAAAAGATACTATCTGTCTCCACCAATGAAAGCTAGTTGATCCACCCAGAATGCACCAGATAACGTAACAAGAGTTCCAGAGGAACATATTCAGTGTATAATACTAACCATAAAAAACTCCCTATCGTTTCAGAGAGAGAGACTGTTTTGGTTTATATAACGAAATATAATATAAAACAAAGATTTATTTTGCTAAACTTCATATTCCTTAGCCAAGCAACATTTCTAGAGATTTTTGTGGATTTTAGAGTTGTGTGAAGATTAGAAGACCCAGAACAAAAGAGGAACAGAAGAATACACTGTAGCAAAATATATTAGCCCCAAACAGCATCAGTTCCGAAGGAGCTGCGAGTTACTGGGGGGAAAGGCGGTGTAGAAATAAGGTAGTTCGTCTTCATTTTTCTCTCACACAAACTCCTCAAAGTGGTTTGGGGTAAAACGCATTGAGTGCGAAAAAGATCAGTCCCAGAGACGGCAGTAGCAAAGCTTCAAGATCTAGGGCTATGTCACAAACTATTAATCATTAACGTCGCCCGGTAATTATTAACGCACTGATGGTTGTTTTCCCCGGAGGCGCTCCAGAAAGCTCCCGTGGCACTTTGAAAGAAGTTCCTTTACAGCTCTCTCCTCCGGAGGCAAAGAAGCGACCGCAGGTTTTCGTCTCCCACTTCAGTGCCCCCCATTGCTCCTTATCGGCCTTTTGCTTCCCCAAAGCGTGGCTCGGTAACGTCGTTCCCCTCCCGCCCCCTCAAGAAGGCAGGCGAGATCTACCAGCCACCCTCCCCGCTTTCCCACCTCGCCCCGCAGCGGCCCGATCCTGGCCTGACTTCCAGCGGAGCGACGCGCAGGGGGTTGCCACGAAGCGCCGGGGCTGGGACTGTGCAGCCCAGCTGGGCTCCCGTCCGCTCCTCGCTTCTCTCGGGGGCCCTTAGCTCAGGGATCGGGCAGGGGGGCAGCCGGGGCCAGGGGCCGAGCTGCTCCGGAGCACGGGCGAACGCCGCCGGACCAGGTGAGCGCCCCGCCAGCCCCACACCTGGAGCCTAGGGGGCGGGGCCTCGCCCGGCAGGCCCCGCCCCTCGCCCCGCCCCCTCCGCGGGGCGGGCGAGAGGCAGCCCGGAGCCTGCTTGCTCGGTGCGAGCGGGGAAACTTTGGCTGCGAGTGGAGGAGTCCGGAGGGGACAAGAGGAGAGCGGCGCGGCCCCTGCCCTAGCCAGAGCCGGAGCCAGCCGCCCGGGAGTAGCGCCAGCCGCGGCCGGACCTCGGGCACTTGCTCGCCGCGCACGTGGGGTGGGAGCCGCCGGCTGCAGCGCCGCGATCCCGTCGCCCCCCGGCAGCGGCACCCGCTCGGCATGGTGGGCAGAGCGGCGGGGCGCGGACCTGGGGCGCGCCGCTGAGCGCCGCCGGGGGACCTGGAGACAGCCGCGCCGCGCCGCGACCCGCCCCGAGGATTGTTTCCCAGCCAGGCATGGAGCACTGGAGCCACCGGCCCCCGGCCAGTGGGGCTCTCCGGGCCGGGGGAGCCTCTGTCCTGGTGCTTCTCGCCAGCTTCTGCCTCGGCGCCGCGGTGGAGGAGAAGAAAGGTACCGATCGCGCGGCGGGAGCGCAGGGCTGGGCGGGTCTGAACTCTTCCTCCGGCTCAGCAGCCGTCCGCGAGAGGGGGGCGATGTGCAGCTCCTGGGGCCCCCCCGCGGCGCCCCGCTTCCCGAGTCCAGGGGAGCCTTGACTCGGCCTCTCTCCTTCCCCAGCAATCACCCCGCGTGGCGCCCCACACAGATTCCCCCCGTGTTACCCAGGGCCCAGCTCCGCAGGTGTGAACCCGGCAGCGTCCCGCCTGGGGCGTTTCCGAAACAGCCCGGCAAAGTTACCGCCCCCCCGCCAGGGGGCTGCGAGCCACGAAGGGAGACAGCGCCAGGCGGCTGGGTCAGTTTCACAAGCGCTTTGGCCGCCCTCCCGAGGGGTTCCTGGCCGAGGCTAGTTACCGCCTTCCTGTAACTAATACAACGTGGGGAAAGGCCACGAATGATTCACAGGCGCGGCGGAGCCCAGCAGCTCGCGCACCAGGCACGGGGAAGTTTTGTAACAACTGCCGGCAGGCTGGGCGCTGCGCTCCCCTCTCCTGCTCCGCTCCCGGGCGCTGGTTAGACATCCAGGGAGAATCTTCCCCCCAGCCGCCACCACGCGGCTTCGGAACGGGAGGCACTTGGAGATACACTGCGCTCGTAGAGCTCTCGAGAGGGCATGAGCTCCAGTTCCCTGCACTCTCAGTGGAACTTATCCCTAGTCCCTAAAACTTTAATTAGATCTGTTTGTCCCAGATCCCTGAGTGGCCGGCCCCCTCACGGATTGAGCTCATAACCCTAGGTTTGATAAGCCCATGCTCAAACCACTGAGCTATGTTCTCTACCGTCCTGTATTATTGGGTAGTGCTCAGGTGGAACACTGGCAACTTCATGAATGACAGCCTGCGCTCCCTGTTCCTCTTCCAACCCCCCTGCGCAGACCTGGGCCCATTGAGAAGCGTGCAGATGGGGTTGTTGCAAGGTTTTAGTGCGTTGAGGAAGCGGTTTCAGTTTGGGGAAGAAAAAAGCCTGTGGCTGGTCAAATTCTCTTTTTTTTTTGTAAGCTTTTGTAGGCAGCCAACTTTGGTTCCATGCAAAATGGGCTTTATCTTGGAAATATTCCAACCACAACACAATGCAGATTTTTGTTTTTAAAAAAAAAAGTCGAGGAAAGACCTAATAGTGCTAGAAAAGCGGCTAGGAGAGCTGAGCGCAAAGGGGTTGGCATTTCGTGACTCTGAACAATACACCCATATTTGAAAAGGAGAAACACGCCTTTTAAGAAAGCTCCTTGCACAATCTTGAAATCCAGTGACAGTCTGGTTCCAAGAAGCAAGTTTGTACCTGTTGATGTAGTGAAGGCCGGGTTTGGTAGGGGGGAGTTGACTGCCTTTGCTGTGATCCTGCAGCTCAGATAACATTGTTTTGAAACACAGGCTATATTTTACAGTTTCTGCAGAATATTTAGGTGCAGGGGTCATACTAAAGCTAATAATCTTAACAGGTAGCAATTATTATTACAGGGCTGCTGTTATTGTTTTGTCTAGAAGGTCTAGGTGTAGACCAGGAACCCATTCTAGATAGTTAAATAGTCAATAGTAAAGAAGTGATAATCAATAGATTCCCCCACTTCCCACCCCCTCCCCGTACTGTAATGAGTACTGTAATGGGTTGGCTGTAGCTTTTCATATGAGGAATGTTAGACCCGTTGACAAAGATAAAGAGTGTGGTATGTCATCTTTAAATTGCTGTGTGTTGTCTAATTGTTCTGTGTTCATTGTAATGTATGATCGTTAAGGTGAGCAGCAGAAAAAATGGTTTTTCATGGTGTGTTCCTGCTTCCATCATCTGACAAAGTGGGTCTTTGTCCACGGAAGAGTATGCTCTAAAATGTCTGTTAGTCGATAAGGTGCCACAGAACTACTTCTTCTATCAAATTAACTGGTAAAATTCTCTTTTGAATCAATGATGCAGGGTGAACCCTCATTTGCAAAACATAAAATAGTTCCTAATTTTAACATTTGCCTTCAAAGTAATAGGTGGGTGATAGATAGGTCAGACCATCTTCATGGCTCCAGAACCTGCGTCATGGTTCAGGTACATGGGATCATCCTTTTGATACCATATATCCTGGACCCTGATTTAAGGTGCTGGAACTACAGGTGCTGGAGGTAAACCAGCAATACAAACTAATGAAGTGCCACAGTACACTAAAATGATACATCTAAGAAATTTTAAGTTGTATTTATGAGTATTCGCCATCTAAAAATTTAAGTTGAGCTGAATGAAAGTCACTTCTTACTACACAAAGAGCTGGTATTATTATTTTTAAAGGAATCAGTTACTGGTACAGTGTTTGTTTAAAATGCCAAAAATGAACAATTTTCAATTTTGGTTTAGGAGATGGCTTTGATGCCAGGTTTTTAAATAAAATGTTATCGTTCTTTAAACTTTGAGAATTAAAAGCAAATTTAAACATGCAATTTAGTTTTACTGTTGTTGATATTTTAAAAATAAAAAGGTGTCATGAACTTTCCAAAACCAAACATCTCCATGTTATTGAAAACTGAAACACACTGAGATCAGAATCTGGCTCACATGTGAGTGTAAAGTAACTCAGTCCAGATTAGTGCAACAGTAAGGCTAATATGCATTTTAACTTCTCCAGTTACAGTAATAGCTTTAATAGTAGAAAATTTGTAGTAATAGTGGGGCTAGTTATTGCCTAGTGCAGTTCACCAATAACAAACTAAAGTGTAAATGGTAAATTGGTGTTTACATCAGATTACAATGAAAAGCAGGTTTTCTACATCAGGTCAATATTGGGTGGTCAGCCATTCATGTGAACACAGTGCTATATCCTGAGAATGTTCAAGGCAAAATATCAGGCAGCTATTAACTAAAGAAGATCTTTGGTTTCCTGTAGTATCTGATGTTTTGTATCTATAATTTTCTAAAAGGATTTTCATTTATTTTAATATGAAATAAAAAACCCATCTAGTACACTGTTTAATATTTGCACATCCACTAAGGTATACAAGTACGCATGTTTATGGTGTCTTTTAGATTTTTCTGTAGACTTCATAGGACAAAATGGCTGTGTCTACACGTGCCCCAAACTTCGAAATGGCCATGCAAATGGCCATTTCGAAGTTTACTAATGAAGTGCTGAAATGCATATTCAGCGCTTCATTAGCATGCGGGCGGCAGCGGCGCTTTGAAATTGACGAGCCTTGCCGCCACGCGGCGCATCCAGACGGGGCTCCTTTTCGAAAGGGCCCCGCCTACTTCGAAGTCCCCTTATTCCCATGAGCTCATTGGAATAAGGGGACTTCGAAGTAGGCGGCGTCCTTTTGAAAAGGAGCCCCGTCTGGACGCGCCGCGCGGCGGCAAGGAGCATCAATTTCGAAGCGCGGCTGCCGCCCGCATGCTAATGAAGCGCTGAATATGCATTTCAGCGCTTCATTAGTAAACTTTGAAATGGCCATGCAAATGGCCATTTCGAAGTTTGGGGCACGTGTAGACATAGCCAATGTTTGTCATGTTCATACACTGGTTCAACAGTATGTAGCAGTGATAAAAGTTTCTTTTCTTACTTTTTGGGTCATACACTGTCATCTGACTACCAGAGACCTATGGAAGTTGCAAGCAGAAGTCAAGGATATTATATGGTCCCAAAATTATGTTGGGCCATGTATTTAACTTCATTGAGCAGAGAATTTCAATTGACTTCCAATGGAAGTTTTGCATAAGGACAGAAAGTAGGATAGGGTGGAAGGTGTGTGTGTTTAGACTCCACACACAAATTAAGTGTATTGGTTTCTAAACCAATACAGTGTTAAATTGATGCAACCTCTAGTGTAGATGTGGTTATACTAGTTTGAAAGTGTGTTCATTAGTACAGCTTATTTTGATAAAACAATACAAATTGTTCAAAAGCTGTGTCTAATATATGAAAGGTGTAATCCTATCTGTTTAAAAACAAACACACAATTAAAAAGGTATATCTATCTATTAAGGACCATATTTTACTCTCAGTCTTAGTGCAAAAATTTAATTATCTTCAAAGGAATTTATCATGTGTAAGGAGGAAAAGTACAAATTTGGGTGCACTTTTAGTGCTGCACCCAAACTCTGGGTTTTCATCCTCAGTCTATGCTCCTGGCAAAGAAGAGGAGATTAAAAACCTTATGTGATAGACTAGTTTAAGGCAGCAATATAAGTGACTGCTCCAACCAGTTCATTCATAGTGCTATAACTCTTCCATGTTTCCTTTTACGTCAAGCCTTATTTGTCTTCTGACTCTTCAGGAACAAACATAGTGAACATGCAGATCTGCCTTAACTCACTTTCATTGGATTGCTTGTACCTTGATGCAATGGTTTGGCCTGGAAGTTGCTAGTATTCCCAGTGAAGCCTGGGGTTGTTCCAAGTCGCGATGATGTGTGTATGCATCAGAGGTACAATTACCTTGTATTTATGAATATTGTAAAAATTTACTGAGTTCAAAAATAAACAAAACTTAATCAGTGGTATGTCATATTGTTTGCTTTTGTATGATCCACATAATGAGTCCTCCTGTTTTACAGTCACAGGAATTTACCTTAAATACTGCATTTTAGAAGGGGAGCGTCTACCCTGTAGAAATGGCATCCTAGTCAGAACAATAGAAATGTAGTTTCTCCTTCTTTAATTTTCTACCTGCCAAGACATCAGTAAGGTTGGCATAAAGTGAAAGCAGAGCTCCTAGTCTAGTAGGCATCCTTCAGTCTGCATAGACTATGGATCGCACCCTTTATAGTTTCAATTGAGGACTTCATTTACAGCATCTACTGTGACTATGAAGACCCACACGAGAGTGACAGTCCTTGCTGCATTTCTTGCAGATGTGGTGGGTGTCTGTTATTTGTCCCCATTTTGGAACGAGTGTGTTATGCAGATTTGCAACATGGCAGATTTATTAGATCTGCAGTTGCCCCTTGATGCTTTCTGCTAGTTATTGTCATGAATAGGCTTCTGCTGCATTTTTTTTCCGTCCTTCTCACCTCAAAATTAGACCACTGTAATGTTTTCTATTTTAGATTAATTTCCAAACAGTCTGTGGAAGTAAAGGTAGTGTGGAATCCAGGTGTCTACCTCCCAGGCAGTGCTTCACACATAGCTGTTGTGCTGGTGATGCGGAAGCTCCTATAGCTGTCAGCCAGAAAGTCTGTTTCTCTTCCCAGGCTGTCCTGCCACAGTTGCAATTAGCATAATCTGTGGTCAGTGATGCGATATTACAGGAGGGGCCCTTAGCTTCATCATTGGCTTGACATGTAAGGGAGGTTAAACACAGTCTAGACATTTTGATGATGAGGGTGATATTAAAGCTTTGATAGACAGCGAATCATTGAAAGTCATTCCTCCTTAAGCAACGCTGTCATTCAATGTTATCACCTTTTAATAGATTCCCTGAAGTGCACAGAAACTCTATGGGCGGGTGCGAAGAGTTTTATCAGGTTTTTCTTAGTCCAGACACAAAACATTCAACTAAGTTTCACTTTGCACTTTATGGCCAGGAGGTCATGGTACATGTTGTGGGAGCTTGTCATTTGATACTTCGTTTGGACTGACATGTTGAGTTGACAGTCTTTGTTACACTTCTTAGAACACCTGATCTTATTCTTTAACTCCTATCAGTTATATTTTGTTTGTTTTTCACAGGCACCTTATTGTAGGGAAGGACAGCAGTGCTATTTGGTTAGTGTGTGCCTTGTGAAGTCTGTTTTCTGCCTATATTAAATGGTTTGCTGTAACCATTCTCTGGCATGGTAATTCCTGACTTTCAACTATGTCAAAAAAGATTATAATACTGCTTTATTTAGGGCCTAATTCTTCCACTTTATTCATACTAAGTCATACTTACTCTGAGAGTATTTTGGGAGCAAGGCAATACTCAACAGGAATAAGGGAGACAGAATTGGCCCTTGGGTGTGAGAGTTAATATAAGTACAGTGGGTCACTATCAAAATGAGTAATAGTCTGGTTGTACTTCAGGGAGATTGCTTATTTACTGACCCAACTATGATATGCCCTGGCTACTTTCCTCACAGGGAAAATGAATGCATATGGGTGGCAGTGTTGTGCTGCCAATGACTTAACAAGAGCTCTCAGTTTTTGCTTCTTTAGCCTGAGCACAAGTGCTTTGCAAAGAAGAGGGCTGAGGACTGCTTTCATTAGTTTTCCCATTTCAAGAAAAACAGCCTGTTTATAATCATAACCCACAAAAAAGGCAGTGCCAGTTGGCAACCAGACTTATGAGTGCACTTGTTGCAAATAGTTATGCTCTGGGTGTATCTATACATACAGCAGTGCTGCGGTGCAGAGGTTCGGATAGGGTAGCGGTTCCCAACCTTTTCCAGATGGGGACCCATTTCGACAATTCAGGAAGACTTGGTGATCCAATGCAATTCAAAAATGGGGGTTGAGGGGGAGAGAGGGCAGTGCCATAACTAGCTCATTTTGTGCCTGAGGCAAGAATATAAAATTCCCCCTCAAGTTTATATATTCATAATAGTTATTTCATAGAAAAGGAGAGATACATTAATAAAATAATACTACGTTTACTATAGTTAGAGCTGTGGTGGTAGAAAGACACTCATCCCCGAACTGCTCCCTCTGGCTTGAACCCCACAATCAGAGGTTAGGAGAGTCACATTCAGGGACTAGAGGGGGCTGGGGGAGTCAAGTGGAGGGGCTAGGAGTCACTCGGGCTAGAGGAGTCACATTCAGGGACTAGGAATCACTCAGGGGCTGCAGAGGGCTAGGAGAGTCACACTAAGGGGCTAGGAGAGTCACATTCAGGCTGGAGGGAGCTAAGGGAGTCACTCGGGCTGGAGGGGGTGAGGGGTGTCACACTGGGGCTGGAGGGGGCTGCAGGGGGCTAGGGGAGTCATACTCTGGGGCTGGAGGAAGCTAGAGGGGGTGGGGAGTCACACTAAGGGGCTGGAGGAAGCTAGAGGGGGTGGGGAGTCACACTAAGGGGCTGGAGGAAGCTAGAGGGGTTAGGGGAGTCACACTTAGGGGCTAGGAGTCACTTGGGCTGGAGAGGCACAGAGACCCTTGGGACTGGAAGTCGGCTGGGGCTTGGCACTCCAGCCGGCAGTGCCAGCCGTCTGGGTGGGAGAGGGAACCCCTATGCCCACAGCTGGAAGCTGGCTGGGGTGTGCAGCCCTGGGCCATCAGCACCATCCATGAGACCCCTGGCTGGTATGGCAGGGGAACCCCCATCCCTGCAGCTGGAAGCCAGCTGGGGCACGAAGCCCCAGCCGGCCGTGCCAGCCACGGCAACCCTGGCCGGCTATGAGGGAGACCCCATCTCCTGTAGTGGCTGGAAGCCAGGTGGCTGATCAGCTCTGCCCACCCTCCCTCCCTCCCTCCCTCAGACACGGGCCTCCACCTCACCTGAACTGGGCGCTGCTCCTCAGGTATGGAGTGCTCTGCCCTGCAGCTGAAATGGTTCTCAATTGAATTGATTGGCTTAACTGCCAGAGGGCTGTTAATCCAGTTAAGAAGCTGAGAACCACTGGTGACCCTTTTAAAATGTGGTCCTGACCCAGAGGCTGGGAAACCCTGTGATACAGCTATGCTGCTGCAGCATGTCTGGTGAAGGCGCTCGACAGCATAAGCGCCAGAACAAGTTTTCCCACTAACAAATCATTGTGCACATGAACACATAAGTTGGTGTAACTTACATTGCTCGGGGGCGGGAGGGTGGAATAGTCACACCCCAACATAGGTTATAGTGTAAACATAGCCTAAGTGCATTTGAGGAACAAAATACGGGTAGTAGAGTATAGTGCAGAACTTTATGTAAATCGAACTGGTGCGGATTGTTTAAAGCCGGGGTTTAATACCACATGTGCTTATGCAAGGCTCCTCTACCTATTAAGCTGGTATTTTAATAAGCATCCTCTAGTGTGTTTCTATATATGTCTGTGCCTATGAAAGTATTTGTGTCTTTGTATCTATATACCAGTGTATATAAGTGCAAATGTGTACAAAATCTGCAATATTTTATCATCATCATTTGACCTGTCAAAAAAGGCCACCTTTGAGATGGCGTGTATCTCTGTCAGTATCTACCAACTCATGTTGTAGTAATGTACTAGATATACTATAACATATGAATACAACTTGAGTTAGTAGATACTGATACCAATATTTTCCCTCTGGGGGTGTCCTCTCTTTTTATATGGTAATCCTAATTTTAATGATAAAAAAACAAGAACACTTGGTATTTAGATGGCCTTTATGTGGCATCTTCACAGTATAATGCACATACTTAAGTAACTAATTGCTCTGGAAATTGCTCATTATTTGCACATTAGCTATCCCTCATGTGCAAGTGGTCTTATGGACTGAATCCCAAGAGGCAAGAAGGATATGTTAATGCCCTCCAAGGATACAGAAGGGTTGGTTAAAGCACTCACCTTTGGTAGTTTAGGCATTACAGTTCCTTTTGTGATGCAGAGCAGCTACACAAGGAGGGTAGGCCTGGAGACTCCTTTCAAATATGGTCTCCTGAGCAGCTAGGAGCTATCCTAGGAGCACTCTGCCTGTGTTGTCCAGCGTACCTATAGCAGGAAAGTGCTCCTTGCCTGGACACAACGTATATTTGCAAAACTGCACTTTTGCCAATGTGGTGTATTCTAGTTCCTCTCCTTCACTTCCAAGCAAAACAACCTCTAATGTTTGCCAGTACAGCTGCACCTACACTGGAAGCTTTGGCCTGCACAGTTACATCAATCACAGATCACACCCTTAACTGACCATAGCTTTGCCTAGCCTTGATCTACATCACAGAGCTAGGTCAGTGTAAGGTGGCTTATGGCAACCTAGCTCTTTAAGCATCTAAACCTGTGAGTCTCAACCCAAGACTCACTTGCAGCCCAACCAGGTGGCATACAGATGCAGTTCATATGAAATCCTTAAAGTCATACAGGTAGCATATATATTGTATTGATTTGGCCAGCCTAACAGAGAGAGCTGCATGTGTGGCCAGCAATGGTAAATAGGTTGAAAAACAGTTGTCTACACTAACAAGAAGGTCCTGCTGCTGTAACTGGCTGACTACACTGACTTAACTCCATCTCCACAAGAGGCGCAGTGCTTAGTTTGATGTACAGTAATCAGCAAGTGATCCTGATAAGGATGCACAGCACTGCCCAAAGGAGCATAGTTCTGTGAACATGCAAATGCTATTTACTGCAGTAACTATATGTCAACATAGAGTGACTTCATTTTAGTGTAATAACAACAGTGTAGACTTGCCCTAGCTGCTTCTTACTTGTAAGTGTTGGGGCCTGGGGAAGGAAGAAGAGACTGAACTGGTGAGGCTCCAGAGAGGAGATGAGAAGAGCACAAATCAGCTGCTCAGGTGATTTCCATGAGGCTTCTGCAAGAAGAGAATTACCTGTGTCCTGTTCATTAAACATCGCTTGCAAAGTGCACTTAGGTAACCCCATTAAAGGAAGTGATCTGAAGAAGTGGGTCTGTCCCACGAAAGCTCATCACCTAATAAATAATTTTGTTGGTTTTAAAATGCTACATGACTGCTGTTTTGTTTTGTTAGAATGAGGACTACCACTGCTACCTCTGTTTCCATTAAAGGAAGGTCATAATTGATTCCCCGTCAATTTCTGCTCCACATAATTAACTGACTAGCATGGCCTTGACAATCTGCTGCTGCTTGGCAAAAGGGGCAATGCAACCTTCACAATGCTGCTCTTAGGTAGCTAAGAATTATTTTGCATATTGTTGGATTTGGAATCTGAGGCACAGAGAGGTTAAGCAGTTGCCAGATGCAACACAGAGGGAGAGCTTCATTTTTGCCTCCAGCCCCATGCTCTGTCTACCTGTTTATGAACACTGCCTGTCATTTTAACGTAACCCACTGCTCACATCTCCAGGTATGCTTATTGTCAAGCTTTGAAATAATGTTTCATTCAGAGCTCTATTTCCACTGGTGCACACTTGAAAAGGCTGTTTAGCATTTGATGGGCTTTCAAGGACTGTGTGTGCTTCTGTGTGTTTATACAGCTTGTATCACAAGGTGTTTCCATTACCTGACTGAATCCTTTGAGTATGACTGTGATAACTAATAATCAGCCTCATAGGGAATGGTGTCATGTAAGATCCTTGGTTTGATATCATAACCAAATACATTAAATCCTGTCATATGCAAAAATTCTATTTCCATATCCCTATTGCTGACATAGGACTATGATAAAACACTTGAAGGGCCAATAAGAGATATTTAAATAATGGAGAATTGTAATCTCAGAGGCAAATTCTGGGCTGCGTAAACAGCTCCCTGCTCATGTTGGGTTTGACTTTTACTCCTAAATCACTTTCTTCTGTAAATGCAATATAGGTTTAATGCTAGTTTTGACTTTGGCGCTCTGGTGCTTTAAACAAAATCCTAGGTTATTTGTTTGTATTTCCAAAACCTTAGCAATAGATAGGTCAATTTCTGATTTCCAGTGTGCATTCACACTGCTGATTAGATTCAGTGGAAATGGTGTGCGTACATCTGAGAGTAGAATTTGCCCTGAATGCAAAATAGTTAATGCTTCTTTCCAAGTTTCATGCACTTATTTCCATTAATTGCTGCTGATAGTTCTATTTCTTAAATCCTCTAAATGATCCTTTGGTATTGAAAATGCTACTTTTTTTGATTGCGTGTGTAGTTTTAACAAATTGCAAGTCTCCGTTTTCAAACTTTGTTCGAGAGTAGGAATGTGTCTTTGAAATGAATTTGTGCAGCACATTCAGGTGGGTTTTGTGAGACTGATTTCAGTATGTGGAGATATGTAAAACTGAAAGGGAATGAGGCAAGACTGGGAAGGAGCTTGTTTTAGCGGTTGAGTCAGTTATTCCTACAACGCCTTCGGCAAAGAAGCAAGAGGTCACTTACACAAATCAGTGGCTAGTTTCCATGATTCTGATTAGAACACATTTCAATGCATTTGGCTGACTAAATTAGGGTTAGTCAAGTACACAGCTGCTGCCAGTAACATGGCATCGTCATATATCTCATGTTATACACACTGTGTTCTTTAGAATAGATGCTGTTAGATGGTTTACTCCTGGAATACAGCATCACGCTTTGGATCAAAACCACTTAGCAAGGGCTTATGTTAAAATAAACATTTACACTTTTTTGTACAGCATGTACAGAATTATAGCCTTCAGCCTGTTATATTTTTACTTTTCAGTAAACACAATTTTGCTTGTGAAAATGCTTTTTCTCCTCCTACTTACGTTTCTATAATTTTTGAGAATACTCAGGCAAGTTCCTTCTTTTTTCCTCCAATTGCTGTATCAGTAGGTGTCCTGTTTACACTGTAGCCTCAGTTGCTGATAACACTTGAAGGGCTCGCCTACACTAGTAAATGAGCCCGAGCGGTGAATAGCAATAAGGTATGGCGCTGCGCAGGCAGCACCTCATTCACGTAATTCTCACTGAACTTCGAAGTGGCAGCAAGCAGTGTAGTGGCAGGCGCTTCAAAGTACCTGACGAAATTTGAAGTTCCCTTACTCCCAAAACACTTGGGAGTAAGGGAACTTCGATGTTGCATGGGCACTTTAAAGTGCCTGCGACTAGCTAGACTGCTTACTGCTGCTTCGGAGTTAGCCACTTTGCAGTTTGTGTGGCGAGAATTATGCAAATGAGGTGCTGCATATGCAGTGCAGCACCTTATTGCTATTCACTGCATGGGCTTGTTTACATGCCTCCTTCAAAGGAGGGAACTAGTGTAGATGAGCCCCAAGTGAAGCAGTGCCACATTAGTCTAATATCAGTTTCACCCTTTCTCAGATGTATGTATTATCTCTAGTAGTGCTTCCAAAGGGATGTGCTGCTTAACCAATCAGGTCTCTTGTGCCTACAACTTCTCTTGTCCTGACTGGGTTTCAGGTGACAGCAATACTTTTCCAGCATGTTCTCAGATAAAGGTTGAACTTGCTCTTTGCTACCTAATTTTATAGTTATTACTGTTGTCTTTTACAGTAACAGGATTGTACTGTAGAAGTTCCTAGGCACTGAGGCTATATCTACACTATGAAATAATATCTCTTTTAAGTCAATTAGCCTGATTTTTCCAAGTGCCAATATCTACTGTAAATGCCATTAGCTCAGTTTATGGTGCACTAAAATCAACATATCGATATAATATTGTAGTAACCTGACGGTCATAGTGTTGAGTTTGAATTTAAAATTCTGAATGAAAGGTAGTGAGGATGTGCCATGTCTTTAAGTTGAATTCATTAGCCTCCAGACATGTCCCATATGCACCCCACAGTTCTCCGCTGTAGCCTCTTCCATCTCCACTGCTCTCAGGTGCAGAAGAATTAGGCAACAGGAAGACTGTTTCGATTTGGCACCTGGATGCCCATGGCTGTAGGGTCACCGGAGGCGGAAAAATCTTTCCGTTTGCTAGTAAGCACGTCTGTGGGTTCTGTGTATGCCCCTGCTTGCTGCCTTTTTTTTTTTTTTTTTTTTTTTCTGGGCTGCTTGGTGCCAGCTACTGCCCCTCCCCGCACCATGTGGCAGCTAGGCTGTGGGTGGGGTCGTGCTTGTCTGATAAGACAAGAAACTTCTTTTCAGCCATTTACATGTGGTCCCACCCCCAACATCCCCTCTTTTCCCTCCCTGAGAGGCGATACGCCTTCTGGAACTTTCCCTTGCCCATATCACGTGGCAGCTAGTCTGTGGGTGGGGGTCATGCTTGGACAAGAAACTTCTTTTCAGCAGTTTACTATGCTGACCCCTACATCCCCTCCCTGCCCTCCTCCTGGATGTGCCAGTTAGGCTGGAACTTTCCTGCACCCCATTGCATTACATGGCTTGACCCCGAACCAATAAAAGGACGTGCTGCGCAAAGTGCCAGGCAGCTTGTGCACCGTGAGGGTCCTGCAGCTGGCATGGCAAAGTCTCCCTGGTCAGTCACAATTTTTGGTCAACAGAAGAAATGTTTTGTCACTAGTGTGGCTGTCCTCTCCGAGGAAATTTTTGGATGGGCTTTAGCGAAAGGACAACGGGCTGGGTGTAGTCAGGGGCCTTTTAGCTGCCCGGGGGAAGTCTCCCTCGGCGGTCACGATTTTTGGGTGCTGGCTGTAGCATGGGCTCTTCTAGTTGCCCCTAGCCGTAGCTGTTTCAATGATTCATTGCAGTTTCAGTGTAGCACCCGTGTCTACTTCAACATACTCTTCCTCTAAGGGTCGTCTTTTCCAGGAGCTCTAAATCCAGATGCAGGTCCAAGCCTGGACATGCTGTTATAATAGGGGTGGATAGTGGATCTCCCTAGGTGGTCACGATTTTTGGAGCTGGCTGTAACCAGGGTCTTTTAGCCACCCCATGCTGTAACTGTTTTAATGATTTTTTGCAGTTTCAGTGTAGCACTCGTGTCTATTTAAACAAATTCTTGTTCCAAGGGTCGTCTTTGCCAGAAGAGGTCTAAATCCAGATCCAAGCCTGCAAAGATCCCGTGCTTTTGCATCCCGTTTTCAAAAACCTATTGGTTGGGAAACACAAAATCTTTCTCCTAACCATTCCTAAGCACTTTACTACCCTTCCCTCAACTGTAAAAAGCACATCTCTTATACAGGCAAGCCAGACCCCATCGGTGAAAAAGGGACATTTGTTTAACATGGGAGGGGAAAGCAATGTGGGAAGATGTTGTCAGATACCCACATCTACTTGCTGGGCATTTTTTTCCCCATGCTGCACCAGTGAAAAAGCCAGAATGCTACAGGGTTCAGGGAACTGTGGGATAGGTTCTCGTAATACACTGCTTGTGTATGTGGCAGCAATAAGTCGTAATACACTGCTGCTTGTATGTGGCAGCAATAAGTCAGTTTTGTGGGAAGCCTGTGGGAATGTGAGAATGCTCAAAATCAAGTAGATAAAACCCAGCGTTAATAAATAGATGTTAAGAAATTTTATTTTAGCTCACAGTGAGGACGCAGCCTGAGAGACTGTATTATTCAATGGCTGTGTCTACACGAACCAAAAACTTCGAAATGGCCATGCAAATGGCCATTTTTAAGTTTACTAATGAAGCGCTGAAATACATATTCAGCGCCTCATTAGCATGCGGGCGGCCGCAGCACTTTGAAATTGACATGGCTCGCTGCCGTGCGGCTCATCCAGACGGGGCTCCTTTTTGAAAGGACCCTGGCTACTTCGAAGTCCCCTTATTCCTATGAGTGGATGGGAATAAGGGAACTTCAAAGTAGACGGGGTCCTTTCGAAAAGGAGCCCCGTCTGAACGAGCCGCGCAGTGGTGAGCCACGTCAATTTCGAAGTGCCACGGCCGCCCGCATGCTAATGAGGTGCTGAATATGTATTTCAGCGCTTTATTAGTAAACTTCGAAATGGCCATTTGCATGGGCATTTTGAAGTTTTTGGCTAGTGTAGACGTAGCCAATAAGTACTAAACATGTATATGGTCACCTAGTTACTGTGGTGTAACTAGTTATTCCATGTTATATATATTAAGTAATAGTGGCTGAGTAAGGTATTGTATATTCTATTGATTAAGGGGTACAGTCTAAAAATAGCGTGGTTTTCCTGTGTCTGCAGTGGGTAGGGCTAGGGAAATAGATTTTTTTTTTTTTCTACATAGGACTAATATTTCTCTCACAAATAGAAGTTCAGTTGGGTTTCTTTCTTGTACTTGAATGCCTGAAGCATAAATCTGCTAAACCCCTTAAATTTTCATAATTTTGGCTGGAAAGTGAGGCCATAACAACAATGAAAAAATAGAACTATAACTTGGCAAATTTAAGTATACATTTTTCATTTTGGAGGCATGTGGATTAATATTATCTGTTACGGCATATGAACACAGAACTCTAAACAGACACCTCCTCCAAATGTGTATTAAATGAAGTTGCACTAGTGACTGTTCACTTGGCAAAATGGATTATCGTGGAAAGACTGAACAAGAATTTGGTACTTTTAGCCACAAGCCAGTTGTTATTTCCACCTTTAAACTTTGTTTAAAAACTTGTTAAAAACTTTGTTTAATCCTCCTGCTTTTTAAAAAAGGATTTGTTTTGTTTAGCCGCTGTTCAGCCTGGTCAGGATCTGTTGACTTCCAATTTTTCTTTCCTTTTCTCTGTCCCGTTCTAAGCACACTTCATCTTGCTGCTGTTACCAAGCAGTTGTGTTGTACTGAACAGTACCGCGTGGGATCTTTTCAGGGAGAAAAGGCAAAACGCCACATTTATTTGTAATACACATATCATATGCATCTGATATATTACGCTCACGTACACACACGAGCACACTTCTGTCTTGTTGCTGTTACCAGTAGTTGCTCCCCCTAACTGCACTGGCCAGGTGAGTTAGATGGGGGAGGGTGGGGCTGGGTTTCTGCTGATCTGGATCTGTGCTCTAGTGCTGACAGGACAAACCCAGGGTCACTGTGCAAGATGCCTTCCATTTGCAGTGTCCTCTCTCTCTCTCACATGTTGAAGTGGGTCTGTCCCACGAAAGCTCATCACCTAATAAATTATTTTGTTAGTCTTTGAAGTGCTACCGGACTGCTTTTTTGTGTTGAAACCAGTTAGCCACCTCATGCGTATGCATAATCTGGAAGAGCAATCTTGTGAATATGCATTTAGGCATCTGTGGCACTTCTGCTGGGTGGTGTCTACTTCACCTTCCAAGAGTGGGGGAGTGCTTCCACAGGCAGGCACTGGCTGATGACTCCCAAGGCCTCCATATGTCCAGTCTTCTTTCAATGGGCCCACTTCACAGGTTCCATTGTTCTTATTGGTCCTGGATCCAGCTTTCATCCTTTCTCCAACCCTTGCAAGTACCTGGCCTTGGCTGTCTTCCATGCCTTTCCATTCACACCTCATTCACTCAACAGGGCAATCTATTAAGCAATAAAAAAAAAAAAAGGGTACAGAGATTCTCTTTACCGTACTTATTCCTATCAAAACAAAAAAGCAGTCAAGTAGCACTTTAAAGACAAGCAAAATAATTTATTAGGTGAGCTTTCATGAGACAGACCCACTTCTTCAGACCACAGCCAGACCAGAACAGAACTGGTATGGCTATTGTCTGAAGAAGTGGGTCTGTCTCATGAAAGCTCACCTAATAAATTATTTTGCTTGTCTTTAAAGTGCTACTTGACTGTTTTTGTTTTGATAGTATATAGGCTAGCATGGCTTTCTCTCTGTTTCATGGGACAGACCCAATTCTTTAGACTTATTCCAAGTAACTATTCTATAAGACGCACAAAGTAAAGGCTTAATACAGAGTTTGTACCTTTCCATTTAAAATGTACAAGATTTCTATATAAAAAGACAATACGCATTTTCTACATTCTAAATGAAAAGGATACTAAATTTCTATATAACAGGGCTTAATACAATGATACATAAAATGACTTGATACAATATTTAAAAACTCCAATGAGAAAATAGTTAAAATAAAGAGGTATCTACAGTTGCTCTTCCTAACTTCACTCATCAAGTGAGTTAGATAGGGGAGGTCTGAAACTGGGCTTCTGCTGATACAGATCAGTGCTCTGATGTTGACAAGACACCCTAGATTTATAGCTGCTTCCCTCTCCTGCAGATCTATAGTAATTAGTCTTGCACATGCAGAATCTGTGGCACCTTCTTTTGGGTGTTGTCTTAATGCTGCCACATGTCAGAGAGTGCTTTCAAAACAGGCACTTGCTGCTAGTTCCAAGGCCCTCTATATGTCCAGTTCTCTTTTAATGAGCCCATTTCACAGGTCTTGTTCTTGGGTCTGGCTTCTATCCCCTCTCCAACCATTACAACTGTTGCTGGAGGGCTTGCTTTTCATGCCTTATCCATTCACACCTCATTCACTCAACAGAGCAATCAATTAAGTAAAAGGGGAGAGATGTAGTCTGGTATAAAAACATTTTCTTTACCTTACTTAATACAAAGTTATAAAAAGTTTCCATGTTAAAGGACTTAATAATACAGAGATATACAACAAAAGACTTAATATAAAGTTATATGAAAATGAAGGTTATATATGAAGGGACTGAATACAGAGGTTGTATGAAGATGATCTACACTCATGTGAAAGTGATTAATACAGAGATGTATCTTCATTGTAAAATGATCAATATGAAGATGTATCTGCACTTTGGGACAACCCTGATTACAAAATATGTATTTTTAAACTGAAATTTTATAGTGCGGCCCTGATCCTGTAAGCTGTTCTGTGTAAGTGGACCCCTTTTTAAACCATTGAGGTTTGTGCTTGTCTGCTCACATACAGCAACTTGAAAGATATCGGCCTGTACTTCTTTCGGGAATTTTCCAGTGACTTTTCTCAGTCCTCTTAATAAATTAACACCATCATTTTAATTATACAAAATAAGTTTAATTCCATAGATGTAACGCTTCTATTGGGGGAAAAAATGATGAGGTCAGTGTAAAACTCATGGGCCAGATCCTCAACTTGTGTAAGTTAGCAGAGCTCCATTGACCAGGCTGTATTGACGCACACCAGCTGAGGATGTGGCTGGATATGTTGTAAACAGAGGCTAATCTATGTTGCCAGTAACACTTTAGGTTATTAAGAAGGAAAGAATTTTAACATTTTTCTCTCATTAGTTATATTCTCTATTTAAACATCTTTCTCCATTTGGACAAAAAATCAACTGTCAGTTTTACGTTGGTTTCATTTTTCAGGCTTTTAATGATGTAATATTGGAAACCCATCCTGCAGTGGAATGTTTGTTAAAATGTGCTTTAATTGGCATTCTAAAATATTATGGAAACATTTTAGTTTGTTTAAAACTTACATTTTGTGTCAATCATAGCTGAATAATAGCCTTTTACTTTTTTGTCATGGTTACTAGTTCTTGCTGTTTCCTTTCCTTTCCTTTTCCCTGTGACAGGTAAAATAACTATCATGTGACATCTGATTATAGCTGATGGGAAATTTTTCCTCTGAAGAGAGGATGATTGGGAACAAACCACACAAGACAGATGTTTGTTAGCTTGCTTAAGGCACTCCTGAAGTTACTTGCATAGAATGGAGATGACGATCGGAGAAGTAGCCATGTTAGTCTGTATCTTCAAGAACAACAAGAAGTCCTGTTTTGCCTGGTATTTCAAAGTGTCTGGGCAAGTACCGGCGCGTTAGCCACGGCTACAGGTTAGCCACGGCTGCACGTGAGCCAGCACTTCGAAGTTTAACACTTCGGAGTTGCTGCGGAGGAGAATTAGCTTAATGAAGTGCTGCATATAATAAGCTCCCAACATCCTCCTTACCATGCTCACTTCAAAGTAAGGAGCTAGTGTAGACACAGCCAAGAAGAGGTACCTACGTCCATGTACAAAGATGCTTTTCTGTGTAGTAAGTATAAACATGTAGTTAATACAATACGGGTTTCCAGAAGAATAAAAAAAAAAAAAACTAATGGGAGTGGGGGGTGCCATGCAGCAAGAATGCATAAGGTAGTAAAGATTTAGAACCACTGCAGACTCGATTAGAAAAATATTTTATCACTGGTAACCCAGCGATAGGATTAATATGCTGTTCTGAACTTTATATGTAACCCCTGGAGTAGGAGAAGTTGGGTTATGTACAAAGACTTGTGCACTGTCTACTTGATGAGGTTTCTTCATATCCTTAATAATTTAGTTTAGTAGTCAGTGACTATTGGGGAAAAAACTGAACCCAAGGGTGTCGGCATTAAAAACAGAGGTGGAAGAAGTACCTAATACGTTACTTGAGTAAAAGTGCAGCTCTGTGTGTGTGTGTGTGTGAGAGAGAGAGAGAGAGAGAGAGAGAGAGTGCACACTCTCATCACATCTAAATTGTACCCAAGAATCCAGAAGTGAAAGCAGCTGCACTTTTAGTCTAACTTTTTGGATATGTTTTCTACCACTGATTAAAAGAATTCTTATCTCCAGATAAATGTTGGGATGAGGTGGAATCATTTGTTACTGTTAATAACACTTGTGCAAGAAGAAGAGAGCAGTTCACTGCTAATACTGTTACTGGTGCTTTCTCCAGCTACTAGTGTTTTTGCCTGTATAGTATAAAAATGTAAATGCACTTCTTTGACACCTGCCCTTGAAAGCAGAAAAGAAGTTAGACTCTGGAACAGTTTTCCTCTGGCATCCCTATCTTCATCCACAGTAATCATTAAAAGAGCTAATGTTTACCTACCATTTTGAAACACTTCGACATCAGGATATGAAAAAGCTCTGTGCAAATGTTTATCCATATCTGGCAGATGTTAATGCTTTTCTTTGCAGCAATAACTTCCAGTGTACCTCTGCTAATGTTCATCAGCAAACCTCAAGGAAAATGCGATGCCATGGACTGGACAGCAGCACTTTGCAGGATCTGCATATCTAGTAGTCTGGCTCAGCGTACCCTCTATTTTTTTTGCCATCCATGGGAGGAATAAATTTTGTTATGTGCACCAAGACACGTGGATGTGCACCCCCAATAGGAAACATATGCTGCCCACTGTGGGTCTTCTGCTAATCAGCTGGGTGGCACCTGAATCTCTCCTGGGAAGCCACCCAAGTGCTTAGCCTGCAGGAAACACTGGTCTGGGTACTTCTCTTCCTGTGGTTTCTGCCTTTTGCAGCGTGCAGCCAGGCAGTAAAGTTAAGCATGTGCTTATGGGTTTGGAGAATCGGGGCACGAATCCTTTCTTCTTCGCAAAGAGCATCAGCTGGAAATGATGAGATGTGAATGTCAGTGTCCTGAGCCCTCCGTTGTCCTGCTGCATTCTCTTCTGTGCTAACTTCTTCCCCTGCAGAGGAACTTCTAGACAATGTTCTGCTTTTTGGTATTTTTTCCCCTCTGGGGCTGATAGTTTGCAGTGCACATGAAGATGTTCTCCCACACAATGCAAACTGTGAGATCTTTCCCGATACCTCTTACATAGCTGCCCTCCGGATATCTGCCTTCATGGTTACTGAAGAAGGTGAGGTGCAAGCTTTTGAGGTGCTTCTTCTTCAGGTTACCTCCAGATAAACTCACAGGATATGTCTCTTCACCAATAGAGGAAGTTGGTCCAATAAAAGACATTACCTCATCCACTTTCAGGGCTAGGTTAACTCTTTTGGGGGTGTGGAGCAACTAGATTTTGTGGGGATCCCTAGGCTTTGGGATGGGCCCCAAATTAGGGGATCAGTGTGTGGGAGAGGGCTGTGGGTTGAGTTAAGAGCATGGGTGCGAGAGGAGGTGAGGGCTGTGACAGGCGGTGTGGGCTCTGGGGTGGGGCTGAGGATGAGGCATTTGGGTGCGGGTGCTCCTGGCTGTGCTTGAAGGATTCGGAGCATAGGAGAGGTCTCAGGAGTTTGAGTGAGAGCAGGGCTCAGGGTTGGGATGTGGGGTCTGGGAGGGAGATAGAGACTGAAGGTATGCAATGGGCCTGAAGGTTCAGGGTATGGGAGGAGGCTAGAGCAGGGATTTGTGGTGTGGACACTTATCCGGAGCAGCTCCCATTTGGTGGTGCTAGGAAATAGGTGGCTCTGTGTGGCCTGCATTGGCTTTCATGCAAGCACAGCCCCCTTGCAGCTCCCATTGGGTAGGAATCATAACCAATGGGAGCTGTTGGGGGAGAGCCAGCCTCTGAGAGCAGCACTGGGACAACTTCCTGGTGTAGTACCTGCTGCAGCAATATGGCTCTGGGGCTGGGGAGGGGTTGGAGCAGAGCCACTCCCATGCCCAAGCCAAGCAGAACCTGATTTAGGGGCTGCAGCCCAGGCGCCTGGACTAAGGGGGACCCCAGATTGCAGTCCCTAAACCCCCTTTCTTAATTCAGCTCCACCTGCTTGTGTGTCTTATCCCAGTACTGATAGAGCTATAAACACTTCATTGTTGCTAGTTAGGTTTGCTGTAGCCTATTTGCATTGGTAATCTGCCTGAAACCTCAATAAAGTTTTGTTTGGACAAATATGAAAGCACTTTAACAAAGTTCATTGAGGTTGAGGATATTACTTGTGGCTTAATCTTGGCCAGTTGGCAGTTCAGTGGGTGGCAGAATTTGTTAGGACCTACTGCAAGGAGAAGAGTTTACCTAAAAGTGGACGGGTGGGGGTGTGGGAAAGAGTTCACTGAGAAAGTTTGTTTGAAAAATTTACTGGGACCCGGGCTTAAAAAGCCCCAGTGGTCTATGCCAAAAAAAAAAAAAGTTGGGGGGAGGCAGTGAATATTGCATGTATCTAATTAAAGGCACATATCATGTGTGGTCATTTGCCTTGATCTTGAAAAAAATGCAGTTCATAAATTTAAGAAACAATTATAAAACAATTGTATAAAACAATTATACAAAAATTTAAGAAACAATTATAAAACAATTATAAAACAATTATAAACCTTTCCAGAAGTCTGACTTAATTTTTTTTCCCACACAACAAGGGCACCACTAGCAATTTCCGAGTGTCAGTGAAGACAGTCAAGCACCATGATATAAACATGAGATATCATGGTTTTATGTTTGTACATAACAATCTGAATAAATTACAGCCGGTTAACTGTTCTCATTTATTTTGAGAAAGTGCTCATACTTTTAAAAGTACAACTCCCCCACATTTCCAGTTAAGTTACTGTACTCTTGGGCACACCATTGACTTTATACGAAGTAGACTTTCCTATAAAAGCTGGTTTACATGTATATTAAAAAGGCTTTTGGAGTTTGAAACACTAAAAAGAGAATAGCTCAGAAGTTTGATGTTAATTCATCTGAAAGATGCTCCTAGTGGCACTGGAAATGTGGGGGAGTTGTACTTTTAAAAGCATGAGCATTTTCTCAAAATAAATTGTAACAGTCAACCATCTGTAACTTCTTCAGATTCTTACGTACAAACACAAAACCATGACTTCTCATTTTCATATCATGGTCCTGGCCTAAACAATGAGGGGATTTATGTGGTATTCTGTGTACAAATAGGTTGAGGGGTGTGGTGATGCCCGTTACTGTTTAGTTGTCTGCACTTTGATTTCTTTAAGTTGCTAATAATCCAAAAATGGCGAAATGAAACTTGAATCCATCAAACCTGAGTGTGTTCTCCTGGAGAAGAGAGGAATGGATGCTATCCAGATGGTGAAATAATGTTTTATCTGAGGGATTCTATCCTGCATTTGCTGGGGTTAAACTCGGTGATCTTGTAGGTCCATTGCAGTTCTAATTAATGGTCTGACTCCCCAATAGACTACCCAGGATAAAAAGCACTATTCTTAGTAGTAAAGATTTGCAGAATTGAGCCTTACGGTCTTGGACCCCAGTTTGGCCAGGTACTTAATTTGTTTGACTTCAAACTCATGAATAGTCCTACAGAAAGAAATGGGATTGTCATACTTAGTAAGGCATGGGCTGAATTGCTGTGCTGAGTGGGGGCCACAGGTACCAGGGATTAATATGAGGGAAAAGTGTGGCTTTTTTTTTTTTTTTGAACTCGCTGTTAAAGCATCAGTTAAAAGTACGTGTCCAAAGTTATAATTAAAAATAAATTTCTTAGGGTGTTAAAGATAATTGAATGGGACTTGTGTTTTGTTGTGCCAAGTTCAGCAATAGCGTCTAGTCCACCTCTTAAAATGGGAACATTGTAGCGGCATTTCCTCATTATAAATGACATGGTGCATTCAAAAACAGATGAAGCTTATTTGGCTTAGAGGTTGTCCCTGAGTTGTCAGTCCATGTCCACAAATAAGGGTCATGCCTGCATTACAAAATAAACCCCCAAATGCCCGATCAGAGAGTCTCGGGGCTTGGTCAGCTGGTTTGCTAAAGGGCTATATATAGCATTGTAGATGTTCTCGTTTGGGTGGGGTCCTCAGCTCTGGAGCATGGCAAGAGGGAGGATTCACAGAGCCCACGCTCCAACCCCAGTGGGAATGTCTACATTGCTAAAAATAGCTCCAGCCACACCCCAATTGGCTATGTGGTGTTTTGTTCAGTTGTATTTTGTTTTGCAATTTAGATGTACCCTTAGTTATGGATATGAAGTATAAGCTACTGCCAAACAAAAAATGACCGGCTATTTTGGTTTGATAAAGGGAGTTTCCTTGTGTAGGGAGGAATAGCAAACATTTACTTGAGCAGCAACCAGTTGTATGGGCAGCTGTTATCTAAAGCTAACAGTACCTCATTGTGTACCGGTATGGAGTTCAGGATTTTAATTAATTGGTAACATGATGTAATGCAAACACAGGGCCAAGTGTTGCCCTTCATTAGTTTGTGTATCCCCAATGAAATAGTGAGGTTACCTACGTGTAATTAAAAAGAGAAAATCCAGAAAAACAAAGGCAAAAATTTATCCTCTTTCCTGTAAATGGTGTGCTGCCCCATACATAGAATTTGTGGCGAAGACTATTTTCATCTTTATGAACTGTATTCAGTCCCACCAGCTCTTATGGATTCATCTCGTTGAATTCAAGAGAGAATAACTTCTGTGTTTTGTTTTTGGACTACTGTAGAATTGCACAGAGAATTATGTTCCTGCTGTAAAATTCTGTATGATGATTCACAAAAATTATGAGGCTATATAATCTATTAACTTCTATGGATTATTTAGAGTAACTTCCATGGAAATTTACTGGCTTAAGCCCATTACGTGCTATAGGATTTTTCCATAAGGAAATCATCAAAGCTACTAAGTCCCTGGCCCCTCTAAGTTTTTGGCATAGAGTTGATGAGAGGATGAATGAAAGGCATAAAATAGAGAAGCACTTAAGCTTAGGGCCTGCTTAATGGGGTGAATCAGTTTGCTTGAGCCAGGAGGACTGCACGTTCACCTGCATGTTGATGTTCTTTCCTCTGAAATGGAAGATTTCAGTTGTATAGTAATTTCCTGCAATATATGGAGCATGCCTATTGTGCATTGACACAAGTAGGCATTGTGTTGCTCTGCTCTTCTTCAGACATGGCTCTAGACTGGTTATGTGAGATGCTTTTTAGGTTAGTATGCATTGGCCTTCAAACAGCACATTTACATAGACAGCAATCAGTTGTGCTCATCTTGAAGAAAAACTGGATTCTCCTTGGTAACATAGATTTATTTCTGTTGCACATTTTGTTCCAAAGCAGTGGGCTGAACAGTTGTAAGTTTCATTGTTTCCCCATCCACTTGCAAAGATCTCATGCATCAGAGGGGTAGCCATGTTCATCTGTGTCCGCAAAAACCGTGAGAAGTCCTGTGGGAACTTACAGACTAATGGATTTTTTGGAGCAAAAACTTTCATGGGCAAAGACCCCCATGCACCTGATGAAGTGGATCTTTGCCCACCAAAGCCTCTGCCCCAAAAAATCTGTTTTAATCTATAAGGCGCCACAGGACTTCTTGTTGTTTCAAAGATCTCACGTGGCAGAGGAACAATGAAATGTGTTCTGATTCCATTTGTCTTGCTCTGAAGTCTTGTCTTGTGCTCTGAAGTCTCTAGGATTGTCTGAAGCATTTTAACATAGCTTTTAATTTTGTGTAATGCCCATACAATCACACATTACATTACCTGAGATCAACCTAACATGAGGAGCAAATGTTTCCACGCTTTACAAAGTGCTGCTTTTATTAATTTTTATTTGTAATGCAATGTGGTGGTTGGGGTCTTTTGTTTACTTTAGCAGCAGGAAATTTTTACTTTAGTGTGTCAAATAATAGCCCAACTACCTATGGGCATAAATAAGGAATACAGGAAGAAACGTAGCTTTGAAGAGTGCCTGATTTCAAGCATTAAATCGATAACATGATCTGATATTTTTGACCTTATAGGGATCAGAGTAAGATTTCCCATGCGATTGTCAAAAGAGGATTATAAAGGCAGTGTCTGTGTATTCCCTATGACTACCTGCGCAATTACATATTTTCGTGTGCTTCAAATGAAACTCTAGAAATTATAAATAAAAAAAAAATCATATTCCTAAGTATAAAATACATGGGCTAAAGGGATTCATCTCTTTTTATGTCTGTGTTTGCAAGGAGGAAAAATTCATGGTAAGATGTAAGAATGATAAAAGATTAAGGAAAAACCCCTGTGGTTATTATTTTTAACGTTTTGCATGCATTTATGTGCACAGATAAGGAATTATCTTACTTTCTTTTAAAAAAAAAAAGTGTGATATTCCTTTTTTCTGGGAACTGTAGTTTTATATTAATAAAGCTTATATCTCACACTCTCCAAAGTGGGTTCGTAAGGGAAGGGGACATAAGGGATGACCTTCTGCAGAGTGTCGGCTACCTGCATTGCAGGTCCCAGTGTAGAAAAGACTGCTGCATCCATGAAGCTGCTCATCCATTTCCCTTTCCGATGGACTGGAAGCAGGTAGACAGAGGTGAGAAATGGGCCAAGCCTGGCTTTGCTCTGTAGTGCGCTATTTTATATTGCTGAGCCATCATGGCGAAGGAAGTAATTTGTTCTCTGCTTCTTGTTCCTCAAGTTGAAGTCACCTGTTGCTGGTTTAGAACATTGTTTTATTTCTGCAAGTTCAGCTGGTAAAAACCAATACCAGATGACTTCTGGCATACAACAGAAATTGTAGCTTCTGAAGTTGCTGTAACACCATTGCCAGCCTTAATGACTTAGGCACACACACTGGAGGGTGTGTATGTGTCTAATTCATTCAAAGTCAGATCCTTAGTTGGCTTAAATCCACTTAGCTCCATGATCCAGAAATTGTTTGTTTCATAAAACGTGGATTTTTTTTAAACATGTTAATACTTTTTTTATTTAAGGGCCTGTTTTGAAGAGAGATGCTGAGACACTTCCAGGCCCACTGACGTCAAGGATGCGTTGATAGCAGGGCCAACAGGCGCTGCAGGCCCAGGGCAAGGAGGGAGGAGTGTCCAGCTCTGAGACTGGAAGGGTCAGGGCCAGGAGTGGAAGGGATGGGGCCCAGAGCAGTCAGCCCTCAGCCGCATCTGTACCGCAATGCTGGCCTCCCCGCATGTTCCCTGCCAGCCCCGGGCAGCAGGAGCAGCACTGCCATGACATTTTAAGAGGGCCCAGAGCTCTGGCTGCCAAAGCAGCAGTGATGGCAGCTGGAGCTCCAGGCCCCTTTGAAATGCAGTTGCCCCCTTTACTTCCCATTGTCAGCAGCCTTCTGCGCAGACAGCACCTCTCAGAATTAGGACTTACCTACATAAGAAGTCTCATAATAACTAATACCCTCCATTTTAATAGCCCCACAAATCTTACTAGGTGAAGTTCAGTTGTTCTGTGTCTGACGTCAGTGCTCTGTTTGATTAAACCTGAAGGTTCAGTTTGGATTATACGTTGTTCACTGTTTTAAAAACATGAGTAAGTGATGATATAGTTGAGTTTATTAAATTCATTCTAATTTATCTACCTACAGTATAGCCTAATAAAGTCTTGCAACCTGTATATGTAATGGAGTAATAAAAGACACTAAAGTAAATTGTTGAACCACTTACTGATTTATTACAATTCCTCCCGACATCCAGATCAGTAACAAAAATGTATTTGTAGCTCCTGAAGTTGCTGTAAGACCATTGCTAGCTCACATCTTTAGTTGTTTTTTTTTCTGTTGCAATTAATTTTGAAAATGAACACCCATGGATTTTTTGCCTCCTAACACTGACTTTGCTGCTGTAAACCAACTGGATATTTTGTTATAGGCCAAAATCAACTGTCGTTAACAATGTAAATGTGATGTTACTGATGCATCTGAAATGAATTTTATTATGTTATTTTTGATTACAGGTGTCACTCTGCTAGGAAAACGTATAGGTGTTAAAGTGGTTGATTCTACATATGGTGATACTTATTTATGCCAGCAGAAGATCTGCTTTTAATGGAGAAATATAAAGATCACAGTGTAATGTTTTGTTTAAGGTTCTTGTAAACATTTAGAAAATGATGATTACGTGATGCAAAAACCTGAAGTTTTGTTTACTGGGAACCTGACCTGGAAGGTTCTGAGAGCCTCCTGGAAAGGGCTGAGCCAATTTCTGTTGAAATCAATGGGTTATGAGGCCAGTCAGCGATTGGCAAGATTGAGCCCTAAGGGAGATGGAAACTATTTGGTAACAAAGAAAAATTGAGCCAGTCTGGGGTGTATTGATAGTTTTTCTTTTTTCAGATACGTTCTAGTTAACCCTTCACATTACTTCACTTCATATTTGCTCACAGGCTTGTCTTTGCAAAGAATTTCATTGCCACATGATGCTGAACTGCTATGCTGCTGTTGCATGTACCCTCCTTACAGCGACTGCAAAGGTTCTGCCCTCACTCTATTTAACTACCTCCCTCAGAAGCAGGAGCTAGTTTGGTGGAAGCATTCTTCTTCTTTCAAGGTAGCATTGCCCGCATCAAATGCTGAGACCTAACTATGCTGAGTTACAGTTCCAGCATGTAGGCCTGCCTTCACGGCCACAGTATCAAACAGCCACTCGTTTCCATTTTCCTGTCCTAGTGCAAATCACGTTTTTTTTGTTATGAACTTGATTTCTTGCACATAGCATCAGATTAACTCCCTCTCATACACAGGTATGCAATGTAATATATAATTGCGATTTTTTTTCCCTTTTGGGGTGCGGAATGAAGAGAGATTGACAATCACTAGCCACTGTTTATTTTTAACTCTAGAAGGTGCTTAGAAGCAGGGTGCTTGAGTGTAGTATAAGAAGAATCTGAAGGGAACAGATTTATTATTTCTGACTCACACATACAAAATGAGTTTAATGTTCATGGCAGCTGGAAAATAGATGAAAGAAACAATATTTGTGCTTTATCTTTTGTTCTGTTACCTTCCTAGACTTGGAGAGTAACCCTTTCTCTTATCAGAGATTTAAATCCATTAAAAAACACATCTGCACAGACCATATAACAGACAATAACCTCTCATCTGAATTTGAAGTGTAAGCATGGACAAACATTTATTTGACCAGTATTGTTAGTTGCTTTAACGTGGACAGTTAACAGCTTAATGGCCCTTTTAAAACTTGAGTGCTTTATTTATAGTATGTATTGACAAAATTATTGGAGGAGCGCAGTTTACTCTTATCCATGCAGATGTATAGCCTAATGCCTCAAATTGTCACTGTTATTCTGCTCCAATTTGCAAATAGTTGCTAGATAGAGCTCTTTGGATGGACTACAAACAGCTGTGTTGCATCCAGAATGTAACAACTTTATAAATTTATACATCTGATGAAGCAGATATTTTCCCATGAAAGCTTATGCTCCAAAATATCTGTTAGTCTATGAGGTGCCACAGGACTTCTTGTTGTACTAAAATTTTAGTGAATTGTGACATGTTGGATATGTCAATTGCTTCCATAATCATTGCTGCAAGAAAAAAATCGGCCACTTAAATTAGAAATTTATATGATGTAAAAGAAAATCCTTCAGACCTTAAATCGGCATAGTTCTGAATGTTTTTTAGTAAGCTAAGTCATAAATAGGTCAACTTTTAGTACACTATGTAGGGAATTCAGTGCACTATTGTTGTTGCTGTTTATTAATAATAAGGACAGTGTATTGAATTCACTGGTCAGACAATCTGTTTCCATAGCTTATAAAGGTTTTATATCTTTAATTAAATTAAAAACCAGAAATCAGCATAATGAGGTTGTGAAGGAGAACTACCTGCAGTACCGAATGGTTTAAGGTTTGATACTAGAGCAGATGGCTAGAGGAATTTTGTTATGGGACTGGCCATGGAATGGAGCCTTTCACTTCTAGGTCATCAATCTGAATATGGAGCAGATGAATCAGGTACAGGTCAGTTGTCACCAAAAATCATTTCCTTTGTTCTCTTCATCTTGATCTTAGTAAATAAATGGCCACATCACAAACTAATACTAACTGGTGACCATATTAGCAGTTTTCGTCTTAGACTATATCTCTTGAGTTTAAGGTAGATGTAGGGGGTCGTTTTCACTATTGTTGCTTGTGCTCCTTACTCAGCAACTTTTCTCTAGGGACTAACTTTATTAGAAGAATAATTAATAATAAAATGGAAGAGCTGGTAGAGACAGAAAGTACTAGACTTGTCACTCTTCACATCCAAGGCTAAGATCGTTATGAAAGAGACTTGAACATGTGAGGAAGCATATCTCCAGCTGGACTTGAGCAAGTTCCTCTGGCCAATGTTCAAACATCTGCAGGAACCACAAAGAGCCTCCTTTGCGAGAGAGGAGATTGTTGGGGCAGAGGGCCTTTTTTAAAAGGTGGGAGATGAGTAAAGGGAGTGAAAAAAGGGGTCTTGATAGTTGTCCTCCAACCAAATTCTCATGAAATAAAAGTGACTTGCCCTAAATGGGACAGTGAGTCCAATTTCATTTGTGGGATCAATGCAGGTTTTAGAAAAAGCCCTTTAAAATGAGTATATGCACAGTAAACTGAAAGGCTGTTATTTAAACAGAAGTTAGTTTACTTTCCATGGATTTGTGGTTATATTCCTTCAGCAACTGGTATGCACCAATGGGATATACATATGCATATCAAGAGGCAAACAGGCTCCTTTGTAAACACTGATCTCTCCTACATAATCTTCCTTTTTTTCTTGTTTGTTCATCTCTTTTCCTGTCAATGGAAGCTGCATATGGATCAAGTGCACCGTAATACATGGCCCCAGAGAGCTTACTTTGCATTGCCTCTGCTAATATCCCATTACCAGGTTGATATCAGCTCATTTGAAGAGGCAGGCATTGAATGCTTTTTTTGTACAATACAGAAAAGTGGGGATGGTGAGAAACAGGATAGGCATATTTGTGGTTACTGTCAAATAGGTTGCTGAAATCATATTCTCACATTCCTAGAGCCTCTGATTTTCATGTTGTGTGGAACTCTTACGAGTTAAGAAATCACTCCACCTTAAATGTCTGTCTTTGAAAATATACCATGTGCTTTTGTGATCAGATGCTCAACCCTATTCCTGTCTAATAGGTTGCTTATAGACTGTTTTGTTTAAAAAATCCTAAATTAGAGAGTAACTTCTAGGGTTTTTAAAGTGCTGTTTGATTGTTAATATAGCTGAACTCTGAAGAGGCAGCAAAATGTGTATTTGTGAATTGCCTGTACTCTCTGTATGTGTGCGTAATTTTTAAAACTATCTTTCAATGCACAATTTAGTAATAATGAACTAAAACTATCCCAGAATTGAACTCTGTGTTTGATTTACCAGTGTAAATAATCTTAGGAGCCTCTTGTGTTGCATTCAGTGTCAGTTCTGTTGTGAATGCAGTATCATGTTTATGAGCCCAGAGGATGGTGCAGCAGCTGTATCTTCATTATGGTAAAATATGGAGTTCCTACAGCTGCAAGTGTAACCTGCTCATTTTGTGTGTATCTTTACAGCTCTCAGTTTAAGAACCCAGCTCTTAAACTCATGCTGCAGATACTCATACTTAGCAACTCTTGACATTCCTAGTGTCAACCAAGATGGTGGTTGTCACAAAGGTAACACCAGTTCCATGCAGTAATAAATTACTGGCAATGAAATAACTTGATTAGGATGTTGGAAATTTAGCATAAAATACAGTGATCAAAACTGTCATTGACTTGAGATGGAATTTTGTCTGACTAAAGGTGTCATGCCTTTGGCTGTTGTTTTTCACATTTATCTCAGACTTCATGTTAGTTTCTATGAACATTTAACCGTATGTGAGCTGATGGACATCGAGGAGATGCTGAGTATTAAGTATGTCTACTAACCTGTTAGTGAAAGGCAGGAAGAGGATGGCTTCGGTGCAGAACAGATCTGTTGTACTCATGTAATTCTTAGAACAGAGCAGCAGTTACTTTAATGCTTTAGATTTTCGGTTCAATTACTCAATATCCCTTTGTGTCTTATCTGTTGCTATTGTTTTCACATTTCAGCATAATTTATTTGCCCGGTCTGAAATAGTAAATTTTGGAGAAAAGCGTAAATTGCACTAAATAGTCTGTGAGTGTGCAAAGAAGATAGACATCCATTTGTCTGACATCATTGGCTGACGTCAATATGCTTTCATTCTGCGCAAACTGAGCAGATGAGCAGCATACAGTTTTATTGCATACTGATTTTAAGCTTAAAAATAACCAATGGGTCTTGCATTTTCTGGCACATCACAGGCGTTTACCCATCCGTATGGTTGCTTAATGACTGAATGATAGGTTATAAACTACAGAACGCCTCTCAAAACTAGAGTAAAACACACAGTGAGTTATACTTCCAGAGAACTATTATCCTAGATTTAATTTCTCTAAAGTTACATTTTAGGACGAAAAATAAGAGGGACTCCTTAGTTTCTGTGTCCTGCAGTACATTTTAACTGTCGGCAAACGCTCATTAAATGATCTTCATTGACTGCATTCAGGACAGTTTCTGAATGGAAATGTATTAATATGACTGTTTTCTGCCAGTTATTACTCTTGAAAAATTATAACAAATTGAACAATCCACAAATCAGCATCTCTCATTTATATTACGTTTTAATCTAAAGTTCAGTGTGTTACCATGACAGAATGAAGGGTTGCCTTTGTGCCATGGAGAGGAAAAGAATCATTTTGCATGAATCTTGTGATTTTTCTTTTATACTTAGTAGTTTGCCGTAGTTTCGATCAGTTTGGCCTGCATGTATGTGTTACATTGTGCTTATTGATTCAATCAAATCTACATAAATGAATATCACATGTAATATCTGGGACCATATTTTAACTTTTTATATTTGTATTGTGTGGCAAACCACATTTCTCTGTACAAAAATGCTGTTAGGGTAGATGATCGCTGTTTTCTGTTACCTGCCAGGATTTTGGGCCACGCTTACAGTTGATCATTCATCCTAAAATCTTTTCAAGCGAAAGCCAGGGAAATTTTATGAATTCTAAATTATACCTTCACATCAAAGCTTTGTTTACAAAGGAATAATGTCAAGGGTCTAACAAGGAAAGATGGCTCCTTTGCACTGTGGAAACATCATAAATTTAGCATATGGCAAACATTGGTTTTTTTTTTTAAATGTCATGACACTGCAGCAGTTCCAGTAAAGTTGGCAAGTTCTAAATACATTGCTCCCTAAATCTTTGTGACAAGAATAGCATATTATGCCATGGCTGGTAAGGAGGAAGCAACGTATTTTTCATACAGTTTTCATTATCAAATGTTAAGCAAGTAATCCAATGTTAACAATAAGTAAAGACTTACAGAGAATTACTCCCTCTTGCTTGTATAAGAGTTTGCACTCAGAAATGAAAATAAAAGTTCTAGACACTTACATTGTAGGTTTCTTTCTCATAGAAGGAATGAGTTGTTAAATTTCAAATCTCTAGGGTTTAAAAAAATTGGATTTCCTCCTGGCATGGGTTGTGGGAAGTGTATGTGTGTGTTGAATGATAATATTTAATACATAAGTTACTTATGAGTTGGATTTCAAAGCACTGGCCATGTTCTAATTCTCATCACACTGAAATAATGATAAACTATAATGATAGTTAACTATATTGGCAACATAATTATGCCAATCGTGAATGCTTTTGTAAATTTCATCCCAGATGTAGAGTTTGTGTGTATTATAGATTTATATAGTCAAATGTAATTCTTTCCAAAATCTACTTTTCCATCCTCTGGGAGCATTTTACACATCTGGTAGCGAGAGCTCAGCAAGTGTACAAAAATATTTGTATCCCAGAAAACTATTTGAATGTTAATACTGAGTACAGCTCTTTCCAATTACTGTAGTTTTGCCAAGTGACTTTGAAGCTGTTGGTATTGTTGTTTTAGCTGACTCAACTGTGTTGATAGTGACTGCACAGAGTGATTGTATAATGAAGAGAACAAAGAAGCATACACAGGAAAGGATTCAGCTCTGTAAACCTCTACAGACAGGGAAGATTAGTTTAAATCAGTAGGAGTTGGTGTTTTGGATTGGCCTGAAAGAAAAGGCTTTTTTGTTCATTGGATCGTTTCCCTCTGAACTTGGATGTTTAAAGTTAGGCCCGAGAATGCGTATCTTGATTTTTAGAGAAGTCATTAAGGAGTTGTCAGTGTTCTGCACTCCTGGAAACCCTAAAGATGGCCTTAGAAAGTCAACTTTTGCCACTGAAGTATGAAAAATTTGGTCACTTCACCTAAAGGCAAGAAAAATTTGAGTGTAATTCAGCTTTCTTATGATATTTCACAACATTTTCATAGGCTAGACAGAAATAATGTGAGAGAAGGTCTCTCGAGAAAAACACAAGCACATAAATGGTACAATTCTAGAGATGTCCCCAGAGTACTAGTGTTGGGAGAGATGGGTCTTCTGAGCCTAAAATTGGGTTCTGTAATACCAGAGACACAAACTTATTTTTGTGAGACTGAAACCAAGTGGCAATGTCTTGAAAGTTGTGAAGAAAAGACCATGTGTTTCTACTATAAATATTCTGGTTAGACCTTGTTTAGAGGTTTGTTACAGAAGCATCACTCAGTCCAGTTAAGCTTTGACGTGACCTTGAAGTTGTAAAACTGTCAGAATGGAACAATGTGACAAGCAGTCATTTAGACACAGCTCTCTTTTACTGTACAGATGTGAAAGTAAACAAATCTTTACTCTGTCCTGGATAAAATTGTGGTCACCTTTTCACACTTGTTCATAAAGAGGATCCTGGCTAGAGGAAACCTATTAGTATGAGGAAAATGTTGGAAGAATGATGGAATTAAAGTGGAATTGTGACAACACCTTTCAGAGAAATTATACATGAGTCTGTTGCACAACTTTATTCAGAGTAAAGTGGGTCATTTACTACGTCCTCAGCTTGCTAACACTCTGGGATAAATTAGCTCTTACTAGTAAATTATCTCCTATAGGAGAACTTCCGCTCACAGGCAATGAGGGTCACACAAGCCTCTGACAGAGAGGGTTTCTGAAGTATAGATTATAATGCAATAGGTACCTTTTGACTTGTTTGTCCCAACCAAACTGGCCAGCATGCCGCAGCTGGCAGTTTTACCCTCACAGGGGTCGAAAAACAGTGAAAAGAAAGATGATATTTTGAGTACGGAATGTTCACACCCTCTTGGACAGGGAGAACACCATGAGGCCCGAGAGAAGAACGGCCCTCATAGCAAGAGAACTGGCATGCTACAATATTGACATAACCGCCCTGAGTGAGACCAGACTTGCAGAGGAATGATCCATTTGTGACCTGAAAGGAGGTTACACCTTCTTCTGGAAAGGCAAACCAGAAAACAAAGACAGACTGCACGGAGTGGGATTTGCCATTAAGACATCGCTTCTGTGCCAGCTTCCTGAACTACCAACTTGCATCAGTGAGCGTTTGATCAAGCTCTGCTTCCCCGTCAACCTCTCTTGTCATGTTAGTCATCAGCATTTATGCCCCCACTCTGATCAGCAGTGATGAAGCAAAAGAGAATTTCTACGAGGACCTTGACCGTCTTGTGAAAGCAACTCCTCCTAGTGACAAGCTTCTCCTGTTGGGCGACTTCAACGCCAGAGTCAGCAAGTAATGTAGGAACTGGAGAGGGGTGCTAGGGCATCACGGCGTTGGTTACATGAATGCCAATGGCCTTGTCTGAGCTTGTGTGAAGAAAATGACCTGACGATTACCAACACTCTCTCTTCAGGCAGGCAAATAAATATAAGACCACATGGATGCACCTGAGATCAAAACAGTGGCACCTGATTTGGCTATGTCATCAGTTGTAGGCCAGGACATTTGTGATGTTAAGATCACCAGTGCCACATGGGGAGCTGAGTGCTGGACTGATTATAGACTCGTCAGATCTGTCCTTATGCTGCACATTGCACCACTGCACCGCAAGAAGCTCAAGGTTGTCAGACCCTCCTTCAACATCGGGAAACTGCAGCATACTGATTTTTGATGTCGTCGTTGGACACAATGGATTACCAAGTACCTTCTGACTAGCAGTGGCAGATAAACTCATGAAAAATAGCTGCCACATCTAAGCAAGACTCTGACATCTGAAGCAGGCCATGGCTTCCTTATGAGGAAAGATTGAAAAGACTAGGGCTGTTCAGCTTAGAAAAGAGATGGCAAAGAGGGAGAGGTGATAGAGGTAGATAATATCATGAATGGTGGGGAAAAATGAATGGGGGGGTGTTTTCCACAATAAAAAAATGAGAGGGTGCCCAGTGAAATTAGTAGGCAACAGGTTTAATACAAACAAGAAATAGTACTGTTTAGTGTAGCACATAATTCACCTGTGGAACATATTGCCAGGGAATGCTATGGCGGCCAAAAAATAACCAGGTTCAAAAAGAACTAGGTAGATTCATGGAGGTTAGGTTCATCACTGGCTGTTTAGCCAAAATGTTCAGGGATGTAGCCTTATGCTTAGGGCAGCCCTAAGCCTCTGACATCTAGAAGCCAGGTGTGCAAGGCAAAGGTGGAGAAGTTCAACTCCCGGTTCTGCATACTCCGAAGTGACATTGAACAGTCTCATAAACAAGACACAAGGCTAGATGGCTCATTGGTCTGACTCAGAATAGCTACTCTTCTGTTCTAGAACAGCGAGAGGCAACCTGCAGCCCATTGGGCTTCTGTGCGTTCTGCCAGACATTTTGTTTACTGTTGCCCATGTGCAGAGTTGCCACATTTTGCTTGTTTCCAACTGTGTAGTATTCTTCCTACCAGTATTACTAAAGTGGCAGGCATGTAAAGTAAGGGCATGTGAAATAGGGCATGTGCTTATTGCACCCAACGTTGATGGTGAGATTCATGCACAAGCGCTGCATCCAATCTAAGTGCTGCTGTGCTTCAGTCGGCATACCCTGCAAATTGTAGGTATTCAAGTGCAGATAGTTTGGCTATCTTCTACTAGGAGACCACCTTGGTTATGACAATCTTGAAACCCACTCACTAAGCTAGATTGCCCACCTCTGTTCTAGACCCATGCTGGCAAGAATAATGTGTGAAGTGCTCAGTCTTATGGGATTGCATTGGAACAGCAGCGAGTATTATGTTTGCATCCAGAAAGAGGGAGCTCTTCGCAGAGATCAACGTGACCATAAGTCGATCCAAGGAATGCTATTGATTGGTTTGGCCTGTCTGTGAGAGAGTTATCCTTTCTGGACAGCTGTGTGGCAACAAAGATGTCATTTAGTGGGGCACTGCGGAGTTCCACAACTCCAAGCTTTTCCCCACAAAGGGTGAATAATCTTGTTACCCTCCTGCTTCCTGATGTAAAGTGTAATTTTCTGTCATTTGAATCACGTCTATGGTCTGTAATGCCACATCAGACTACTCTTAGTGCATCCAGAACCTCTCATCTCTTGGAAGCTTACAGAATCATAGGGCTGGAAGGGACCTCAGGAGGTCATCTAGTCCAGCCCCCTGCTTCAAGCAGGATCAACCCCCCCTAAGTCATCCCAGCCAGGACCTTGTCCAGCTGGGACTTAAAAACCTTGAGGGATGGAGAATCCACCACCTCTGTAGGCAATGCATTCCAATGCTTCACCACTCTCCTGGTGAAGTAGTTTTTCCTAATATCTAACCTACACCTCTCCCCCTTCAACTTCAGACCATTACTCCTTGTTCTGCCATCTGACACCACTGAGAACAGTTTCTTACCCTCCTCTTTAGAGCTCCCCTTCAGGAAGTTGAAGGCTGCTATCAAATTGCCTGTCACTCTTCTCGTCTGCAAACTAAAAAAGCCAAAATCCCTCAGCTTCTCCTCATAGGTCATGTGCTCTAGACCCTTAATCATTTTTGTTGCCCTCCGCTGAACCTGCTCCAGCAAATCCACATCCTTTTTATATTGGGGGTCCCAAAACTGGACACAGTATTCAAGATGTGGCCTCACCAGTGTCGAACAGAGAGGAACAACTGATTCTTTAGATCTGCTCGAAATGCTCCTCCTAATGCATCTTAGTATGTCGTTAGCCTTCTTGGCTACAAGGGCACACTGCCCTGGGTGTTAATATCTCCCCATTAGACTCTGACAAAGGCTCACATCCCCATCTGATCTGACTTGTTTTTTCCTCTTTTGATAAGTACTATTGATACTGGGCCATTTCCACCTTGCTGAATAGACCTTGTCAGCTCTGGCCCTTCCTTTTACTGGGACCTCACTCTTTACATACCCCTCTGAAACCCCCACCCCCCACTCATGCATCTGATGAAGTGGGTCTTTGCCCACAAAAGCTTATGTTCCAAAATATCTGTTAGTCTCTAAGGTGCCACAAGACTTCTTGTTGTTCTTGAAGCTACAGACTAACACGGCTACCTCTCTGATAAAGGGCACACTGCTTACTCGGTGTTTACTTCCATGCATGTGCTGTTCCTAAACAGAGCAAATCAGTATCATGGATGAGGTCCCTTTAATGGGGACTCCCTTTTTTTCAGGCAACATGTGTTTGCCAGCATTGTACTTTGGATGGGAGGAATTTGGAGGTCCCTTCTGAAGTACACCTTGGTCCTGAACCACCATCACTGCAGCATCAGGCACCATTTGAAATCTGTGAGAGATGGCTACGCATGTGACGCTTGACATTATGGATGGCCCACTAAAGTTATCTCATGAGACCCTCTACAGGGAGCACTTTGGGGAAAAAATGTTGACTCCTGTGGCAGTACTTGAGACTGCTGAAGACTCATGTCTCCCACGTCTCTGCCAGGAAAGGGTCTCTTGTCTCCCTTTCACAGAGAAGTCTTCTAAACAATTGCTGGCTTAATCGCTGTCTCTCTGAGCCTTTCAAAACATGAGGAGACTTGGAAGCAGTTCCCTAATCTAGACTGACTCTAGTGATACTGAACAACCTTGTAGTAGGACCCAAAAACATATACCATCATCTTAACTAGTGACTTTCTGTTCTCCCATTGTTGGATAAGAGAGAGGGCTTTGGTACTGACCTCAGGAAATGAAAGGTGTCTTCCATTATTTTGGAATTGGTGATATTAACCTTTCTCGTAACAGTCCTTGAGCTTCTGGCGCATTTCCGTAATTAAGGCTGGATGCTTGCAGCTGTGCAAGTTGGCATGCACCTTTCCCAGAGGCAGTTGTTCTTGCTGAAACATCAGATACATCAAAGGCTGTGCTAACCTGTTGTTGGTATGCCTCGGAGTTCTTGCAGATAACATGTTTGATTTATATCCTTATATCTTTGGACAGAGAAGTGACAGATTTATGGGCCTTCTTTCACATTTTGGTACTTGCCTATGTAGGATGGGTAGCCAACAGTCAACACTCTCGACTGGTTAAAAAATCCCTTTTTTGGAAGACGGTGAATGTGAGAGTCAATCCACATGTTCTGCCAGTCTTCCCAGCAGCATCTGTAAAAACCAAAAAGGACTTTTTATGTTCTTTTATGGGCTGCTCTTGTAGTATGTGGAATCTGTCAAACATCCCTCACCATAACACAGTAAATCTGTTTTCAGGGTGGGCTTTTCAAAATGCCTGCCCTGAAGTAAGGGACTCCTCCTACAAGGAAATACTGTAATCAATTTCATAATTAACATAGCGAGGGGGAAGCCAGGAGGAATCCCAGCTCTCTGGGAGAGTTACTGGCTTTCTCCTCCCCCTCATCCCCCCCCAAAAAATAGTTAATTAGACAGGTGATCTGGCATTTTCTGCCAAGATTGCCCTTCTGATAGATAACTAAACATCTTACATTGAAGGCTTAGTGTAACTGGTGAGGGTACGGGTTTTCTCAGTTCTTTTGTTCTGTTTAGTTGTATAACTCTTAGCCAGCGTTCGGCTTGCCTGCCCTCCTTCTCCCCATCCCTTAAGCTCTGACAGAGCTCCATATCAGTGCTACCAAACCGGCGTAGACTCTGGTTATGGAAAATTCATTGGCGCAGGTTTTGGCTTATTCAGGCTTTTGTCTGCAGGACCCTGTAGTCTTATGGAGTCAGGCTTATGGTATGGGCCAGAAGCAGTTTAAGCTGTTTCTGGAGGCTGTAGGTCCCAGGGCAATCTTCTGGATCCAGATAGCACAGTGCAGCTGTAACTTGCCCACAGGCAGGCTCAAACCCAGGACCTTGGTGCATGAGCCTCTATGGATTGAGCCAAAAGTCAGTTGGCTCTCAGCTAAGGCTGTAAAGGAAGCTCCTTGTTTCTCTATGTAATTGGTCCATGTGCCACTGAATGGGGTAGTGAATCACACCCCTAGGTTTGTGGGTTATATACTTTGCATAGCTGAGGAAGCGTGTTCTAAGCTTCAGAGACCCAGCTGAAATCCAGGACAAGCCCCTACTTCTAACCACTCACAGGGGATGTCAACACAGGAGCTCTGGAACTTAGTGCATGAGCCTCTATAAGTGGAGCTGAAAGCCAGCTTTGAGCTGAGGCTGTAGAGGTGACTCATTCTTTGTCTCTGTAAGTGTGTGGGTAACACAGCAACTCATGTTCCACCCTGATGCCCTGCTCATGTGTTAGGAGGGACCCGGTACATCTGTACTTTACACCATTTTAAACAGGTGCTGCTGATCCTCTGCCACAAAGGGACTGGGAAGAGGAACAAGAGAAAATATGGATTAGAGCTACTACTGCAAAAAACAGACTTACTTATTTTTCTGGCTTTCCCAGAGAGCATGAGACTGACCTGAACACTTACATAAACTTGGCTGTGTGACCTCTACTGGAACAATAATTTCCTCAAACTTAATAAAAAAAAAAAAAAATGCTTGAAGCTAACAAAAGGTGATACAAGTGAAACAATATATTGAACATGGAGGAGATTTGTTATGACGGGGAGAAGAGGCAACTCTCCCTTAAGAGTGCAGAAGTGGTACAGCAGTAGCTGAAATGAATAGCTCAGAATCCCCCTGTTCTAGGCTGATCTCCTGTAAAATCCACAGTGGGGGAGCGGGAGGGGAGGGTGACTTTTGGAACCTGTGAAGCAGTGGTTTTCAGCCTTTTTCATTTGTGGACCCCTAAAAATGTTGCAAGTACTTGGACCACTTTGGGAATCTTAGACATAGTCTGTGGACCCCCAGGTGCTTGTACCAAAGTTGGAAAATCATGGCTTTATAGAGACTGGTTTGATTCCAAGTAACGGATGATGATGATGTGTTTATACTTGTCACAAGCGCCACAGTCAATCCTCTGGAGTTCAGTTTTGCTGCATCTCCATACTATCGCGTGAAGTAAGGAATATTGGCATGAGCCCAAAGAGCCCTGATCTACACCAGGGAACAAAGTCGATCCTGATACGTTGATTCTAGCTATGCTCATGGCATAGTTAGAATTGTGTATCTGGGATCAACTGTGTCCTCTATTGTAGACCAGGCTGATGATGCAATGGCCCCTGCTTTAGCTGATGTTTAAAGTTTCCAGAGCTGTGGGAGTTTGCCAGTAGATATATGCCCAAGGCCTCGCCCCAAGTGAGGGATCTATGGCAGCAGGTACCTTTTGGAGGAGTGTAAAGAATTTTAACCCAGAATATGGAAGTTAATACTATTTCTCCGTCCGTTTCTCTCTTATTACAGATCCACTTGTTGTGTGTTCTGGGCAGAGTTTCATAGAAACACCTGCTTGTAGCTGAGGAAGAGAGTGATGTATGGTAATGCATTTAAGGCCTAGTTCTGTAAGAAATAAAATGCGTACAAAGCCTCCTTGACTTCAGCAGGACTTCTTGCACCTAGTACATTATGTTTGTGCTCAGTGTGGTATGTTTATGCTCATGTATCTTACTGAATTGGGGCCCTAGATATTTATCTCCCTCTGGAAAGCAGTCTTTCTATGGGACAAGCAGTATGTTAGGTTACAGTTTATTAAATAGGAAAACTGATAACTTAGAACCTGGAACTTGGGCTTTGGCAGACAGTCTTCCTGTTACTTTTTAAAATGGTACTATTGGCAGTTTTAGAACTTTCTGCAGTTGTGCTGTATCCTAGAATTTGGTCTGGTTTCATATGTGGAATAAATCCAGAACTGCAGGCAAATTTTACATCTGTGCTTTGTTAGAGCTTTCGGAGCCTAAATAGTTGTTTAATAGCTTTGTTTTTAAAAAGTAACATTTTAAAATCACGTTTTAATGATACCCTTAACATAGGAGAGTATTGTATTTTCAGGAGTTTAAAAAGCTAGAAGGAGGAATGCAAATTGAGACAAGTGATCAGGAAGCGATACAGTTAATAATGAAAATGGGACCTTTTTCTTGTAGGTCATTGCCTTTATTAATAAATGACTAAAGGTGAAAGTGGCAGGTTGGTTGAACTATTACGGGAAAGCCATCATTCAGAAAGAAACGTTTAAAAAGGAAAATGTGATGGATGTAGTGAGAGAGAGCAGACTAGACACTGTTCTTTCTTCTCATGAAGAATTCAAGCTAGTTAATAGAGAAGCTGAGAGTGGTGGGTTTCATCATATTTGTGCATGTGAAGCCATGTGTGAGCAAGAATTGTTTTCTTTGAATTAACAAACCTTTTTTCTTTGCCTCAGGTACTAAACAAAGCTCTGTTTCACCATCTGAATACCTCTGTAAATTTTATGAAGAAAAAAAATGGCCAGGTGAAATTAAATAGTCACTAATGTTTCTGTGAAAATCTAGAACACACTTGTTAGTTGGTGAAATTACTCACTGCATCATGGTATGGTAAGTTGCAAGTTCAGTCTGCCTCCTATAGACCAACCTACCCACAACACTGCAGTAAATTCGGCTCATTCTTGCTATAAAGCATTGTCTACAAAGGAAAGATCTACTGGTGTAATCTGAATTTGACTCAGTCCCATGTGGACACTTATGCTGGCATAAGAGTGCCTTTTTTTTAGTTCTGCCCTAATTGTGAGCAAGGCATTTAGATGCAAGTGACATCCCAAAATTAAATCATACAATTGTTTTGTTTTCCTTAGGACACACACGTGTCCTTCAAAATGTTTTTCTGGAACACAAATGGAAACCATTCCAGAGACTCATTACTAATACATCAGCCGTGTAGATGCATGTGTCCTGCATGGTTGTAAATGGGGTATGTGGTAGTGTCTGGTGGAAATTTGTGGTTTTGGAAGTCCATAGGTAAAAAAATAAATTTCAGTGGCATTTCATGACCCCTACTTTTCATTTTCCTGGAGAGCTTAAGAAATCCACATTTTTAAAAGGATTAACACAAAATGGCAAAGTTCACTGCATTGTAGCAGTGATTCATGTCCTGAATATGTTCTAGCTAGAATCATAGTGGAGGCAAATAAGCCCGTTATTTAGATTTTGCACATGTAAATTTGTAGTAGAAATTAGCTGATTTGTTTAGGTGAGAGTTCTGTCTCTTCTTTCTGTTCTGGGCTTCTGAACACTTCTGTACTTGCAGGAGTTTGCTGTTTTGTTGTGGCAACTCACAGTCAGCTTATCAGATAAATGCAAATAGGACAGAACATATAGGAACAAGCAGTCCTACAGGTAGCAGCTAAAGACTAACAATTTTATTTATTAGGTAAGGAGGTTTCATGGGTAAGAGCCAGAAAACTCATTACCTAATATATAAAATTGTTAGTCTTTAGCTGCTACAGGACTGCTTGGTTGAGTTTTTTGTGGAGGTACAAACCAGCACAACTATTCCTGTGAGAACATACAGGAGTAATTTACTAAGGGTTTCTGCTGCAATAATAAATCATGACTATAACCTCTGAGCAGTTTAGATTGATCAAAATGATCTACTACCTTTTATCTCAGTATTTTTCATATCTTTTATAATAGCAATGTAATCTACACTTTAAAACAATAGTTTGTTTGCCTTGCTGTCTCTAGTGTGGTAACTGGAACCCATCAAAAAAATCTCAGGAAGAATGAGGTAAGGTTGTCTAGATTCTGGTCATATGCAAATGTTCTGATTTTGGCTTCTTTAATTTTTGAAGATCTATCCAAAGATCTCCTTTTAAACCCCAAACCAGGGTGCCCTATGTAGAGTGTGAAATAGCTCTGCATGCACCTTCAGGGGTTTATTTTACTGAGCATGGTATCTCAGTTTATATGCCTGTTAAGAATCATAGGTGCTGGAACTAGGAGGGACTGGGATGCACCCCGGCTTTTAGTAGTAATCCACCTTCAGCACCCACACTACAGCGATTGTTCCAGCACCACTAGTTAGAGTAGTATAAATGCAGTAGTAATGTGGTTGTAGCTGACATTGCTTGTAACTTTTTTATTTTTCATAGACTACAAGAGAGTAGTCTAGGTGGGCCCAAATGACTTCATAGGGCCAGATCCTACCATTTTTACTCACTCCGATTGACTATGTTGGTGATTCAGTTGAGTGAATATTGCAGGATTTTTTGTGTGTTTGTACTTAGGTGTATTTAGTTGCTCAAAAGCTTGTCTGTCTTACCAATAGAAGATGGTCCAGTGGAACAGTGGCTCTCAACTTGGTAGACTACTTTACCCCTTTCAGGAGTCTTGTTTGACTTGAGTATCCCCAAGCTACATCTCACTTTAAAAGCTACTTATTTATAAAATCAGGTATAAAAATACAGACTTGCAGCACAGTTTCTGAAAAATGGCTTAGTTTCTCCTTTTTTGCCATATAATTGTGAAATAAATCAATTGAAATACAAATATTCTATTTGTTTGAGTACACAGTATATAGAACAGTATAAACAACTCATCGTCTGCATGAAATTTTAGTTTGTACTATACTGACTTTGCCAGTGCTTTTTGTGTGTCCTGTCCTAAAACTAAGCAAATATCTAAATGACTTGATGTGCCCCAGGGTTATGCATACCCTGGTTGAGAACTACTGCAATAAAAGATGTTACCTCACCCTCCTTATCTGTGTGCTAGCTATCAGCCAGATTTGCTGGAGGATGAGTTTTCTTCCAGTTCAGGAAGTGACAGAGCATGAGAGAGTCAACAACTCTCCCATATATTGTATGCTGGGGGCCAAAGAATGCAGCTTCAGCCATTACACTTTAAGTATTTACACAATTTCTCAGAAGCCTGATTAGGCTATGTCTACGCTAGGCAAATCAAGTTGACCATTGCTATGCAATTCTAGCTATGGCAAGTGCATAGGTAAAATCCACATGTCTGTGCTTGGCTAACTTGGCTGTCTATACTGGGGAAGGTCAATGGGGAGAGTTTCTCCCGTCAACCTCCCTTACGCCTCATGTCTTGTGAGGGGTGCAGGAGTCAACTGGGACCCCGAGAGGCATATTTTCCCACATCCATACTAGATGCACAAAATCAAACCTTGGAAGATTGACCCTGAGCAGAGTCAATCTTCCAGAGTAGCTTAGATTCCTTTCTATTGCCTTTCCCCATCACCCTTATGAATGTTTGCTATTTTGTCTGGCACTGGGTCTTTTATTGCTCAAGAGGGTTGTTTTCATATTGAAATCATTTTACAAATGGTCCACGCTTAGTTTTATCTTAACCTGATAGCCATTTCTTCCTTTTCATATTCATTTGGTACTTTCTTCCTCATTAGAAGATCAGGATTTGGCATCGCATACCTGTTTACTGTCTGATGAGCTCCCACTTTGCTCCTTTCCACTTGGTGAACGCGCTTTGCCATTAAGCAAAATTTAGGTAGTTACTGTTTTGGTTCATCAGCAGTTATTACCACTCACTGGGCAAAGTGTGTTCCTGTGGAGATGTTCTGGTAAAAGTGATAATTAAACATGCCCCAATTAAGTGAATTGTATGCATATGAATGTGTATAATTACTTGATTAGTGTGTGTTTGTATTACCATTGCATCGAGGACTCGTTGTGGGCCAGGACCTCATTGTATTAGGCGCTCCGACACAAAACATGTGTTTACTATAGAATCTGCTCTAGAGCAAAACTTGGAATTTTCAGTTTTTGGATTTTTCTGCATGGAGAAGACTGAAAGCCTCACCCTGGACTGTGAATGCAGCTTGTAAAACAACAGGAAGTCCTGTGGCACCTTATAGACTAACATATTTTGGAGCATAAGCTTTTGTGCGCAAAGACGTCAGTGGATCTTTGCCCATGAAAACTTATGCTCCAAAATATCTGTTAGTCTATCAGGTGCTATAGGACTACCTGTTTTTCAAGATACAGACTAACTTGGCTACCCGTCTGATGCTACGCAGCTTGCGGCAATAGAAAAGATGTTGTCTGTCTGTGTAGAACAGTAACACCACTTCCCAAATGACATTAGTTAGGTTGACAGGACTTTTCCAGTGACATGGCTTGTCTACTCGGGGGTTGTGTTGGCTTAGCTGCATCTTGCAGAAGTGGATTTTTCACACACCAAATTGATATAAGTGTGCTGATATAAACAATCAAGTCTAGGCCAAGTCTTGGTAATATATCCACGGTTTTTTTTGTGCTGGTACAGGATAGAACACCCCAGCCAGTATCCCTAGCTGGGAGGTGGTGGAGACTCAGCCAGCTCTGCAGCTGGGAGCCGGCTGGAGTGCAAAGCCCTGCTGGCGACACCAGCCACAGGCACCCGACTGGGTGGTGGGAGATCCCACCAGCCCCGTGGCGGAGATTCGACTGGGGCACAGAGCCCCATCAGCAGCTTCAGCCCTGGGGACCCAGTTGAGGGTCGGGGTCCCTGGCAGTCCGGCAGTGGGGAGCTGGCCACAGCGCACCCTTCTGCAGCCCCAGCCGCAGGAACCATGTGCTGAGGCAGGAAGGGAGGTAAGGAGCCAGCTGAGTATGAGCCTCCCTGCCCCCCCCGTTCTTCTTTTTTTTTTTTTTTTTTTTTTTTAAACCAAAAAACACTGAGTATATCTTTCTTACTGAGCCCTAAGATTTTTCTAAAATTTTCAGAATGTAAGCACCAAAGCACCTGACATCTGTGGGATGCTGAAATAGCTGTTCGCACATGCAAATGTCTGATTTATACATGCACATCCTTAAATTTGAAAACCAAGCCCCTACTTTGTAAAGCCCTTTTGGTGGTCTGAACATAAAAAGTGCAATAAAAGTATTCTGAATGATGATTATGAATCTTTCTTAGTTACATTATTTTGTAATACCCCATAAGGAAACTTACTAAACTAAGGGAAATAGCCTTGTCCTATAGCTTGCTTCTTTTTCTCGATTTCACCAAAGAACAACTGCTTGGACCATTCTTCAGTTTACATCCTGCCTGTGTGCTACAGATTTAAAGAAACAGAGCACACATGCTCCATAAGTGCTCGTGGAAAACTGCTTCATGTTTTAAAACTGTGACTCAGAATTAAATATTTTGTCCTCTGCCTGGCTCACTAGGGGTGTATGTTAACTCTAGCGTAATCTGCATTTTAATTACTCTTCTCCAGTTAGTTGAGCTCAAGTGAGAGCAGCCACACTGTGCAGTAACACGGCAGCAAGTGGTATCCACTCACATTACGCTCATGAGTCGTGCTTAGACAGGTGTAGGATAAGTCCTATGGTCCCAAGCACTACAGTAAGAAGCTCTGTGACTGCTTTTTTTTGGAAATAGAGGAAGAACTCAAGTGTCCTTTCTGGGCACAAAAGCGTGTTTGTGACAGTGTCAGGGTGGCCTTATAGTGCAGCTAGTCTGCATGGTCTTTTTATCGGCTGGCAAGTGTATGCAATTCAGGCTTTAACTTATTCACCCAACAGGCCAGCGAGGACAAACTTAAAAACACTACTGCACTGCAGTTAAGGGATGTGTGGATGGGACGTGAGTTAGCGACAGCATTTGAGTAATAACCTGTGCTAACTTTGCCATGAAAACAAGACCTAAGTCTTAATATTTAAAAAAAAAAAAAAATCTGTGAACAAGGAAGATTTTATCCAGACTGGTATGCTCAGATGAAATGGAGTGCAATGGGACAACTTATTGTGAACTCGGTAACGCTCTTCATTGAGATGGTTTTTCATGCTGCATAATTCATATGACTTGTTCCACAGAACTCATGTCTCTAGGAACCATCTCAGAGTTATTTATGCATTTGTGTGAGTAGTTCAGGTCAGTCTGAACACTTGAGCAACTTTGGCTTTTTTGCTTCAGTGAATTGTGCTGCAGGTAGGCAAACAGTTCTCACATAGACACAACTTCAGACACTGCTTTGTAGCGCACTGCATATGCAACCCTTGAAATAAAATCCAGATATGTGAATAAGGCTGAGAAGATAGAAGTTTCTGCTTTTGAATGTTTAAGTATTTTTGAAGTGCTTTGGTCTTAGAACTGTTGAAGTTACATGTTACAGGTTCTGGAAGTAAATTGATTTAGAAGGATTTTAAAATAACTCTCAGAAAGCCGAAAAGTTACTTAATGTTCCCAGTTGTGCCTTCAAAAATACAAACCTATCAAAGGAAGCTATTGTCCTGTGAAATAGCAATTAGACTCAGATGACAGTGCCCTGAGCCAGGGCAGTCAAGAGTTTTGATTCTAGCCTTCAAGGACTATTTCATTCTTTGAGTTGTTCTTTTTGACCTTTTCTTTGATGCCAGTTACTTTGGGGGATCCAGTTGAAGCTAAAACATGTCTTACAGTAAAGCGGAATTTAACAGCTATGAGAATCTCCAGGCTGCCAGAACAACAATAACACTAGTACTCATGTGGCATTTTCTAAGCATTACTTAGACCCCAATCCTGCAAACACTTACACCCATGCTTTGCTTCAAGTATCTGAGGAATCCCATTGAAGTTAAGCATGGGTGTAAATGGTTGCTTTAATCACCTCTCTAAGCAAAGCCCTGGTCTCTAGGCAATTCCCTGAGGTCTAGGGCATTTGAGAACCAACTGTACTTCATCCTTTTTATAAGGCACGTTTAGCCTCTTCCTTTTGAAGACCCCAAATTTGCACTTGTGGAATCATTAGCTTCTTCATCAGTCCATTGTTGCACACACATACATGACTGGTGACAGCATTTAAGTATCAGAGCTGGGGCATAAGGTCAGCTTGTGGAGGGGAAAATGCTAAATTATGATCCTCTTCAATGCTATTTTGTGTTTCACTGGCAATAAAAATAAGTACCCTTTTTGGGAAGCTTAGGATGGGATGAAAAAAATCAGGCATGGATTGCCCACTGCATTATTTATAACATTAGTGCCCAGGAGTCAACCAAGAATTTTTATACAGAGGTATGTCCAGCTCAGGGACCTTTAGAGGACATTGAGTCCAGTCCCCTGCCCTTACAATGGGTCCTATCACCATCCTTGATGGTTTTTTTTTTTTAAATCTATTTGGCCCAGATCCCTAAATGGCCGCCTCAGCGATTGAGCTCATAGCTCTGGGTGTAGCAGGCTAATGCTCAAACCACTGAGCTCTCCCCCTAATGGCCCTCTGTTGTACTGAGAAGTGATGTTGCTGATGCAAAGTCAATGAATAACAGGCTCAAAGGGTAGCTGCATTGGTCTGTAGCTTGACACCCCCCCCCGCAAAAAAAGGCAGCTCTGTAGCATGTTGAAGAGTAACAGTTTTATTTATTAGGTAATGAGCTTTTTACCCATGAAAGCTCAATTACTTAATAAATAAAATTGTTAGTCTTTAAAGTGCTACAGGACTGCTCGTTTTTAGTATGTAAGAGGGAAATCTCAGAGCAGGAAGTCAATAAAATCAGTAACTTTGGAGACTGACAAAAGAAGGGTGATGTGAGCACCAAAGTGCTATAACTTTCAGAGAAATGGCAGATGGTATTGTTTGGTGACTCAGCTACTCCTGAGAAAAACTGGTGTATATTCTCACTGCCATAAAATTCTGTATAGTGCTTTTTAAGTTAATTTCAATGATGTTTTCTTATTTAGAAAGGACCTCAATCTCTGTCTTAATGGATTGCCAAATAGGCACACAATATATATGGTCCTGCCCTGTATCTTATGGCATCCACTTGGTGAAACCCTTCAAACAATTAACAGGTTTTAAAATGTTTTATGGTTAACGGGTGTAGCTGAATTGGGCTTCAGGCTATTAACCTGCAGTCGTTCAATTAGCTTGATGTGATTCATGTTGATCTGATGGAACGGGCTAGTGCAGTGTTCTAGCCCCTAGACAGTTCTCATCACTGTGGTAAATGGATTTATAGAGCAATTCTGTGAGGCTACCATTCTCCCCTAGGGGAAAAATATTTCTACACTGGTAATTCTTTCATCTTGACAGGCACGTTCAGAAAGGCTAAGCACAACTCTTTCCCTTCTGGGTACAGCTCTTCTGTTTCAATAATCATGAATATCTAAAAGAAGGGCATGCACCTGTATTTATCCTTTGTTTGGGACATTCATACTGATCCCCTATAAGGTGATTTATTTGGTATATTCAGCAGGTGTGACTTATCTCTCTGAAAGAAAATATTTGTCCTCTGCCCTTCCAGTGGCACACAAGAACCCAGCTGGCCTTCCTTTGCTTGTTGCATTCAGGGTTAACTGCACCTTTGATTCTGCTGCCCCTAAAGTGAATTCTAGCAAGAGGACATACACATTAATCTTTTTTGAAGATGAAATGAAACATTTCATTTATTTTATTGAAAATGATGAGGTCTGCACTTTGAGATCAGCAGAGGATTTATATAGATGTATACATGACTGTTTGTAGTCAACCTTTCCAAATGTAGAAACCATTCTAAAAATATTTTTAACAATATTTGTCTCACCTGCTTTTGGTAAATGATGTTTACTGGTATTGAAACAAGTTAAAATTATTTCTTAAATATGATGAGACAGAAACATTTGACAAGTTCAGCAATATTAACAATTGAAAGTGCCTCTTTATAAACTATTGACAATTTTATAAAGAAAACATGTAGAAAAATGTGTTTTTCCAAAATTAGCAAGATTCTTCAGAGGAACCTTTTGTTTTTCCATTCCTGCATCATCTATACTTTGTATTTTTATACATTTTTCACATTAGCACAATACAAATACACACTTTCATCTAGATAAGAAGTTCTCAAACTATGGTCCAAGAACTTCATTCAGCTGTTTTTTTTTGTTTTTTTTTTGTTTTTTTTATAAAGCATTCTGAACAAAACAGAAAAAAAATCTTTACAACAGTTAGCTAATGGCACAAACATCAAATGAGCTGTGGAGACCCTCAGGAATTTTGAAGCAATCTGTGAAGTGGGGGAAAAAAGTTAGACTACAAACAATTCAAGGTACCTCATTTATTTCCTATTATTTTTAATAGGAGGAGGATGAAGGAAAAAAACAATGAAAAATGTGGGAGGGGAGAAATAAGAGAGACTTTTTTCTTGGCTAGGTCCTAAGGCCCACATGCTCTCTCTCCCACCAAAACCCACTAACTCTAAATCCATTACTGACTCCTAGTAGGCCAAAGAGCTTCTGATCCATCTGGAAAAGTTGGGGCCATTGTACAGCGGACCCTGTCCATTTCCTGGATCTAAACAGAGGCCCTGACTTGGTTTAAATGTAGTCTTCTTGAGCCACACACCTTTCCTTATTTTCCTAGTCTCTGGAAAATCAGTTTACACCAGTATATGTACCTCCACAGGGGTGATACTCTACTGTAAATGATTCACCAACATATTAATCACAGCCTACTGTTTTAGAACACAAGCTATACATGCAATCCCTGACCAACAGTAGAATATGAACATGATACAGTATGTTCCTCATGAAGATACTTTAAGCAGTTTAATTATTTACCACATTGCTTACCATTGACTTTGTTCTTCCATGACAGTTGTAGGGTTTTTCATGATAATACTTAATAATGTACAGATATAATATAAAATGTTTTATAAAAATAGTTGTCTTAACCGAATACTAAAATTTATTATGGAGACTCTTTGCTTGGGCTCTAAGTCCAAACCCAGCGAGGTCAATGGAAGTCTTCTCTGGGCTTTGGATCAGAGAAATGGGTGGGGAATCAGGTTTTCTGGGTAATAGTACCTGGAACAGTGAAGCACAGTTTGGCTAAATTTCTACCGAAGTAGTAATAAGGTCCAAATAATGCTCCTAGATGCATGTGTTGTTGCAATTTCTGTTGAAATTGGGACCTAAGCCTTTATGTAAGAGCTGGATTCTGTAAACAAAATTGTAATGGGAAAATTGAATTCTCTAGGCAGTATAGAAATTGGAGTGCACCGTAGAAGTATTATCTGTTTGTTTACAAATAATATAATCCTGGATCAGCTTTTGCCTTCCCTGTACTTCAAAGCTATTGAAGATTAGACAGTACATCTGCTGCATAGGGCTTATCCTTGAAGGGAACAAGACTATGCATAGGGTTTTCAGGACCAGGGCTTGGCAATGTGCACAACTAATAAATGACAATAACAACAAAGTATGTTTCTGCATACACATGATTGATGATGTAACTGAAAAATGTGACCTGCCTAAGAGAGCAGACAACAGGCAGGTACATAGTCATTTTTCTTTTACTATCCCCAGTGTCAAGTATCGGCAGGGTAGCCGTGTTAGTTTGGATCTGTAACAGCAACGAAGGGTCCTGTGGCACCTTATAGACTAACAGAAAAGTTTTGAGCATGAGCTTTCGTGAGGTGAGTCTGTGCTCACGAAAGCTCATGCTCAAAACTTTTCTGTTAGTCTATAAGGTGCCACAGGACCCTTCGTTGCCATCCCCAGTGTGTTACTTGATGTATTACGAGTTAATTAGTGCAGTATCTACAGCAGTATCTACACGCCAAAATGAGAGAGAGGGTCTCAGGAGGCTACGTGCTGTACAAGTATGCCTGAAGCTATAGTCCCTGTCTTCAAAAGGTTGGCATAGTCATGTGTGCCATTGGTCATGAAAATAGCTGCTTTGTAAGTGTGGTGGATAAGTTTTATGGCTGACAAGTATTGATCCAGCAATTTGTGCTTACTGCACAAAGCCAGGTGCAGGCATTTCTTGGTTCTAAACTCTAGCCAGATTCCAAACTAAAGCATATGCCAGTTACAGCTGGTTCCAGGGGGAATGATCTTTGCAATCCTCCAGTGTGACAAAAATGCCCCTTTTAAAAGATTAACTTGCTTTTTCCTGTACATGGCCAGAAGGTCTCATGGGGCTTCAGTGTAGGAACCCCACAGGGCTTGACTCAGGAATTACAAGGTCTGAGGCAGATGCCACTTCCCCATCACCAGCAGTGGCCAGGATGGATTTTCATTGAGAGGTACTGAGAGCCATTAAGCCCTGCAGAATGTGTTGAGTGACAGCCCTCTGTGATTCCCTCATGAGCTGCAGTTCTCTGTAGGAACTAGCCATTTCTGGGCATTGTCTGAGCAACACAGATCTCCGGTGTGCTCCTGCCCCTGCCACTCCTTTCTGGCTGTGTCTACATTTAGCTCCCTACTTCGAAGGGAGCATGGTAAGTAGGGTGTCGGGAGATTATTAATGAAGTGCTGCACTGCATACGCAGCACTTTATTAAGCTAATTCTCCCCTGCGGCAACTTCGAAGGGTTAAACTTCAAAGGGCTGGCTCACATGTAGTAGCTGCTACTAACCCGCTGGTACTTCGAAGTGTCTGGGCAACTTCCAAGTCCCTTTACTCCTCGAAATTTTTTATATTTGGATCGCAAAGTTCAAATATTTTCCCAGCCTAGTCACTCCCTAGGTATCCGTCTCGTAAAGCCACCTTATAATTTATAATGGTACAATACAGTCATCTGCCTATATTCCAGGGAGGCTTCGATAATTATGGTGATGAGTGCTGTAAAAAATACCTTTGAGAGAGTGAGAAGTCTAGGCTTAGAACTGGAACAGCAGAGGTAAGGCAGGTCAGGATCAGGATGTTATGATACATGGCACAGTGTCATTACATGGCAGCACAGCTTCCTGGTGGTCAAACCAGTAGTTGGACTGATCTGTATTAACAGTTGTCTCTGGGAGTGTTGATACTATGCTCTGCTCAGTGTGGTCATTACACAGAAATAATTTATAGTGTCATGTCTCTTACTGTGTGATTGAAATCAGCTGATATTTGTATTTGTGCCTGGTTATGTAGGCAAAAGGTGACTTTTAGATTGCTTATTACAAAATGGCATTAGGAAATTCAGAGGCTCAGCCATGTATGTATGTGGAAACCTATAAAAATCATGGAATGTTTTGACCCAAAGTGTGTAAGGATGACCCAATGTTATTATACTATGATCAACCTTAATTTTTGTTGTGTAATAATGCCAAATAAACTCTCTCTAGCCTTCAGTGTGTGACTTAAGCTCTTGGTGCCAATTCTGGAAATTCTCCATGGACATTCTGCTTTTTTATGCACAGTTGGGTATTCAGTATTTCTTGCATCATACGAAGCTTGTCTCTTCAAAGCTGCAGCTTGGCCTGGGGAAAGATAAGTGTTATCTAAGGGGAACCATGCAGTCCATGTGAGAGGCTACACCTGAGCAGGGGGAGCTCTAATGGGCTATAGAAATTGAGTAACACTCCTGGAAAGCCGTTAGTCAGTGAAGCCAGGCTGAAAACCATATTCATAGGTTTGAGGAGTAAAAGGACTTCGAAGTACCCCAGGCACTTTGAAGTACCGGTGGATGAGCTGCGGCTAGATGCAAGCCAGCACTTCAAAGTACTGTTTGGGGGCGGGGGGGGTTTGCTTATGCACCACAGCACTTCATTAATAAACTCACAACACCCTACTTACCATCCCCCCTTCGAAGTAGGGAGGTAGTGTAGACAAGCCCTAAGAAACTCACTATGTACATATTCTTACCCTATAGGTGTTTTCATAGAGTAAAATCTTCAAACCAGAGCAGATCTTTTTTTCTGATTTGGGTCAGCAACCTTTCATAGTTGTTCCTTCTTAGGGTGCGATAGGAACATTTCAAGGCAAACTGAAGGCAAAGAACTAATAGTGTCCTATTGCTCAGATAGACTTTTTCCCCTAGGGTGGGAAATCTTTCCCCTAAAACAGCCATCCACATGGATCAAAATGACTTTCAAAACCAGGTGGTATAGTCACATGGCTTTCTAACATCACCTGCCTTCTAGACTTACAGGACAAACTACGCTGTTTACAGCTCATTAAATTTGTCACCCAGTCATTAGGGTTCCAGGAACACTATCAATGGCCCTTATTAGAACATTGAAAACTATAAACAGGCTTACACTTTGTATTAGAAAAATGATAAATGCTCCAATATGGAATGTAAGGTGCCAGCAGGTTATAACATTTAAAATTGATAGGTTACATGAGGTATTTTGTCCAAGGTATCTCTGAGGTATGCATTTATATTCATAATCCAGTTTTCATAAAGCACGGGGGAAGACCATTGCGCATATTTTCTAAATAGAGAAAAAGAAGTTAAGTTCCATCTAAGTTAGCACCTCTTATGCTCTGGCACCTTAGTATGGTTGAGCCAGCCCTGACAGTACATGAACAAGTTCAGTTATAGATATATATAATATACAAGTACATACAGTGGACAAGCTATTAGTGCTGTTTAAACAAAGCAAACATCTCAGCCCTAATGCATGTGGTTTGTCCTTGACACCAAGATAAATGTGAGCAATTTTTGTTTTAAAAATATTGAGCTGTCTAAATGTAAATTGCTCAAGGGAGAATCAATCAAGTGTATCTACTTTTAATATTCCATTCATTGTTTCTTTAACTCTGCATATGAAGTGTTGGCATGGATGATTATTGTGGGTTTCACTCAGCACTGTATTACATGTATCAAATGTTACAGTTCAAGGGCACAGAGAGATTAGTCATGAGAATGCAGAGAAAATGACAACAGGTTGTGATAAAAAATTGTCACGGTGACTTGAAATTAATACTCATATAAACTTTCTTTTATGTAAATCAGCTTCTCATTTCAGCGGAGTCATGTAACATGGCATTTATTTTGTGTACTCTTAATACAATGATCTTCTCGCCCTATTTTTAAAACCACTTGCAAATGCAAAATAAATTTCCAATCTATAGCAGGTGATAGTATCTGAGCTTCAGAACAACGTGAATTTGAAATGAAGCTTATACACTTTTTGTGTCTTTAACATCGTATGCTACAGAAAATGTATATGTGCCCTTGGAACTAGAACAAAATATATAGCTTAAAATAACGTAATTGCTGGAACAATAAATAATTGATGAGAAAATGCAGGCATTGAGGAAGTGGTTTTTCTTTCTTTCTTCCTTTTTTAAAGTAATGTACTTATTACATATATTTTAAATGTTACAGGTTTCAATGACTAGAATGACCAAATATTCTTATTTCTTGTCTCTTGTTGTTTGTGTGTTCTGATAGGCGGCATCTACACTGCAGCACTCTTTCAAAAGATGATCTTCTGGAAGATCTTCTTTTGAAAGAGTACATCCATACACAAAAAAGTGGATTGAAAGATCGATCCACTCTTTCAAGAGACAGCGTCCACACAGCCCCCACTCATTCAAAAGAATAGGCCAGGGATCAAAAAATCCAGCATTACGAGGACTGCCCTTTTGAAGAAAGGGCCAATGGAGTGTCTACACACGCTTTTTTCGAAAGAAGCTTTTGAAAGGAAGAGGTCTTCTTGAGCTGGATGTGGAAGAGGGCTTCTGAAAGAGGAGCCGCATTCTTTTGATTTTTGGATTGAAAGAGCGCATTTTGTGTGTGTTCTTTCGAAAAAGGGCCTGATTTTTCCAGAAGAACTTGCTAGTGTAGACGCAGCCATAGACTTTAGTGGGAATGGTTCATGGGAATAAAGAGAGTAGGATGTAAGCCATAGTTAAGTTTTTTTCTTTTCTCTCTCTCTCTCTTTTTGGAATACAAGGAGTTTAGATGGCTGATTAGAATATCATCATGTTTTTTTCCTTCAGTAATTTTTACTCTTTCTGATTGTCTAATTGTCTCCTTCCCACATTTTGGTAAACCATTCTTTTTCTGTACTTTTCCAGCACAAATCCAATGCATCAAGAAATGTCTTTCAAACTTCATTTGTGGCTTTTGTTTTCTTGGTATCTCTTACATGAAACAATTATTCCTATCACGTATGTAGAAAACACTGGCGTTTCATATTTATTTTTTGCAGTTACTTTGACTTTTGAAGGTTTCTTGCTCTTTTTAAAATAAATTAATAAATAAAAGGGCTATGTTCTTGATTTTTAAGGAGAACCTGCCTTTGCCTTCAGTGACACATTGAAATCAATGGGTAGTGTTTGCTTAAAAATGGTTTAGCTAGTTATGACAGGAAGCTGCTTGGTAATATTGAGTGGATACATAAATGACGGTCATTAAGCTCAAAAGAAAAATGGTACTCTGCAAATGCTTTCCCCACATGGTAAATTGATTGACTTGGTCTCAATTCGCAGACACTAGAATTTGGAGTTTTCAGTTTAATAAATTTATAACTAACAGTTGGTCTTGTTTGGTACAAATTTAGTATTTTCCTTCCTAAATATTAGATTTCTTCTTTTAAAGCTCATCAGCCGTAAGTAGTATTTGTGGTCACATGTATCTAGAAAGGGGAAAGAGAGGTTTGCATAGGTCACGAAGGTTAGTTTTCCTAAGGAACCATTATTTCCAGTGTAGTCTGAATCAGGTTTCTGTGTAAGAAGCTGGATATATTTTCTTTTCAAATATTTAAGAGGCTTGGGGGAATTGTGTGTGTAAAAGTTAGAAGAGCCAGCAGTTAGCTTTAACTTCTGTAGGCACCAGAGCTGCATGTCATTAAGGTCTCAGTGACTTTCTTTAATGTTTACTAGGATCTTACTTTCTTACTGATTTTACCCCTTTTTCCAATGCAATAGAGAAAACAGGTTTCCCTACACCATCTGCCAGGCATATGCTTTTCTCTCTTACTAATTTACTTCTGCTGAAATACTGTGTTGTGGACAAGGAATCCTCAATTTCCAGATGTCTTCATTTCTCTGTACTCTTTTTAAAGTAATCCCAGGGCAGTAGATTGCTTCATCATAGGGTTCTAGTTCCAGAATATAGTATCAGAGCCACTTGTGGAGCTTATTTTTTTCAATTCCAAAGAATGTATAGGTAAAAGAGATGAGCCCATTTCAGACAGGAAAAGTGGCAAACTTTGGAGCCGAACATGAGTAGACGGTGATAAGTCAGATTCTGTCTGGCCTTTCCTTGTAGATGCTGTTTTACAGTTGACATCCATGATAAGTCCAACTTCTGCACAATAACTAGCATTGTTTTTCTTTCATACTCAAAATAAGTCAGAATTTTTCAAGTCCAGTCTTGAAGAACACATTCCAAACAAGTCAGTAGAAACAAGCTATTATTCAGCCTATGGAAGGTCTTGGAAGTTAGCGCTGACCCATGGTCTGTCTATAATTGTAGGGGTCAGTGCCTTCAGTTATCAATGTGAAAAGTGACTTAAAGTGGATTTCCTTCAGTGGCCAAGAAGAACTGATTACTCTGTTTTCTCCAGTCAAATAAAAAGTACAACCACCCCAGAGTCAATCTGAATTACCTTTACGTTCAAGTTTTGGGAGATTTTGCTACTTTTGATCATTGACGACTGAAGTTTTAATATTCTTGCTTAGCACAGTAGTAGAATGAGTATGTTTGGATTATCTTTTAGCTTGGACTTTTGTTGGTGTCTTTGTCCCCACAACCCCTGATTTATATAAGAAACTTTGGTCAAAAAGTATATTAATTTTTACTACATGGCTGTTAAAGTTCCAAATGCTCCAGCGTTGTCCTATTGTACTTGAGTAACAGAGAGGTAGCTGTGTTAGTCTGTACCCCAACAAAACAAAGCAGCAGAAATGTAGCAGTTTAAATCCTAACAAAATGATTTTGATCTGAAGAAGTGGGTCTGTCCCACAAAAGCGCATCACTGAATAAATCATTTTCTTAGGCTTTGAAGTGCTACATTTCTGCTGCTTTGTTCTACTGCACTTTGTCATGCATATCAAACCTATGATAACAATAGTAAGGGGAAAAGCTATGTTTCTGTGCCAAAGCTTGCCAGAACTAACCTTCAGGTTAAGTTTTTAACTTCAGTGTTTGTGTTTACCTTTTTTTGGTCTATCTTCACTTTTGCCATAAATTAACTTTTTTTCCATGTTCCTTCAGAAACAGCTGTAGCTTGTCTCATGACACTGTTGTAATGGTACTTTAATCACGTGCTGTGCTTTCTGCTTCTAACATTGCACAAAGTATTATTACATCTTCCAATTTTCAAATCTTACGGGAGTTTAATTGCTAAACTGTGCCACACATACTTCATCCAGGGCCTGAATGAAAAAAGCAGATGGGATCAGTTTTCATATGAATTAAAAAATAAGGAAAAAAAAATCAACAGGAAATAACCACTGGGCGCATAGTGGCGCTTGCTATATTCATTTCCGTTTTTCCCTGCCTTTGCTCCTCTCTCCCCCGCACCTCCTGCATTGTTCTGGGTTTGTCTTTAAAGTCTTCATGCTGTTGAAGTCATTAACTTTTATGGGTAGCTATAGACAGAACTATATGCAGACAGTGCCAACTGTCCCAGCAAAACATTAGGCAAGATTTCATGGCCAAGCCTTGTAAGAAGGCAGAGGAAAATATGATGAGGGATTATTTTAACCCCCGCTCCCCTGAAATTTACTTCCATCCCGAAGTACTTTAGCGTCAATTCCTACATGGATTGCTCACCCCACCACTGAAATCCTGCCACTTCTGGGGAGCACGATGTTATCCAGAAATACGTTGTTGTGAAGGAAACAAAAAATCAGCTTATTCCATTTAAACAGTGGGAAAGAAATAATAGGTTCAAAAACTTATTCTTTATTCATGAGTCCTGATTTTTCTATAGTTAGAGTTCACATCCTGAAATTGTTTTAAGTTCTAGGGATGTCTTCCTTAACATCTGCCAACATATTAACTGCATTAGTGAGCAAACAGTATACTGTAGCCAGCTTTGGGTTTTCTGTATTATTGCTTGCTCTCTCTTAACCTTGTTTCCTATGGGAGCACTTACTCTGCAAAGATATGTTTCTCCCTGACTCCCTAAAAGCTGCTGACCACCTGCAGCCTGTATATTCTTTGTTTTGGGGTCCAGAAACGCTGAGTATCTAGAAACATTGGAGCAATTCACACACAATTGTAGATCATCTTCATAAAACACAATTAGCCATGTAAACACTTATTGAAGAATTTAAGTGGGAATTTAGTGTTGCATAGTGTTTTGCACTGGTATGAATTTTAACCCAAAATTGTAAATGAAAAAGAATCATTTAGTGATTGCATTTGTTAAAAACAATGTTGTCAAAGCTGCTTTTTGCAGGTTCTTAAATAGTCTGTTCAATTTAGCCCAAAGTTTAGTTCTTGAAGATAAGTCATTAGATCTCTTTACAATCTGAGTCAGAATTTCAAGAAGGGAAAAAAGGGAAGTCAAGTCCAGCTGATGTTTTCTTTATCGGTTCCATAACTTAGTTGGAGGACTTTTGTTGCAAAGACATAAGATGCTTTTATAAAAGACAGGATATTTGGCAAACATTATTGGCTTATGAATGTGTATATTTATATGTGTAAATGTGTAATATAAAAGTGTACTGGGACCAAAATCCTGGATCAGGATCCAAATTTTTACAGCTCAAGCGCATCACTAATACAATCAGATTAAAAACTATGGCCTTATGAGCTGAACTTTGGCTACAATTCTGTGCTCTTAATGATTCAAGCATTATTATACAGTGATGACACACTTTCAGTTTGAGAGCCATTTTTTTCTCCAGTAAATTCCGAACACCTATCCATATAAAAGGTACAATTCTATTTTTTCCTGAAGGTTGAATATCTTTATTTTAGGTAGCCCAGACAAAGTAATAGTGACTGGGGAAAGGAATAATGAAAGTGATCTATTTGAATATTCTATTGTACCTTGACTTTGTGGTATATCGGTGTTTGAATTACTAGGGATTGGTCTTTTAACTGGGGATTACTGTTCGACAACTTTAGGGAATATGAATGCTTTTATTATACCACCTAGTTTAGAAAGTTCTAAAGGCCTTTGTACCAGGAAGTCAAAACAATTACACTTTCTTAGCCAGATGCTTTGGCCTTTTGGTCTATTTTTCTGATTACCTCAAACATTTTTAATGTGTTACAGAAGCCAAAACTTCTAAATATGTAAATGCAGGAGTAACACAGAAAATTTTGTGGAGCAATGGTTGTTCTGCACATCCTTGTTTCTCCAAGCAGGAACATGGGCCTGTTACAATGCATCCCTAATGCGGGAAGTGCATCTCATCTGAGAGAGTGACTTTTTTTCTTGTAACAGCAACGAAGGGTCCTGTGGCACCTTATAGACTAACAGAAAACTTTTGAGCATGAGCTTTTGTGAGCACAGACTCACTTCATCAGATGCTGGTCATGGAAATCTGCAGGGCCAGGTATAAATAAGCCAGAGCAAGGCTGTGGGTAACAAGGTTAGCTCAGTCAGGAAGGGTGAGGCTTATTACCAGCAGTTGATCTGGAGGTGTGAACACCAAGGGAGGGGAAGCTGCTTCGGTATTTAGCCAGCTGTTCGCAGTCTTTGTTTAAGCCTGAGCTGAGGGCATCGAATTTGCAGATGAATTGTAACTCAGAAATTTCTCTTTGGAGTCTGGTCCTGAGAATTTTTTGCTGTAGGATAGCTACTTTTAAGTCTGCTACTATGTGGCCCAGGAGATTGAAGTTCTCTCTTACGGGTTTTTGTATATTACCATTTCTGATATCTGATTTGTGTGCGTTTATTCTTTTCTGTAGAGACTGTCCAGTTTGTCCGATGTCTATAGCAGAGGGGCATTGCTGGCACATGATGGCATAAATTATATTGGTAGATGTGCAGCTGAATGAACCCACGATGGTGTGGCTGATCTGGTTAGGTCCTGTAATGGTGTTGCTGGTGTAGATATGTGGGCAGAGCTGGCAATGAGGTTTGTTGCATGGATGGGTCCCTGAGTTAGAGTGACTGTGGTGCGGTGTATAGTTGCTGGTTAGGATTTGCTTCAGGTTGGCAGGTTGTCTTTGAGCTAAGACTGGTCTGCCTCCCAAGGCCTGTGAAAGTGGGGGATCATTGTCCAGGATTTTTTCTTGTGTGATACACTCTCTCTCTTCTTGGCAGTCACTCAGTAACGAGTAGGATGTCACCTTTTTACGTGTGAGTTTGTTGATGGCTGATCAGCCCGATTCTGGAGCCTCAGATCTTATCACAGAAGGGGCAGGTGTTGGTAGCTGTTGGAGTGGCATGGTGTAATTTTTGCTGCTTTTTTTTGTTTTCCACTTCTCCTTATCTGCACTGCAGTGGACCTCTTAGATTGCACCACCACTTCATGGACACTCTCCACTGGGGATGGTCTCGGGCAAGGTTCTTCCCAAAGGTTAACACCAATGCTGCCCTTTTTCATGTGTGCCGTCAGCCTGTCCTTATATCATTTGCACTCACCCCCAACACTCCTCTGGCCTTCCTCCAACTCGGAGAACAGAATCCGTTTTGGGAGCTGCTGATCACACAGCCAAACCATCTGACCAGTCCAACAAAGTTGATTGATAAATGATAATGGCTTCAGTGTTGGTCATGTTCACGATACCAGTGTTTGTGTGCCTATCCTCCCAAGAAAGATTCTCCAGAGGCACCATTGATGCTGTTGTTCAAATGTCTTCAAATGATGCTTGCATGTTGTCCCAGGATTCATATGTGTACTGTAGCAATGGAACAACAACTGCACAGAATACCCCGTAGTGTGTGATACTGGCATGGTTACAATCATGGGACTGAGTGCTTGAGTGAGCAGGCTTTTGCAGTAAAAGGATAAGTGCTGCTGACTGGGCATCTTCTATAATGGGTCCTCAACTCTGAACTTCCTTGCTGCCCCTTGCATTTGTTAGTATTTCAGGTATGCTGCAAAGCTAAATTTTCCTTTCAAGCTTTTGTGCAGAAGTGTTTTGAAGTATACAGGTAGTCAAGTATATAGGCAAGTTCAGTATGTATTTTGAGTTGTCTCTTTTATTTTATAGCCTTGTTATAATTAATAGCAAAATTTGAATAAACACATAATCTAAAAATTAACAAAATAAATTACTGGTGCCTTTAGAAATGAATTCAAACAGGAAATAATTAAATTTAGTTCAATAGCAAAATCCTCAAAAGTATTTTGGGCAAGGGCTGTCATTTACTTTGTATTTTTACAGTGCCTACCGCAGTGGGGCCCTAATATGGTCAGGGCATGGCCTGTAGCAGTTTATTGGAAAATACTTTCAAATCTTGGTGCTGAACTTCACTTTCAGCTCTGTATCAAAGCAGATAATATTTTACCTAAAAACCAGTAACTAGATGTGCGCTTAAAAGTTGGACTGTTGGCAAACCATATAAGAAGCAGAATTTCTTTTATTTGTCTGTGGTTAGAGCCCCATTTTTAGTTACCATATGTGGCCACATAAATGATAACCTCATTTTTGCTTTCTAAAGGGTTGCTACATAATTGTTCTTCAGAATTTAAGCTTTCATGGGGGGAAAAAACTGCCACTGTTGTCTGATGCAAAGCTAATTTTTTTCAAAATATGAAGGAAGTGTGAACTGATGTCTGCCTGAGGTTACATCTATGCTACCCTGGAGATAGTCTAGTATGGATGTGTGAAATTGACTTCTCCGGTCGCAGCTGATCCCTGTACTCCTCGTGAAGTGCAAGGAGTAAGGCAGGTCAGTGGTAGGAAGTCTCCCATTGACTTTCCCTGGTAGGGACGGCCGAGTTAGCAGAGCACAGGTAAGTCGATTTTAGCTGTGCAATTGCCATAGCTAGAACTTATGTCTACACTAGGTGAAGTAAGTCGACCACAGATATGCAGCCTTAATCTGTAGTAAGCTTTAAACAATAGCTTTAATGGAATCTTTATGATTGTTTTGAAAGGCTTTCCACTTATCAGAATACTTCAAAACAATAAGACATGTTACAACTTTGAGGTTTCAGGAAAAACTAAAGAGATCAATAAAAGAAGAAAAATCTGAAAATTTTCCTTCTGGATTTTATGGAGCTATTCATGTGGACAAAAATCCCTTTAGTAGAGACAATTATCCCACTATTTTTCAAAGATAGGAGTCTGAATTAGACTGGTAATTTAAATGTTATGAATTTCAGAAAGAAAGATAATTGTACTGCATTCAGATATCTCTGGTGGATTCTGCTGTTGCATCTTTAATCATAGATATAGCAATTAGGGTTACTCTAATTGCAGCTGAAAGCTATTGAAGTTCTTATTGGAGTTGGGCTAGAACCAACCAGGAGCATATCAGCATCACAGCAAAAGCATTTGTATCTCAGTGATGATTGAAAATATTTTTTCCGTATTGCAAATACTGATACTTAAACTAAGGTGGGAAATCACTACCACAGCACTATTGGTAATTTGATGGAAATAACTTTATTAACTAATTGATAATATAAATGTAAACATTTCCAAGAAAGGAGAGGGAAGGCATGATAATATTTTATTTATTTTTAAGTCTTTTCTTTCCACCCTCTAACCTCTCCTGGTTTTTGTCTTTCAAATGTCAGGTCACTGTGTACAGGTTTATTTACATTAAATCAAACCTATAGCTACTTTTTCACATTGAGTCAGTGTACATAATTGGCTCAATCTGTAATACATAAATGACAAATGTAAATATTTTAACAAGTGAGCAGCTGCTGCATTTCCACTTCATGCTCTTTGTGCCGCTATTGAAGAAGTTGGGGGATGGGGAAGGAGGAGGGGTAGAGGAACATAATGAGAGAATGAGAAAGTGCACCAAAATGACACATCTTGAGAGAATGTGTTTTAGTGCTGGAGATTTACAAAGTTTTCCTCTATTCCATGGCAACCTGGGTACACAGATTAAACATGCTATTTGAATAACAGAGGGCAGGTAATCTCTGTGCCAAAAATGAGGGGGGGGGGGAGAGAGACCGAGAGATGGAGAGCTTGATGAAACCAGCAGATATGTGTGACTCTGTTTGTTGCCTGTATGTTAGCAGAAGGAATAACTTTGGAGCAAACTGGGGTTTTGGCTTGAATTGTAGGTTTCCATTAATTATGTTTGGAGAGTACATTTCATTTTTTAAAAAAGCAATATAGAACTCTATAGCTGTCTGCAAGCCATTGGCATGTTCTTTAAAAGCTCCTTAACAAACTGAAGTTATAATTTGTCTTGAAAATGGAGACAGTTTTTTTTTTTCTTAATGCTCAGCAATAACCCAATGCTAGAAATTAGACTTTGTCTACACTCAGAGTATTAAAGCACTGCAATAGTGTGGTCGTGGTTTCAGTGTGATTTCTTCCAGCTCTCTAGGTATACCACCTGCACCAGAGGAGCAGTTAACAGTGCTGGGAGCCTGTTTACGTGGGTGCTTTACAGCGCTGTAACTTGTTGCACTGTGAGGGGTGTTCTTCGCACTCGTGAGCAAGGAAGTTAAAATGCAGTAACTTGCCAGTGTGCCCAAGGCACTTGTGCTTCAGTTGCATCTCTTAACCTGCCATATTTACTCAATGGGTGTGGTGCTAGATGTTGGCTGTAAGTTGATTAGCAGCAGATTAGAGATACGCAGCTGATTTCTCATGCAAATTTGTGTTTTGTTGCCGGACTTGTCCTACATGTGGCCTGTTGTTGCAAGTTTGTTTATATGAGAGTGGTGCTTAGACTTATGGTGCCCATTGTGCCAGTAATCAAACTGAAGAATTTCCATGATAGAGCTAAGAGACATTTCAAGTATTGCCAGAAGTCTGTAAACAATGATGACGCTTTGTGATTGACAGGCCATCCCCAGAATATAAATTATGGCATGAGCGCACGCTGAGTGACCACTGTTTTCTCATGGCAGTTCCGTCCGTTTTCATCTCATCACAATTCTCCAGCATATACCACTTAGTAAGTTCTATTATCTTAGCCCAGTGGGTCTGTCTGATTCGGCAGATTAATGGCATAATAATAATAAGATTGTTTGTTTGGTTTTCGAGAGGAGTGTGGGAGTGAAAAAATGAACTGACATCTCCTCTCAAAATAGTTTCCTGGAGTGCTTAATATAAAACCTCATTTGTGCTCCCTGGTGCTACAGAATGCTTGTGCACCCGAGTGGGAGAAGTCTCCTTTCCATGATGTCAATATTAAATGAGTGAAACTGAGAGGGGATGGTTGCCTGTGAAATTCAGTTTAAATGAAGTGTGGGCATTTGAAACTGCGGCTATTTAGGGGTTGGTTTGTTGGTTTGTTTTAGATTACAGTGCTGCCCTAGGTCCAGTCAAGATTGGGGACTCCTTATACAAGATGTTGTACAAGTAGATGAGCAGACACATATTCGACAAAGAGCTTGTATGCTATGTGAGGACTTGTCTATACTACCAGTTATGCAATTTCAGCTATGTGAATAACCTAGCTGAAGTCAACATGACTTGGTTTGATAAGTTGACAACTCATGCTCTCCTGTCGACTGACCGCTACGCCTACCTTCATGCCTCAGCTTCCATCCCAGACACACCACACGATCCATCGTTTACAGCCAAGCACTTAGATATAACCGCATTTGTTCCAACCCCTCTAACAGAGACAAACACCTACAGGATCTGCACCAAGCATTCTTGAGACTGCAATACCCACCTGAGGAAGTGAGAAAACAAATCAACAGAGCCAGACGTGTGCCACGAAGCCTCCTGCTACAGGACAAGCCCAAGAGAGAAACCAACAGAACACCACTAGCCATCACCTACAGTCCTCAGCTAAAACCTCTACAGCGCATCATCAGGGATCTACAACCCATCCTGGACAATGATCCCACACTTTCACAGGCCTTGGGAGGCAGACCTATCATTGCTCACAAACAACCTGCCAACCTAAAACAAATCCTAACAAGCAACTATACACCGCACCACAGTCACTCTATCTCAGGGACCCATCCATGCAACAAACCTCGTTGCCAGCTCTGCCCACATATACACACCAGCAACATCATTACAGGGCCTAACCGGATTAGCCACACCATCGTGGGTTCATTCAGCTGCACATCTACCAAAGTAATTTATGCCATCATGTGCCAGCAATGCCCCTCTGCCATATACATCGGACAAACTGGACAGTCTCTACGTAAAAGAATAAATGCACACAAATCAGACATCGGAAATGGCAATATACAAAAACCCATAGGAGAGCACTTCAATCTCCCAGGACACACAGTAGCAGATTTAAAAGTAGCTATCCTGCAGCAAAGAGATTTCAAGACCAGACTCCAAAGAGAAATTGCTGAGCTACAATTCATCTGCAAATTCAATACCCTCAGCTCAGGATTAAACAAAGACTGTGAATGGCTGGCTAAATACAAAAGCAGCTTCCCCTCTCTTGGAGTTCACACCTCCAGATCTACTGATGACAATACAACTCAGCCTTCCTGACTGAGCTAACCTCGTTATCCCCAGCCTTGCTCTGGCCTATTTATACCTGGCCTTGCAGATTTCCAGGACCAGCATCTGAAGAAGTGAGTTAACTCACGAAAGCTCATGCTCTAAACTTTTCTGTTAGTCTATAAGGTGCCACAGGACCCTTCGTTGCTGCTACAGATCCAGACTAACACGGCTACCCCTCTGATACCTGTCGACTCCAGTTATTCTTCTCATTCTGGCTGGGTGATCCTGCCTGGAGTACAGACATGCCTTCATTTAGTTAACAATGTGGACATTCAGGTAGTGCTGCCAAGAGGGCAGGGAACTGGACTCGATGACCTCCCAAGGTCCCTTCCAGTTCAATGAGATGTGTGTATCTCCATTGTTTCAGAGTTAACGCACAGTTAGGATGGGTGAGGGAAGCATGTTGCTTTTTCATGGTCAGATGCTGTGTTTAACTCATGATACAGCATCTTTAAAAAGTTTTGGGGAAAATAAATAAACCTTCCACCCCAATGGCTTGGCTAGTTCCCCTCTGTGTATGTGAGGGGGTTCAGTTTTGAACAGGGAGATAACCCCTAGTATCTGCATCAAAGTGCTTGTGCTCACTGGTGATGGTAGATTAGAAACCAGGATGTGGAGCAGTTCCAATACTAGCCAAGAAATAGTGAGTGGGCCCAGATAGCGGGACAGGGAAGCACTGCTTACCCAAACTGGCAGGAGAGGAAGTAACTTCTCCTGTTAGAATAGAAAGTGAACTGTTCTCCCCCTATTTTAGCCTCTTTACTCTTCCTAGGAAGAAAGCATGTTTTTGTATGATCTGGTATTTTCCCACTCTTCTCTTTTGCATTTCTATTTGTAGTTCCATCATTTGTCATGACAGATGGTCATGCTCTGCACTTATAAGTCTTTCATCAGGTCACCAGCATAATTGTCTCAAGCGCAGTTCCCTGGGAATACTGTTAAAAATAGTATAAGAGTTTTACAAACCTCAGTTAATGCCTGCCTCCCAACACAAAGCAGAGGAACTGTCCTGGCACTGTGAATAATTTCTGCTTTCGCATCCCATCTTCTCATGCAAATTTAATTAAGGAATATAAGTTTTGTACAGCAAACCAGTAGAATCAATTTTTATTTTCCTCAAGTTCCGTTCATTTTTATTTCAGTACAATATAAACAGATCAAGGTTTGGCCCTGCCATCACAGAAACATATTAAAGATGGTCAGCCTATGAGAGATACAACTTGTACAATATTCAGTACCAGTGAAAACAAAAAGATAAAGGCAGTGGTTAGCTACCAAAGAATGGTTTACACATGTAAGTAAACAGAACAATGAAGTCTATGGTTAGGGGGAATGGATGATGCCAGTCAACCCATCGCAGCTTCCAGAAGTGAGTGGGTTACCATTGCCTAGTCCAGAGATATGCACGGTGGGGGGAGCGCCCCCCCAGAGGTGGTGCATCATTTTGTCAGGGGGGGTGCGGTGCAATTGGCTTTCTCCAGCCCCCACAGCTTCTGCTGTGTCTGCTTCTGTGCGGCCTCTGCGTTGCCAGGAGAACACTCCCCTTGCCCCCAGCCGCTGGGCCAATCAGAGTGCACAGAGGCCCTGAGACAGGCATTAGGGGCTGCCAACAACTCCCAGCCTTAATGAGAGAGCCTCCTGGGGTCTCTTCTGGCGTCCTCCCCACCAAGCACCCTTCCCCTTCTGGTGAACCCCCTGGAGACTTGCAGCACCCCCTTCCTGAGTGTCCCATGCCTTTTTGACCCCCCCACCCCACCCCACATCCCTTCCTGTGGTCCTCCCATAGGTTGCCCCCCCCCCAGCTAATTGAATGGCTGAAAAGGGGGGGCACAACCTAAAAGGTTTGCTCACCCCTTGCTCTAGTCTGTATTTGGATCATGTGTACTTGCACTTTCAGTGTTATCTCTATCCTTGTGACAGGCCATTTGCTCATCCCCTTGTTGAAAGCCACATTAACCTTGTTTGTCCAAGCCAGAATTGTAATGTTTCTGTAAGGTCGGTGAAAGGGCTGTCTTGTTAACACACATCCTGTCCTGTTTGTATATTTTGGCACTAATTTGTTGGGCAACTCAGGCTTAGCAAAGCCTTTTCTGCTATTTTCCTGTGAGGGCTCTTCGTGACTGAGGCACATCCTCTTTCATAAGATTGTATTTTTATTTTGCTATTAGGTTAATTGCCAATTTATGTTAGAGAGTCATACCACTGTAATTACTCAGATTTTTCTGTGGGATTACCCCATGGCTAATCTAAAATGTTGTGCCCTCTTGTGCAAGACGTGTGCTAATAACTCATGTCATCATCAGGGACCATCTTCCGCTCTCGGCTATAGCTGTTAATTTTTAGACCAGGGATGAGTGAACTTTTTATATTGGGCCCCACTTTTTATCCCTGCAATTAGCAGGGGTTCTTTAACCTGTCTAATGTAATCCAACAGAATTTTTGTTTATATTAATATGAAAAAAAAATCCTTTTGGCACATGTAAGAAAATGAGTATGTAGAATCTAAAGCCTTTCTTAATTGGTATACAAATGTGAATGCACATACATAAAAACAGTAACATATTTCAATATTTTTAATGAGGTGAATTAGCCTGAGACCTAGCAGCCAATCATGCTGTTCCCCCCGGCTTCTGAAATTTCATGCCCCCTCAGAGGGGCGCACTCCTGCTTTGGAGCAACACCTTTGGTCTCTATTTTTTTGTTGGGGGGTTAGTTTAGGCCTGTTACTCTAGATGTTGTTTCCACTTCCATTATAGAGTATTCTGGTTATCTGATAATATGGCCACTACATTTAATATCCTGCAGGTTTTTGTAATTTTCAGCAAACCTAAAAAGGTGCATTACCATCTCTGCCACTTTTATTAAACATTGGCTATGTCTACACTAGTGAGTTGTTTTTTTTTGAAAAAGCTGGGGCTCTTTTGAAAAATCTCGCTGAGTGTCGACACACAAAATGCACTCTTTCTATATTAAATTGGAAGAATGCAGCACTTTTTCTGGTGGCCCTCTTCCTCTCCCAGATGAAGAAGAGAACCTTTTTCTGAAAGATTCTTTCAGGAAAAAAAGTGGTATAGATGCCCCAGGTTTTTTTTTTTTCTTTTTTTTTGAATGAGCAGTCCTCATGGTGCGGGATTTTTCGATCCCTGTCCTGTCCTGAAAGAGCGGAGGCTGTGTGGACGCAATCTATCAAACGATGTTTTTTTTGGGAGAGCGCTTCCTCAAGAACTTTCTTCAGAGATCTCTGTAGCGTAGACGGAGCCATTGTATGACTGTGGAGCTGTCCAGCACCTCCTCAGAAACAGACAGGTATCAGGGCTGAATGTGACAGCTTTTTCTTCTTCCTCTTACCCTTAAGAATGAATTTTCCCCACAACATGTTTCCTGTGAACTAAAATTTTCTCATACAGGTATTTGTAAAAGCTGAATAAAAGGCAATGTGAATACTGTTGTCAATTTCAGTGTTGACAGCTCATGGTATAGTTTGTATCATCATTTCTGGGTCCCTTCCCCCCTCTGAATTTTAAATACATGGGGCTGGAAGTACTTGAGCTTTTATTTAAACAACTATATAATACTTTTTCATAGATTTCACCCAGCTGTGTTAATAATCTCTATATATGCTTTCAGAATATTTCTGTAAATGAAACTTTCTTTTAATAAACTAGTTTGCATTGAAATTTTCCCATATTAAATGTATTTAATTATAGCTGGATTAGGAACACAAGGAGCACCACTAAAAGTGAAATTTTTGGCATTCCTGCTGGGGTAGTACCAAGCAGACAAGTGGCAACCCACAAATACAGGTTCTAAATCTGTTCACTGGATTGTTATAGGCTTAGTGCATTCCTCTATTTCACTGTGGGTCCTGAAAGATCATCTCAGTGTAACTAATAATTAGAACCATTGCTAATAATTCATTTAAATAGTACTTGCATACAGATCCCCTTGATGTTTGCTGGCCTTCTTTTGACTGTTTGTTGTAGAACTAAGTGTAATGTAATAATCTAAGATGCAGGCCAGGTTCTTTTTCACTCCTAGAAGAATCTGAGTATACTAGAAGAAGGGAATCATTGAGGATGGTCCCCTAATTTTTTTTGCCAGTTCCAACTGTAACCCCAGAAGCATTGAGACCATATAATAGGGAGAGTTAAGTCTCTGCTCTGCAGCCTTGTCTGAAAGCCAGCTGTTCTTTAGCTCATGTGGTAGAGCACTGGGCTTTAGCCCCTATGGTCGCAGGTTCAATCTCTTCTGCCAATGACCCGGGTCTGTTGACGTTACACAACTATGGGAAGGTTTAGAACAGTGTTTCTCAACAACAAGTCCATGGACCAGAGCCATTCTTGCAATCTTTCTGACACAGTGTAGGAAGGCAGCAAGCCAGTCCCTGGTCTTAAAAAGATTAAGAAACATTGATTTAGAATATCTTGAGAATGAAGTGAGAGCTATCTAATGTAAGGGCTGCAGGATGAAACTCTCTGGCCTGTGGTTATTCTTATCCTACCTTCCATTTTGGTGCAACCAGAAAACCCTCTCAGTTGTTTCTCTCTTTGCTGGGCTCAGCTACTCTTTCTGTTCCTGTTAATCCTGTGACAGCAGATGGAAGACTCTCAGAGTATGCTGACACTCCTGGCTTCTGGAGGAAAGCAGCACACATGTAAAATTACGCTGCAGTGTTGAATGCTGACTCCCAACTGCCTCAGAAGTGCTGGAAGGTTGTGTTTAGCTGGTGAACCACAAACTGTGTTGCCAATTATGTAGTAAGCCTAAACCCTTTCTGATGATGTTTGTCTTGCTTTCCACTTGCTTTACCACTACAGTGATGATATTGAATGACACTGGTTTACAGCTGGATTCCTTTATCCAATCATGTGACTGTAAGAAGGGGTGTAGTTCCATTCAGCATGGAAACCCGCTGAAGACTTTCCAGGCTAACAGAACACAATTTAGTTTCTGGAGGTTTAGTTCTGGATCTCTCTGCTGCTCAATCTGAGCAGAAACTTCTCTTAAAGTTACCTCATCTTGGTTATCTCTTGCAGTACAGACTCTTCTGTAGCCTTCTACAAATAAAGGTAACGGGTTACTTCTCCCCTGATTTACATCTACTGGAACCTCTTTAATATCCCACAAAAGCTCACCTAATAAACTATTTTGCTAGTCTTTAAAGTGCTACTTGACTGCTCTTTTCTCTGTAATATCAGTGAGGCTGAGATATGTGTAGGTAATGTGGCTCATGAGCATCTATTTAGTGAGCTAGTTGGCAGAAGGTGAATTATTGTAAGCTTTTTAGAGCAGAGACTGTACTACATGAGTGTATGGCACCTAGCACAGTAGGTTGGAGTTCTGCAGAGCTTCTGAAATACAAATAATAATGCCAAAAAACAAACAATGCCAGATACTAGTTCTAGTACTTAAAAGGATGACTGCGTC